>NC_142873.1:32081287-32384318 GCF_051225735.1 Oryctolagus cuniculus
GTTTCACAGCGAGGAAAGGTAAGAAGGAGGACGCTAGGCTGGAAGAGTTGGGCTCCAGGGTCTGTGCTCCTGGCCATGCTCCCATCTTGCGTAATGAGAAAGACCAGGAGGCAGGTGCTCACGCCGAGTGGGTGACACAAAGGACAGAATTGTCAGTGCTGCTCGCGAGAGTGGAGACATTTTCCGTAAGACCTGTGTGGCCCTGGGGCTGCCTCCTTGAGACAAACTTGACAGCAGCTGTACTGTCTGTCAGCTGTCTATCTAGACAGAGCAAACTGCTTAGCTTCTCAGAACTTCAATTTTCCATTTATACAATAGGGAGAAAAAAACATGAGGAGAACATTAGAATAAAGGCAAAAATACCTATAGTTACCTGTGTGATTCCTGTCTGATGCCTCCGTGGGGTTGTGACTCCTGTAACACGGGACTCTCAGGTGCTGAGAATTCCTGCTCCATCTATCGGCTCATTTTCCTTTCTTTGTCAGTTGGTGTATGAATCCCTTCATCCGTAGTAAGCAGAGAATTACGCTCACGCTTGTCTGGAGGGATGACTGGGAGGGTTGGTTCTCTTTAGTACAGCAGTGAGAATTATTGCCATCAGATACCTCCACAGAGTGGGGAATCAACAATGCATGGGTGTGGCTGGCGCTCCGGCATAGTGGGCTAAGTCTCTGCCTGCAGTGCCGGCATCCCAAATGGGCAGCGGTTCGAGTCCCGGCTGTTCCACTTCTGATCCAGCTCTCTGCTATGGCCTGAGCAAGCAGCAGTGGAAGATGGCCCAAGTCCTTGGGCCCCGGTACCTGCATGGGAGCCCCGGAAGAAGCTCCTGGCTCTTGGCTTCAGATCAGCCCAGCTCTGGCCGTTGTAGCCATTTGGGAAGTGAACCAGAGGATGGAAGACCTTTCTTTCTATCTTTTCCTCTCACTGTCTATAACTCTGCCTCTCAAATAAATAAATAAAATCTTAAAAAAAAAAAACACACACACACACACAGTGCATGGGCACTAGGGTTCTGCCAGTAGCAGTCCCTGAGTAGCAACTTCTGGAAGGGCTGATAAGAAGGCGGTGGTTATGCAGGCCATGGAGAGGCCCGAGAAGGGTCTCAAGGGTTGACAAGGAACACGGGCCCAGGCAAGGGTGGAAGAGGTGACGTGGGCTCAGTGGCAGTGGCCGTGACTGTCTCCAGGCCTGGAGCACACGGTGCACAGGAGGGCTCTCTAAACACGCGAGGGAGCTGAGCTGGTCCTGGGCAGGTGGCAACAGAAGAGCTTGCTCAAGCGGACACCTCCTGGGGAGGGGTCCCCTGTTAGTAATGACAATGACCATTGAAGGTGGCAGCGAGACTGCCGGTGATGCTGAGGGTCATTTGACGAGCCTTGGCCATGTGGGAGGCATCAGCAACTTGGGCAGAGACCATCTGAACCAGTTCTCCGCAGCTCCTGGTATGGGTGCCGAGGAGGCGAAAGCCGTACCCCATGCACAGGGGGCTGTTTTTCACTTCAGAAGTACCTCATGCTAAATAGGGACAGCCCTGATGCTTTAACTCTTCCCAGACAGCTATTTGCATTTTAAAAGGGAAGTGTGTGAATCCAATGGAAACTCTGATTGGACAGTGGTATCTGAGCTGGGTGACAGCCGGCATCGTCAGCAACACTTTTGCCTTCTTTATGCTGTACTCTCATCCCAGGAGCAGTCAGAAGGAAATTGTGCTCAGTCCTACCACCAAAGCTACCAACCCCATGTCCTGTTACTGTGGGCGGGTGGTCTCGGGTCCTTCCTAAGGGCTGCCTTCCCTTAGCCCCTACTCACAGCCCCATTTGCCTAGAAGAACTTCATTTCTAAGGCCGGCACTGTAGCAAAGAGAGTTAAGCTGCCACCTACAATGCCAGCATCCCATGTGAGTACCTGTTAGAGTCCTGGCTGCTCCACTGCCAATCCAGCTCCCTAATAATACACCTGGGAAAGCAGTGGAAGATGCCCCAAGTCCCTGGGCCCCTGCACCCACTTGGGAGACCAGGAAGAAGTCCTGGCCTCTGGCCTTTGTCTGGTCCAGCCCTGGCCATTGTGACCATTTGGGGAGTGAACCAGTGGATTGAAGACTTCTCTCTCTCTCTCTCTCTCTCTCTGTCCCTCCCTCTCTTTTGGTAACTCTGCCTTTCAAATAAATCTTTTTTAAAAAATAACATCATTTATGTCTTCATTTTTTCTTGGTTCTTTCTCATTGTCAAAAAAACAGTGTCAAAAATATATTTTTAAAAATCATCAGACACATAGTAAATTTTAAACAAGATATGTATTTATTTATTTGAAGGCAGAAAGAGATAGAGGAGATAGAGATAGAGGAGACAGAGACAGAGGAGAGAGAGAGAGAGAGAGAGAGAGAGAGAGAGATCTATCTGCCAGTTCATTTCCCAAATGCCCACAACCTCCAAGACTGGACAAAGTCAATGGAAACCAGGAGCCAGGAGCTCCAACCAGGTCTCCCATACAGGTGGAAGGGACCCAAATATTTGGGCCATCATCTGCTGGCTCCCAGGTGCACTGGCAAGGAGCTGGATTGGCGGTGGGTCAGCCAGGACTGGAAGTGAAGCTCTGATATGGGATGTTGGCATCCAACACAGCAGCTCAACCCTCTGTGCCATGACACCCACCCCCGTAGGTGTGTACTTTAACAAGGCACAAATCCCTCTTGATCCTCCAGCCTTCTTTAGCTCCTCTGGCCCTTTCCCTCTGCTCTTTCCAGCGAGTGAGTCTACTTCTCCTTGTACCACTTGCTCTTGAAACCACTGCATCCGGGCTCCGTCCTCACCCTTCCACAGCATCTGCTCCTGCCAAGATCTCCTTCATGTTGCCAGTCCAGAGGAGCCCTCTCAGCCCTCCATCCCCTCAGCTCCCTGGTGGACACACCAGCAGCATTGGGGCAACTGGCCCCCTTATCTTCATGAAACCCACTTGCTGCTTGGCCTCTGGGAAAACTTTCTTTGGTTCTCACCCTGGGCAGTTCTTCCCCTCATCCCCACAACTAAGAACTGCAGTGGCTCCAGGGTCCAGTCCCAACTGCCTTCCCTGTCTTCTCTTCTCCCTCTGAGTATCCTCTGGTCTACAGTGATGGCCAACTGAGAGCGTCAGGGATGTGTCTGTCTTCCCACTGCCCCATGGGACTCCAGGCTCACCACGCTGCCTCTTTAAGAACTCCGCTGGGAAGGCTGCTGAGCACCTCACACCTCATGTGGCCCCAGCCAGACTCATGCTCTTCCGCCTGAGAGCTGTGCCTCCCTCCGCCAGGGCCGACTCAGTGAATGACAGTCACCTTGTTCCAGTGGCTCAGGCTAAATCCTGGAATTTACCTCCGCCTCCTCCTCTTCTCCTCTAAATACAACCTCTAGTCTGCAATCAAACCCTATGGGCTCTACTTTTTTTTTTTTTTTAAGAATTATTTTTATTTATTTGAAAGACAGAGTTGGAGAGAGAGGTAGAGCCAGAGAGAGAGGTCTTAAATCTGCTGCTTCACTCCCCAGAAGACCGCAATGGCCAGAGCTGAGCTGATCCGAAGTCAGGAGCCACGAGCTTCTTCTGGGTCTCCCATGTGGGTGCAGGTGCTCAAGGACTTGGACCATCTTCTGTTGCTTTCCCAGAGAGCTGGATTGGAAGATGAGCAGCCAGGACTCAAACTGGTGCCCATATGAGATGTTTGTGCTGCAGGCTGGGGCTTTAACCCACTGTGCCGCAGTGCCTGTCCCAGCTCTACTTTCTACCTACATTCCATTTGGGATGACTTCTCAATGCCTCCACCACCATCACCCATGTGCAAACCATCGTGGGCCCTCACCTGGCCTCTTGAAATCCCTTCTAGCGTGATTTCCCTGCTTTTACTCTTGTTCCTCATGCTTTGCCTATCTACTCATGTCACATCACTCAGAATGATTTTTTTTTAATTCTTATTTATTTAATGGGGCCGGCACTGTGGCATAGCAGGTAAAGCCGCCACCTGCAGTGCCAGCATCCCATATGGGCACTGGTTCTAGTCTTGGCTGTTCCACTTCTGATCCAGCTCTCTGCTATGGCCGGGGAAAGCAGTAGAAGATGGGCCAAGTGCTTGGGCCCCTACACCCGTGTGGGAGACCTGGAAGAAGCTCCTGGCTCCTGGCTTTGATCTGCCCAGCTCTGGCTGTTGCAGCCAATTGGGGAGTGAACCAGCGGATAGAAGACCTCTCTCTCTCTCTCTCTCTCTGCCTCTGCCTCTACCTCTACCTCTGCCTCTCTGTAACTCTGCCTTTCAAATAAATAAATAAATCTTAAAAAAAAGACTTATTTATTTGAAAGGCACACTCAGGGAGAGACATGGAGAGAGACAGAGAGGTCTTCCAACCTCTGGTTCACTTCCCAAATGGTCACAGTTACCGAGGTTGGGCCAGGTCAAAGACAGGAGCCTGGAACTCCATCTGGATCTCCCATGTGGGTGCAGGGCCCCAAGCACTTGGGCCATCTTCTACTGCTTTCCCATATATATTATCAGGGAGCTGGACTGGAAATGAAACAGCCGGGACTCCAACCAGGGCTCATATGGGATGCTGGCATCACAGGTGATGACTTAACCCATTGCACCACATGCTGGCCCCAATAAAAATATTGATTTTACTCATGAATCTTCACTTTGGAAATGGAAATCCCAGTTCTGAACCCCTTGTCATCAGTGGGAATAGCTGGAGGCTGGGTTTGCACAGCCCCACGTCCAAGCGATGCAGTCGGCTGTCCCAAACACCACAGGGGGAGTCCTACAGGCCCTGACCTGGCCTAGCTCCCTTACCGAGTGTAGGCGGGGCTTCCTGGGCAGCATCTGCAGAGGACCAGGCCAAGTGAAAGCCCACCCAGATTCAAGGAAGGGGGACTTGGAGCCCACCTCCCGACGAGAGCCACAGGGTGAGAGGGGTGGTGAGATTGGAGATGCCAGAGTGCCTGCCCTCTTTTGTTACTTGTATCTGAGACACTTGCATAAAAACTTCTCTGGGAAAACCTTCTAGTGCTTGACCTTGATGTAATCCTATTCTTTAAATGTATATGTGCCAGGCACTAAGAAAAAATACCGATGCATATTATCTGCTTTCGGGTCCCCAACAACTCTGGGAAGTAAGCATCAGGACTCCCATTCTTACCCACGAGTAAACTGAGGCTTAGGCAGGTTTATGCAGCTGCTAGGAGGCAGGGCTGAAGTTCAAAGGCAGACTTTCACCACCACGGCAGCGACCCCTTCGTGATGCTGAGGCGGGGAGGGAAGGCCGACCAGGGCACACGTGTTTGCTTTCACCCCGGCCTTGGCGAGCAGATGGAGTACCACGGCCAAGATCCATCTCCATTGTAGCGAGACCAGATGTGGCGGGAAGAGCAAGGCTGCTCCTCAGACGTCCCGTGAGCAACGACCCTGAGTGCCCATGCCGTTTCATTTTTCTCTCCCGCTTCCTACTTTCTTTCCAGTGTGGGTGACAGTGCGAGGCATCTCCGTGGAAACCCCACAGGAAGTCATTCGGGCTGCCCGGGGGAAGAGCGTCACCCTTCCGTGCACCTACCAGACTACTTCCTCCACCCGAGAAGGATTGATCCAATGGGACAAGCTTCTGCGGAGCCATTCAGTAAGGAGCCTTAAGAGGCTGGGGGTGTCATGGAAATTATTATCACTTGACCATGACCTCTTGGAAGGCAAACACCGTAAAGTCTTACGATACATGTTAGCTGGATAAGCATTAGCATCTCAGCTGGGTGGGTGAGGAAGCAGCGGTGAATGTTGGATCCAGATTGTTCTACCTTTAATCTGAAGAAGTCAATGGCCCTAAGTTATCTTTCTAATGGCCATTCTGGAATGATCTACCTTGTGTTGTTCTAGTTGGCCACTCCTTAGGCTTAGCCTCACTCTTAGGCCAAATTTTACTTTTATGAAGTGGATTTTTTTTCCTATTTATCTTCTTTTAGAGTGTATGATGGAGCGTTGTTTTCTATATTTATGTTTAAATAGATAATATAATCCATGATTCACAAATCAAAACATCAAAAAAGTGTACATTGAAAAGTCCCTTCCTACCCCTCCCTCTCCTACCTTGCTTCCACATCCTAATCTCTGTTCCCTACCCCCACTCCCAACACACACACACTCTCCTCCACCCCGGCCAGGCATGCATAAGCATAGTTATGTATTTGCACACTGTGGGGGCACTTCACAGAGGCATCAGAGTGTATCAGAGTGCCTGGATTCAAGTCCCAGTTCCACTCCTGATTCCATCTTTCTTCAGGTGATGGCAAAAGTACTTTGGGCTCTGCCATTCTCAAGAGAGCGCTGGATTGAGTTCCTGGCTCCTAGCTCTGGCTTGGCCTCACCCTTGACTGTTATGGGCATTGAGGAGGGAACCAGAGGGTGGAAGCTTGCTCATTCTCTCTCTCTTTCTCTTTCTCTCTTTCATCTTTCTTTTCTTTCAAATAAATAAAATAAATTTTTAAACAGTGCATGGAAAACTGGAATTAAAAATAAGCTTAGTTCGGTGCAAAATTTGGGGGATTCATGCTTTTTTTTCAGGATGCACATTTTCCACAGACTTTTGAAGACCACTATTACATATATAAGTATAAATATGTCTGCCTGTATACATCGCATACATACTGCTCTGCACTGGACTTCTGTTTTTTAAATATTTATTATCTATTTGGAAGGCAAAGTCACACGGAGAGTGAGAGAGGGAGAGGGAGAAGAGAGAAAGAGAGTGGGGGGGAGAGAGAGAAAGAGAGAGAGAATGTCTTCCATCTGCTAATTCACTCTCCAAATGGCTGCAATGGCCAAGCTCAGAGCCACCTCCAGGTCTCCTACATGGGTACATGGGTCTAAGCACTTGTGCCATCTTCCACTGCTTTCCCAGATGCATTATCAGGGAGTGACTGGAAGTGGAGCAGCTGGGACTTGAACCAGTGCCCATATGGGGTGCTGGCATTGCAGGCAGAGGCTTTATCTGCTACACCACAATGCCAGCCCCTGGGCTTTTTCCCTCTTAATATATCTTGGGCTCTTTCTATACATCAGTACATTTATCTCTGTCTCATTTTTTTTTTTTAATTTTTGACAGGCAGAGTGGACAGTGAGAGAGAGAGACAGAGAGAGAAAGGTCTTCCTTTGCCGTTGGTTCACCCTCCAATGGCCGCCGCTGCAGCCGGCGCACCGCGCTGATCCGATGGCAGGAGCCAGGATCCAGGTGCTTTTTCCTGTTCTCCCATGGGGTGCAGGGCCCAAGCACCTGGGCCATCCTCCACTGCACTCCCTGGCCATAGCAGAGAGCTGGCCTGGAAGAGGGGCAACCGGGACAGAATCCGGCGCCCCGACCGGGACTAGAACCCGGTGTGCCGGCGCCGCAAGGTGGAGGATTAGCCTATTGAGCCACGGCGCCGGCCCTCTCTGTCTCATTTTTTAAAACACTTACATAAAGCATCATGGCAGGCAAGGCCCTAACAGTACCTAACAGTACCTCCTGGCCAAGGTGTCAGGAGGAGCAGTGCTGGCTCTGCGTCAGCCCCGTCGACTCACGCTTGCTTCTGAGTTAGGAACTGCCTCCCCGCCCACCCTGCCAGTCTTCACAAGATTGGTGCCGTTAAGATGACTATCGTTTGCATTTGGTGGAGGAGCTGTCAAACATTTTGTGCAAGGTCAGGTACCCGGAAGTGTTAGGTTGGGGACTGTTGGCTTGAAAGATGGACTCAGAACGAAGGGTGACTGCCTCGCACGATGGCTGGTCCACAGCAGCTGCTCTGCAAATATTCATCGGCTGAACGAGTGGGAACAGACAGGGGCTGGAACAGAAGGGGCACGAGCGATGCCCAAGGTGACAGTGCCACCTGTGTCGCCACCTGTGTCAGCCCCGTTCCCTCTCGTGTGCTCCTGTGGTGAGGGCTGCCTGTCTGCCCACCCTGCCACGTGCTAACCTTGCAGTATTTCCACTGAGAACCAAGTATAAGTAGATACAGCGAAAGGAATCCACCTCGGGTACCAGGGGTGAGAGCTGACGGCTCAGAGCCACCGTCCAGTCTGTGCTCCGGGCTCTGGGGATGGTGGGCGAGAGGGCTCAAGGTCAGGTCTGTGGGGTGATGACCACGTGGATTTCTGCTTCCTCCCAGGAAAAAGTGGTCATCTGGAACTTTTTAGAGAAAACCTACATCTACGGGGACCGTTACCAGAACCGCGCCAACATATCGGCCAACGCCGAGCAGTCAGACGCCTCGGTCACCATCGGGCAGCTCACCATGGATGACAACGGCACCTACGAGTGCTCAGTCACCCTGTTGACAGACCTGGAAGGCACCTCCAAGTCGCGCGTCCGCCTCCTGGTCCTCGGTGAGTATTTGCATCTCTCGAGCGAGTTGTCCGGTAGTACCAGAGAAAGCCAGAGCCAGCCCCTGCCGACAGGGGGCCCAGCCACCTGCCCTGGCCTGGCCTGCAGGGAGCTTTCCCAAGCCCTTTGACCTCTTCCCTGCAGCAGGCAGCTCCCAAGAGCAGAGAAGGCCAATCTGGAGTGGCTCCTTGCTCTGTCTGTTCTTGCCCTCACTTCAACCCCTTCTCTGTTCATGCCAGGCTCACTAAGGAGAAGGAAAAGGAAAACCCTACATCCTATTGCAATGACCCTGATGGTGCCTCCGCTTGGTATTCTGAGTCCCACCTGCACGCTGACTCCCGGCCAGGCAGTGAGCTTTCACGCCACCACCGCCCCACCCCAGCCCCGCAGGCGCACTGCCAACTAGGAGCCACTGCTTTGGAAGTACTCATGTCAGCAGCAAACATTCTTAGACAGCAACCACTTACCAGAGTCCATAGCAGATCTGAAGGGTCACCTACCTTTATATCCACTTTCTCTCTCTCTCTTCTTAATTAATTCATTTGAAAGACAGAGTTAGAGAGAGAGAAGAGATTCTTTTCATCCACTGGTTCACTTCCTAAATGGCCGCAATGGCTGGAGCTGGGCTAACCCAAAAGCAGGAGCCAGGAGTTTCTTCCAGGTCTCCCACATGGGTACAGGCACCCAAGCACTTGGGCCATCTTCCACTGCTTTCCCAGGTGCACTAGCAGGGAGCTAGATCAGAAATGGAGCAGCTGGGACTGGAACCCATGCCCACACGGGAGGCTGGCATTGCAGGTTCCTCAAATCCACATTCTTATACGACACCCAGAGAAAGGAAACCACAGACAGAAAGTCAAGGTTATTGGAAACTTTTTAAAAAAATTTTTTGCCAGGCAGAGTTAGACAGTGAGAGAGAGAAACAGAGAGTTATATACAGTGAGAGAGAGACAGAGAGAAAGGTCTTCCTTCCATTGGTATACTCCCCTAATGGCCGCCACGGCCGGCACTGCGCTGATCCAAAGCCAGGAGCCAGGTGCTTCCTCCTGGTCTCCCATGCGGGTGCAGGGCCCAAGGACTTGGGTCATCCTCCACTGCACTCCTGGGCCACAGCGGAGAGCTGGCCTGGAAGAGGAGCAACCGAGACAGAATCCGGCACCCCAACTGGGACTAGAACCCCGGGTGCCAGCACCGCAGGTGGAGGATTAGCCAAGTGAGCCGTGGCGCTGGCTTATTGGAAGCTTTTTAATATACACCTTGTCTGTGTCCAATAGAAGTGGCATCACCTGGGAGGCAGCAACACTAAAATGTTTTGTTTGGTTTTTTTTTCTTTTTCCTTTTCTTTCTTCTTTTTTTCCCTTTATCTTACTTACTGGATTTTATTTTTTTATTATGTAATATTTTATTATGTGTTTAAAAATACTTATTTTTATTTGAAAGGCAGACACACACACAGATTTTTAAAATGCTGGTTCCTTCTCCAAATACTTACAACAGCCAGGGCTGGAGCCAGGAACTCCATCTGGGTTTCCCATGTGGGTGGCAGGGACCCAAGCACTTAAAATCATCACCCACTCGCCCTGGACTGGAAGCTGACCCTGACGTGGAGCCAAGCACCATCTTAACCACTGTGCCTATCCCCCACTGTGGATTTTATTCTGAATCACAGAGGGTGGTGGCCAGAATCACACCACATGCGCCAGGACTGTGGGCAGGCTAACCAAGTGCTCCTTAGGCCCCTACTAGATGGGCGGTCCTTCCAGTTTCTCTCCGCGTGTGCTGGCCACAGACACACGCGCGTGCGCACACAGACACACACACAGCATACACACTGCTTCCCTTTCTTTCTTTCCTCTTGGTAAAGTCAGGGCATCTCACAAAGCTCCCTCTGCAACTTGGTTTTCCTTGGCCACGTGTTAGCTGCACACTTGGAGTCGCCGGTCAGGCCATGGACACTGAGTTCCTACCCATTCTTCCCTACGAACAAACCTGCAACCCCCCCCCCACCACCACCACCATGAGCTGGGGGGTCTTAATTAGCTCTCCTATCCAGGACTCCAGCTGGTTGAGGGGGGAGGGATTCCAGGCAAAGATGCATGCCCCTCCCCCAACCCCACCCAGGCCTGGGTGACCCGAAAGGAGAAGGTGGTATGAAACCAACGTGTTGGCCGGCACCACAGCTCACTAGGCTAATCCTCCGCCTGTGGCGCGGTACCCGGGGTTCTAGTCCCGGTTGGGGCGCTGGTTCTGTCCCGGTTGCTCCTCTTCCAGTCCAGCTCTCTGCTGTGGCTGGGTGGGCAGTGGAGGATGGCCCAAGTGCTTGGGCGGGGCACCTGCGTAGAAGACCAGGAGGAAGCACTTGGCTCCTGGCTTCAGATTGGTGTAGCTCCTGCCGTAGCGGCCATTTGGGGGGTGAACCAACAGAAGGAAGACCTTTCTCTCTGTCTCTCTCTCTCACTGTCTAACTCTGCCTGTCAAAAAAAAAAAAAAAAAAAAAAAAAAAGAAACCAATGTGTCGCTTCTAACAGAAGAGATCCCTGTATCATACATGTTAATAAACCCAGTAAAAGAACTTTAAAATTTTTCTTTCCCGGTGGTTCTTGCAGCTGGGTTACTTTCAAGCAGAAGGGCTTTAATTATCGCACTGGGGGACCTCGCGGGAAACCCCTGAGCCCTCGTCTGGGGGTGCAGCCCGGTCTAGGGCACCGCAGGGAAGCCCTGAAACCCCGGGATCCGGTACGCAATGCCGGTGAGCTGGATCGGCCGTCTCTCCGGCCTCTGGCGCCCCCTAACGTCTGCAGCGGAAGTCGCAGGCATCTAGGACGCCTGGGAGCTCAACTCCCTCCTCACCCCCAGCTGCGTTGGGCTTGGGAGTAGCAGGAGCCCCCTGGGAATCAGAGATCACGGCCCGCACGCGTGCAGAGGGGCTATTCGAACTAGATCTGTCTGATTCGCGGTCCTGGCTGATTTGTTTGCTTGTCTGTTTTTGAGACAGAGACCCTGGGTGGGGGTGGGGGTGGGGGTCCTGTCCACAAACACCCTGGCTGAACCTGGGTGCTGGGAACTCCATCCGGGTCTCCCACGTGGGTGGCAGAGACTCCTGTACTTGAGCCCTCAGTGCTGCCCCCCAGGGGGGACATTACGGGGAAACTGGACCCAGAAGAAGCAGAGCTGAGACTGGAACCCAGGCACTCCCTTGTGGGGGTGTGGGGGCCCCAAGTGGCGTTCAAACACCTGTCCCCCCCCGCCCTATAGCTTGGTGGGGAGGCAAATGTCATAGTCATTCACCCCAAAAGATGTCCGTGTGGCTCGTCCCCATCACTGAAGCAGTGCTGTCAGCAGACACATCAGGGCCCTACAGCAGCTTTACAAGGGATGGCTTCGTGCATTCTCTAGAGTGAAAGATTTTTAAGATCCTCCCCAGGTCCATCATAAGGACAAGGAGACCGAGGCCCAGAGGGGACACTTGCCCGTGGCTCCTGATTGAGCTGGAGCTGGAGCCCCAGCCTCTGCCCCCAGACCCAGGGCTCTCTGCACCCTCCTACAAGGGGTCCTCCTGCCATTGACTCCCGTGTGCGTTTTAGGGGAACTTTCTGTCCCGGGGGTCCTGAGGATTCCTTTCCTGCAAAATCAGGGGAGAAATCTTCTCTGCAAAGGGCCCGAGGCCAGCATGTCAGGCTTTGCTGGCCACAGATAGTGGCAATCTGCTGCTTTTTCCTTTTTTTTTTTTTAAGATTTATTTTATTTATTTGAAAGACAGTTACAGAGAGAGGTAGAGAGAGAGTGAGAGAGAGAGAGAGGTCTTCCATCCACTGGTTCACTCCCCTGTTGGCTGCAACAGCCGGAGCTGCGCTGACCTGAGTCAGGCGGTGTGGTGGGGTCTGCCAGGCCAGGGGGCTGTCACTTAGCCCCTCCTGACTTACACCTCCTCCTTGGTCCTTCCTCCCCACAGTGCCGCCCTCCAAGCCAGACTGCGGCATCGTGGGAGAGACCGTGATTGGGAACAACATCCAGCTGACCTGTGAATCCAAGGAGGGCTCCCCGGCACCTCAGTACAGCTGGAAGAGCTACAACTTGCAGAACCAGGAGCGGCCACTGGACCAGTCATTAGGTAAGGCGGTCAGCAGGGAGGGGCCACTCTGCACATGGAGGTGCAGCTGATTGGTTAGGGCTGCTGGGAGGAGACAGGGGCTGACCAATCAGATCCCCAGTGGGCCAGCTCCGGTGTCGCAGCCTGCAGTTGCCACTGCACTCTTGGGCCGTCTCTCTAAGTCGCAGCTTCTCATAAGAACATATGCCCCATAGGCTGTTGTGAGAAATAAAACCAACCCGGCACACTCAGTGGAGGCCCACAGGAAATGTTTATTCATTTTGTTTATCTCCAGCACCCTGGGGCTCTTTGGGAGGCAGGCACCAAGCACCACTCTCTGCACAAGCTTTGGGTTCTATTTTGATTTCCATTAGGACTTTGTCCTAAGGTGTACACCTAGGTCTAACCCTGCAGCTCCACCCAAGGATGGGGAGTTTCCTTTCCCCTTTCCCTGTCCAGACCAGTCCATCTCAGACTGTACCCACCCCACACCACCCTTCTACAGCCCTGTCCATTTATACCATCAAGCCCACAAGGGGCCCACATTCTCAGCCACAGTTGCTAGGAGACTAATTTTGTACTGGACCACTTGGTATTTGACCTTACAGTCAGGAAACAAATTGGGGAAAAAAAGAGCTGTGTAAACATCCCCACTGTCACAGCCTGGGAACAGCTGGCTTGGGAATTCCCCTGGGGAGCCTGGACCCTGGTGCCCAGAAGCTGCACCCAGCGTTCCTGAAGATTAATGACCAGGCCTGAAAGATGTCCATCTGGGTTAACTTTCAGGAGGATTTTCAGTTCAGCATGGGCTGAAGAAAGCAAGAGGTTAGAAATGAAGCCAGAGTGTGAGCACTCCTGTCAGGCAGGTGAGGGTGTGAGCACTCCTTTCCGGGCAGGTGAGGGTGTGAGCACACCTGTCTGGGCAGGTGAGGGTGTGAGCACTCCTGTCTGGGCAGGTGAGGGTGTGAGCACTCCTGTCTGGGCAGGTGAGGGTGTGAGCACACCTGTCTGAGCAGATGAGGGTGTGAGCACTCCTGTCTGGGCAGGTGAGGGTGTGAGCACTCCTGTCTGGGCAGGTGAGGGTGTGAGCACTCCTGTGTGAGCAGGTGAGTGTGTGAGCACTCCTGTCTGGGCAGGTGAAGGTGTGAGCACACCTGTCTGGGCAGGTGAGGGTGTGAGCACTCCTGTCTGGGCAGGTGAGGGTGTGAGCACACCTGTGTGGGCAGGTGAGGGTGTGAGCACTCCTGTGTGAGCAGGTGAGGGTGTGAGCACACCTGTCTGGGCAGGTGAGGGTGTGAGCACACCTGTCTGAGGAGGTGAGGGTGTGAGCACACCTGTCTGTGCAGGTGAGCACGTGAGCACAGCTGTGTGAGGAGGTGAGGGTGTGATCACACCTGTGTGAGCAGGTGAGGGTGTGAGCACTCCTGTGTGGGCAGGTGAGGGTGTGAGCACTCCCGTCTGCGCAGGTGAGCATGTGAGCACACCTGTCTGGGCAGGTGAGGGTGTGAGCACACCTGTATGAGGAGGTGAGGGTGTGAGCACTCCTGTCTGTGCTGGTGAGGGTGTGAACACTCCTGTCTGGGCAGGTGATGGTGTGAACACTCCTGTCTGGGCAAGTGAGGGTGTGATCACTCCTGTGTGAGCAGGTGAGGGTGTGAGCACACCTGTATGAGCAGGTGAGGGTGTGAGCACACCTGTTTGAGCAAGTGAGGGTGAGCACTCCTATCTGAGCAGGTGAGGGTGTGAGCACTCCTGTCTGGGCAGGTGAGGGTTGAGCACGGCTGTCTGAGGAGGTGAGTGTGTGAGCACTCCTGTGTGAGCAGGTGAGGGTGTAAGCACAGCTGTCTGAGGAGGTGAGGGTGTGAGCACACCTGTGTGAGGAGGTGAGTGTGTGAGCACTCCTGTGTGAGCAGGTAAGGGTGTGAGCACACCTGTCTGGGCAGGTGAGGGTGTGATCACTCCTGTGTGAGCAGGTGAGGGTGTAAGCACAGCTGTCTGAGGAGGTGAGGGTGTGAGCACACCTGTGTGAGGAGGTGAGTGTGTGAGCACTCCTGTGTGAGCAGGTGAGGGTGTGAGCACTCCTGTCTGGGCAGGTGAGGGTGTGAGCACTCCTGTGTGAGCAGGTGAGGGTGTGAGCACTCCTGTGTGAGCAGGTGAGGGTGTGAGCACTCCTGTGTGAGCAGGTGAGGGTGTGAGCACTCCTGTCTGGGCAGGTGAGGGTGTGAGCACTCCTGTGTGAGCAGGTGAGGGAGTGAGCATGGCTGTCTGAGGAGGTGAAGGTGTGAGCACACCTGTATGGGCAGGTGAGACACGAGGGGCTGGGAGAACTATCAGTTCCTGGGTAAGTCTGGCTGGATGAAGGTGCAGCTTGGGGGTTCAGCCAAAGCAGATGAATTTGAGAAATATACCTGTCACTCATAGGTGGACAAATAAGAACTCACAAAAGCACTAGTGGGACACACTCATCCTCATGCCCAGCAGGAGGTACAGTGTGGATTTCAACTAGCTTCCAGTTTTGTTTGCAGACTTCTGCTTGTCCAGGTTTTACTGCGTGTCTGGGTGTTTTGTTAGAACCCCACCTGGCAGCTCTCCTGGGGCTGTGTGGTCTCCTCTCAGGCCTGTGGTCACAGCCCAGCCCCCCAGGGATGGCACGGTAGATCTGCTATGGAGAGCTATGGTGGCATCTGCCCCTTCTTCCCACAAGGTGTGTATAAGGGGACCTGAAGCTGAAGACCTGGGGCAGTGGATGCCACAACCTAATTTTCTGCCCCAGGGTGTGGTAACCCAGGAGAGATGTAAGAAGGTTTCTCTGAGAAAGGGCACTCGGTCTTTCAGAATGGCATGGTGGTTTTAAACATTTGTTTGTTTGGGATGGTGGGGACGGGGGTGAGAGAGCCCTGCCATCATGTTGGTCCACTATTGAGATGCCTGCAACTGCCACGGCTAGGCTGGGACTGAAGCTCGGAGCTGGATTGCAATCCAGGTCTCCTGCAAGGGTGGCGGGAATCCAGTTACTTGAGCCATCATCCTTGCCTCCCAGAGTCTGCATTGGCAAGAGGCTGGAATCAAGAGGTGGAGCTGGGAAACAAACCCATGTGGGACACGGGCATCTTAACTGCTAGGCTAAACACCCACTCCCTGGGCAAATTCTTTAGTCTCTCCCTACTTTAGTTTCTACATCTGTAAAGTGGGCACAACCCGCTGTTTACTTGGCTGAATTGTAGTGAGTAGATCAAAGCATACGTAAAGCACCAAGACCAGAGTCTGGTAGGCAGCAAGCGCTCAGTGAGGGCTGGGTGTTACTGGCTTTTACTGGAGCTGGGCCCTTGCAAGATGGGTAGGCTCGGCACGGGGAAGAGCACAGGAATCGTGAGCATTGGAGTGGCTAGGGCAGGTGCACGGATGGCAGGACTGAAGGGCGGTCCATCGGTAAGGAAAGTGGTGCTGACCCTGGGCAGGCTTGGAAGGGCCACAGCTCTCATCAGCGTCCCACTGTGAGATGGTCTCAGTGCCCTGTGAGCCACGGGCACCTCCTGGCAGCCTCACGATTGGCCACCCTGGTCCCAGCTCTCCTGCTTCTACTGGGCACACTTCCGTGGTTGTGGGAGCCAAAACTCAGTTCTTCAGTGATTCAGAAGGGGAGAATCCCGAGGACAGGAAGAGAGGTTAAAGAGATTTCCGGGTGGGCGTTTAGCACAGCAATTAGGTCACCACTTGGGGCACTTGCGACCCATATCCCTGTGCCTGGGTCCAAGTCGTAGCTCTGCTTCCAATCCATCTCCCTCCTAATGCCCATTCTAGGGGCAGCAAATGATGGCCCAAGTAGTTGGGGCCCTGCTACCCATAGAGACATGGACTAAGTTCCCATCTTCTGGCTTTGGCTTGACCCAAGCCCGCTTGTTGTGAGCATTTGGGAGTGAGCCACTGGATGGATGGTCTCTCTCTCTCTCTCTCTCTCTCTCTGACTGCCTTTAAAACAAATTAATGCATTTTTTAAGTGAGGGAAGGGTGAGTCTTGTGGTACAGTGGGTTACATCTCCTATTACCCACATCCATATGGGAGTTTCAGTGTGGGTCCTGGCTATTTGGCTTCCCATACAGTTTCTAGCTAATGCACCTCAGAAAGGTACCAAGTGATGGCTCAAGGGCTTCTGTCCCCATCACTCATGTGGAAGACTCAGATGGAGTTCTGGGTTCCTGGCTTCAGCTTGGCCCAGCTCCTGCTGTTGTGGGCATTTGGGGACTGAACCAGCAGATGGAGGATCTCTCTCTCTCTCTCTCTCTATCTCTCTCTCTCTCTCTCTCTTCCTCTCTGTCTTTCAAATACATAAATCATAAACCAAATAGAAGGAGATGGGATTTGCTTGTTTACTTTGCTAAAGCTTGATCCTGACTCAAGTTCAGATGTGGGATGAGGGGAAAGGCCGTGGCTGGTGATGGTAAGGACAGGAGCCTGCCTCTGGATGGGGGCTTGGGCTGGGGTTCTCAAAGCCCTTGGCCTCCACTCTCTCCCAAGCCCTAGGAATCCATCGTTGTGGTCTCGCTGTGTGGGTCAGTGAACACTCATTTCTGACTTCTAAAACAGTGCGGCCACCATGGGCGATGGGGAGAGGTGGGGTCCTCGCTCCTGCCTTCACCCGCAGGTCGCATTCCTAGCAGCAGAGCTGGGATCCGTGGATGCCAGTCAGCGACAAGAACGGGGCAGGTGAAATCAGGAGTCCAGGGTTGGAGTCCTCTCGGCTCTACAGCCGGCAGGCACTCACAAACCTCCCTGGCGCCTCGTGTCGCTGGCTGGAGAATGGGATGAGAGCTGTGAGGAGGGTAAGTCGAGATGCTGCAAGGTGCAAGGCTTGCTCTGAACAGACAGGTACACCGGGTCCCTTCCACCTGGGCTGCAAGCACCGAAGGAGCAGGAATCGAATCTGAGTCCCAGAAAGGGAGTGGAGCCCGTTACAGGGAGGTGGGGAGGCGTGGCAATGATCCAGCGAGGATCTTGAAGGCGGTGGGAGAGACCCTGCCCACCTGACCTTCCTTGTGTGTTGGGGGCTGCTCCGCAGCTGGAGGGCAGAAGACGGACCCGTGTGCTCCCCGCTTTGACCACAAGGTGTCGCCGCCACCGCGGGGAAATCCGTTCTGGTGGGAGCACCAGCTCCAAGCCAGTCCTGTAAGCACAGGGTGCGCACTGTCTCATCCCGGGCCAGCTTCTGCGGGCCCCGGGGAGGATGGCGCTGACTCGGGGACTCGGAAGATGGGTGTTTGCCCACCCTAAACCAGCCCCGCTGGGATGACGGAGAAGTCCTCCCTCTGTCTGCAGCCTGGGGTGTACACCCCAACACACAGACTGCTTCCCACCACAGTAGTGGGAGTCTAACAAGGGTTGTCGCCCTCTTAAGCATGCCCAGGGTCCTAAAGGGTGTCGCTTCAGGATGCCTCTTAAAAAGAACAGTCCAATTAGCCTGTAAAATGGGAGCATTAATACCTAAGTCTCCACCGGGGCTCCCATGCGCATCTGCAGGTGCACAGCTCTGAGAGCCGGGTCCTTACAAACACGCTCAGTGCTCACTGGGCGACGTATACACTCGCTTTGGTCACGGGTGTCTTCCCGCACCAGACACTTAGGTTGGCTGTAAGCAATATTCCCGGGAAAAAAAATGACGAGATGTGGAACTCTTGGACAGGAGACGGAGTCGTTCCCTGGGTCCAGGCACCCATGCTGTGAATCTCGAGAGAATTTGAAGAAAGTACTGGATTTGTGGCACATTTGGGAGAAAATAGCCCCAAGTCAAACAGCTAAGTTTTCTAGGTGGTGAGATTATGGGTGGCTTTTTAAAAAAATATTTTGGCCGGCGCCGCGGCTCACTAGGCTAATCCTCTGCCTGCAGCGCCGGCACTCCGGGTTCTAGTCCCGGTTGGGGCGCCGGATTCTGTCCCGGTTGCCCCTCTTCCAGGCCAGCTCTCTGCTGTGGCCCGGGAGTGCAGTGGAGGATGGCCCAAGTGCTTGGGCCCCTGCACCGGCATGGGAGACCAGGAGAAGCACCTGGCTCCTGCCTTCAGATCAGCGCAGCGCGCCGGCCGTGGCAGCCATTGGAGGATGAACCAACAGCAAAAAAAGGAAGACCTTTCTCTCTGTCTCTCTCTCTCTCACTGTCCACTCTGCCTGTCAAAATTTAAAAAAATATATTAAAAAAAAAGAATTCTGGGGCTTTGGAGCTCAGCTCCAGCTCCAGCCTTCAGCTTCCTGTTAATGCAGACCCTGGAAGGCAGAGGTGATGGCTCAAGTGGTTGGGTCCCTGTCACCCTCGGGGGAAGACCCGGCTTCATTTCCTGGCTGCCAGCTTTGTCCTGGCCCACTATTGGCTGTCGTGAACTTTTGCGGGGAGTGAAACATTGGTGGGAGCTCTTTGTCTCTCAAATAGATAAGTAAGTCACTAGTTAATGTTCTTATCGTGAGCATATGTGGCCTTTATCATATAGTTTTTTAAAGAAAAGAAAGCTGTCAATTGCTCTAGAGAGATCTGGACCCGCAATGGGATTTTTGCAGCAGCTTTGTCATTTCTTAGTTTTGTGACTGGGAACAAGTCACCTCATTTCTCCAGACCTCCGGTAACCTCTGTGAAGCAGGAGCTGGAAATACCTCTGCGTGCTGGGAGGGTGAGAGGTCGTCCTGTGTGAGTGCACGTGCTGAACACCAGGTGCACACGCCATGGCGGGGGGGGGCTGCTCCTTGGCTCTGTCCACAGGACACTGCAGAACCGGCAAGACACCAAGCCGCCATGATGCCCGGGCCCATTTACGGCTGTGCCCCTGAGGGTGACAGGCAGCCTCGGCTACGTCTGCAGGAGCAGTGCAGGGCCCTGGCATCTCCTGAGCACGCAGTGTGACCGCCTGGGGGCAGCAGGCTTCCTGCGAGGTCCCCAACCCTTTTCCCCACAGAGAAGTCAGGACGCAGCGTCCCAGGCAAGGACGTGCAGGCCCAGCTGAGCACCGTGTGCGCCCCCTCCGGGGGAGGGTCGGCAGGCTAGCAGGTCCCGGGAAGGGGTCTCAGGTGGCGTCCGGCCCCTGCCCTGGATGCGGAAGGCACACAGGAGGCAGCTGCGGCCCACGGAGGGCAGCTATGGTTTCTTTAAGCTGTGGCAGATGAAGACGGAGGGCCTAAGCTGAAGCCGGCCTCATCCCCGCCCCAGCATCACACCCGCCCCAGCCCCCCGGGCCCCACACACCACCCACTTACGTCACCCACACCCACACTTACCAAACACACACACCCCACACATCACACATCCACCACCCACACACCAGCCACAGTCACACACACCACACACACACACGTGTTCACATACATCACCCACATTCACACATACCAAACACACATGCACACCTCCCCCCCACCCCACATACCACACACCACGCTCCTCACACACATTTTACACACCTATACGGTCTCGTGCATTTTCCCCAGCCTTCCCCCAGTCACACTTCGCACTATGCATGTGTGTACCACACTAGACACGCTCATACATGTGCCCCCCACGCTCGCACACAGACACGCACAGCTCAGGAGATCTTGCTTTTTCAAGACTTCTTCCGCTTGCATCTGAGCTAAGGGATTCCGCTCTTGGCTGGCACAGGCGGGCACGACAGCAGCTCCTAGTTAGAAAGCACTTCCACCTGCTTCACACGGGCCTCCCAGCTCCTGAGCGCTGGGTGCACCTGGGGCGTTCTGCGGCGGGCTCATCACTGGTAGCTCACTTCATGCTCACAAGTGCCCCACGGGACGGGCGCTGACCCTCCCGGCTACAGGGGGCAGAAGCAGCCGCTTGAGGAAGCTAAGCGACCACCAAAGGCAGCAACCCTGTCAACGGCCGAGGCAGACGCCAGCCCCAGGCGCCTGTCTTCTGAGCCCTTTGGAATGGTGCTTCCCTCCTGGCTTAGGGGCCACGCAGCCGTCCTTCACGGCACAGGAGAGACTGCGGTGCCCCGAGGGTGGGGATGGGAGGGGCAGAGCCTGCGCCTCCCAAGAGCCCAGCCGCCCTCTGCTCACTCTGACTGTGCTTCCTCCAGTCTCGGGCCAGACTGTGTACCTGAAGAACATCTCCACGGACACCTCGGGGTTCTACCTCTGCACCTCCAGCAACGAGATGGGGCAGGAATCCTGCAACATTACTGTGGGCGTCAGGTTACGTAAGCACCCTCTGGGGCAAGCAGAGGGCTGAGGCCCCCCACACCATGGCGAGGCACTGGGGAGCTTCTTGGGGGCCACCCACCTGCCGGGGACCTGTGGTAACCTGGGCTCCCTTTGCCACAAGGCTCGTCTGAGTCCGTTGACTTCCAGAGATCTCTGCAGCTGTGCGTGCCCTAAGGGCAGCTGAGCAAGCATGGGGAGGCATCTGGACCCACATCTGGCTCAGGGACCACCTAGCATAGGACTAGCAGGATGGACACCTGGGGACTTGCTCAGAGCCTGGGTCACCCACGGCCACCATCTCTCCTGCCTCCTCGTCCTTGTCCAGCCCTAGTCCTGGACAGGGTTTGCAGGTCCTGTCTGGTCACACTGCTGCAATGCCCCAGCTTTCATGGCAAATAGGACCAGACCAGCCCAGAGCTGGGAGGGACCAGCCCCGGCTCCCCAGTCGCCTCCCGTGGTACCTGCAGGGGTGGGGGATATCAGGGGGCTCGGGCTGGGGCTCCAGAGATGCAGCAGCTGCTGTGTTCTCTTGCAGCCTCCATGAACGTGGCCCTGTATGCGGGCATTGCGGGGGGCGTGGTGGCGGCCTTCATCATCATCGGCATCCTCATCTACTGCTGCTGCTGTCGACAGAAGGACAAGGTCGAGGACAAGGAGGACGCCCGGCCGTGAGTGTCGGGGCGGGCAGCCCGTGGGAACAGGGCTGAGCATGTCAGCTTTGCACAGCCACTCCCCTGGGGGAGCAGTGCTTATCTGCATAACCCGCAGTTTGTAGCCAAGGACAGAGCTGCTGGCCCCAGTCACACAGCGTGCACTGCAGTCCCGGGCCTGAGCACCTCCCCCCCACCAGGTCCTTGGGCTTCCGGTATCTGATCTCAGAGTTGGGGGGGAGGGGGACAAGGGCCCAGTGTGGGCTGGAGCCTCACAGCCTACGCCACAAGAGGCTCACACCTTCAGGGGCCATGTCATCGCAACCCTGCAGCCCGGGGTCCTGGGATGTGCACTGGGTGGGCCCAGCTCCCTTAGGGACCAAAGTGAGGGCCACGCCTTTCCCTTGTCCTACTACCCTACAGGAACCGGGCCGCCTACCAGGAGCCGCCAGAGCAGCTGAAAGAGCTTTCCAGGGCGAGGGAGGAAGAGGATGATGACGACAGGCAGGATGAGCAGAGGCACAGGGGGCGCCAGACCCCTGACCCCTGAGGCCAGAGAGCAGGCCTGCTGCAGGGGGATGGAGGCTCCAGTGCGCTGCTTCCAAGTGCAGCCTCCTGCACGGCTGTGTCTTCCCCTACGTCTGCTGCTGGGGGCGGCGGGGAGGTTGGCCAGCCTGGGCCAGGGGACCCTGCCTGTGACTGCCCACGCTGCCCTGTGAAGGGATGCCTCCCCCACTGCTGCGCCTGGCTCAGGGCCTGCCCCTCCCCCTGGCCCAGGCTGCAGCCTGCACTTACCCCTGCACAGCAGGAGCTCCTGGAAGCGCAGGGCTGAGCCCTGAGTGCTGCTGATGGCAACTTGCTGAGCTGTGCCAGTGTCAGGAGGGCAGGAGCTGGCGCCGCTCGCCGGAGAGCCCAGCACCTGCGGGGTGGGAGGGGCACCAGCAGAGGGTTTGCACTCAATGCATTTCTGCTGAACGAACTAAAGAATAAACGGGTGTGTGAAGGACTCCCTCTTACTTAGCTGACTTAAGTCCACACTCGGGGTTTGGGGGTTCACATTGGCCTCATACCCACACCTGCCCCATACATTCCAGACACGCCCAGCAGGGGGTGCCTCCCTCTCCAGCTGCCCATGCTGTCACTGGGCTCTCGCCCGTCAGCATTCTACCTGTCCTCAGACCCATCGCGGGTCACGGTGGTTTCTAGAAGCCCATCCAGATCACTCCTCCACATGGAGACTCCATCGTGGTGTCCCACGCCCTGTGCTGGGCCACCTGGCACAGTGCCCTGAGCAGGTGTCTGTCGCTGTACTAGAGGATGAGTCCCCGTGGGGGGTTGGGGGCCTGGCCTCGCGGCTCCGCTTTCCCTGGAGCCCCAGGTGGCTCCACAGGAACCTGCTCTGGTCGGTGGGGCTTCCCCTCCAGGTCTCCCAGGGACAGGGTGACTCGCATCCAAACCCACTTCTCAGACACTTGAGGAGGAACGCACACGGAGCTGGCTTGCAGACGGCTCCGGGTTCTGGGGTCCTGGTGATTTCTCTCGAGGTCAGAACAACTGGCAGGCCCACTCCCGCCTCCCTGGTGCCAACGGGCTCCTGCTCGCCCCTGCTGCCTGGTGCCTCGCCCTCGCCCCTTGCAGCCCAGCTGGGCCCTGGTGCACCGGGCGGAGGTGGGGAGGTTGGGGGGCTGTGACCGCATGCTCTGTGCTCTGTGCAGAGAGCTCTGGCAGTGCAGTGGCTGCCTGGGGCTCGTGGCCCGGCAGCCAGTCTTCATCCAAATGCAGTTGACTCTTCAATAAACGTTGTCATCTTCTCCCCAGAATCAGGAAAGCAACTCTGTAAATCTGATTTTAAAGAGACGTTTACATTTATACATTTTGTTACATTCTTTGCTTCATTCACAATGCCTTCAGGAGCAAAATTATAGGAAATTCTCATTTCCTTTTTTAAAAAATATTTATTTATTTGAAAGGCAGAGTTACAGAGAGGCCTAGAGAGAGAGAGAGAGAGAGAGATGCCTTCCATCCGCTGGTTCACTCCCCAAATGGCCACAATGGCCAGAGCTGGACTGATCTGAAGGCAGGAGCCAGGAGCCTCTTCCAGGTCTCCCACGCAGGCACAGAGGCCCAAGGACTTGGACCATCTTCCTCTGCTCCCCCAGGCCATAGCAGAGAGCTGGATTGGAAGTGGAGCAGCCGGGACTCAAACCAGCGCCCATATGGGATGCCAGCACTGCAGGTGGCGGCTTTACCTGCTCCGCCACAGTGCCAGCCCCTTCATGTCCCTTTTAATGTGGGATTTGTTTCAGCCAAAGTAGAACTTGCATCTGGTGGGTCCAAGCCTCCCTACCATAGGCCTCTTCTGCATCCCAGGAGGTACAGTGGGAGTCAAGAGTGCTGGAGTCCCACTGCTGCTGGCCGCGGTGGTCACAGGGAGCAGCGGGGAGCCCTGCCTGGAGGCGTAGGCATATCCCAGGAGCCTGCAGGGCCAGGAAGCCTGCACACGCCGGGGAAGATGTTACGCACCCAAGGATGTGGCTCCTGGGAGGGGGAGCAGCAGCTCTCTTGTTCTTCTCCCTCCCCCAAAGCAGCCTGGCTCCGCAGTCACTCTCTGGGTCCCTCCCTGTGGTGCTGCGTTGCCTCCCGTCCCACCACCCGACACAGGTACTGTCATAACCTGTGTACCGGTCTGCCTGTGTCTAGTCTGGGAGAGTCACAGACTATGTGCTGGATAAAGCTTTGTTGAGTGAACGATGCTTGGTGTCACAGGGTTTGTTGAGTGAATGTTTGCTGTCACGGTGTCTTGCTGAGGGTGTCTCTGGCCCTCTAGATATGTTCCTGTGCCTTGCAGCTCTCACGGTGCAAGGTTCCGCAGTCACGTGCTTGGGGCAGCTGTAGAAGGGGAAGCACTCCTTCCCCCCACCTCCCCTGATCTGACCTGACTTCTCTCCCTGCTGTTGTTAAGATAACTGTTCAGGTGGCTCCCAGAAGCCCACATCTTAGCAACTTGGTCCCCAGAGTCTTGAATTAGTGGTTAATGGGTTAACATTAACGGATAACGGATTAAGGATGGAGGATCGATCCGATTATGGTGTCTGGGAAGCGGGCCGGGTGGGAGGTCCTTGTGCCACCGGGGCCAGTTCTCACAAGAGGTGGTTATGTGAGCTGACTTCGGCCTGGCTGTCCTCTCTCTCGGCTTCCCGTTTCTCGGTGTGAGTGTCCCTCCACCATTGTCCATCCTCACCAGATGTCCAAACCAATGGGAGTGCCCGATCTTGAACTGGGAACCTCCAACCCTGCGAGTCAGAGCAAACCTCCCTTCCTAAGTAGCTTCTCCCAGCCAGAGATGCCACTGAAATAGCCCCCACCCCCACCCCCACCCCACCGCCCCGCCAGGGCTGGGAAGGCTCGCTCGCCTGAGCTCCAGGCCTGCAGGAGAAAATGGGGGAAGCGGCATGAATCCAAAAACAAACATTTTGTGAGCATCTACGATGCGCCAAGCACAGAGCTGCTTGCAGGGTATCTGACGACTCCTAACGCAGCTGAGAGCAGGAACACGATTGCCTGGGACGGAGCGGGTGCCACGGGGACACAGGGAGGGGCCGAGGGAGCTCGCCGGAGGGAGCTCAGGCAAGTGTCAGAGGTGGTGCCACAGCGGCTGCGCCCTGCAGAAAGGCGAGGCGTGTCGGAAGTGTAAGCGGGGCTGGCGCTGACACGCCTTCCTCCAGCGCATCTCTCTCACTTGGGTGTCAGAGCTCACCGTCAGGTGGTGAGGCGGCAGTTTCCGGCTGAAGTTATTTCAGTCCAGAGACTCAGTGGGGATTATTGTTGGAGGTTCTCAGATGGTCAGCCCAGCCACTGAGCCTCCTTAGGCTGCCAGGGATCCCTGCCCAATCTGTAGTTGCCAGCTGACTGTTCAAAGAGTTATGTTGTTTGAGAAGAGAGACGAAGGCTGCCACCGACTGACAGAAAAGTGTCGACTGCACGCTTATTAAGGACTCGACACGGTTTTCATACAGTCCTTACTGACATCCGTGAACGTGAGGTGTTTGGCATTGTTGAGTATTTATTCTGTCAGCTAAGGAAGGACCTTGACTACTTCAGAGAGACAATCTACAGCTTGCTAAATTAGCCACTCTTCACGGTCTTGTTAAGTTGCTTCTTTTGTGGGACAGAAAACTGGGCATCCGCTCTCAAAGCTAGACACATATTAACCAAGCTCCCAGAGCCTGATGTACAAACATGTATTCTGGGCCAGCTACTGTTCTAAGCACTGTTTTTTTTTTTTTTTTTTTTTTTTTTTTTTTTTTTTTTTGACAGGCAGAGTGGACAGTGAGAGAGAGAGACAGAGAGAAAGGTCTTCCTTTTGCGTTGGTTCACCCTCCAATGGCCGCCACGGCTGGCACGCTGCGGCCAGTGCACCATGCTGATCCAATGGCAGGAGCCAGGTGCTTCTCCTGGTCTCCCATGGGATGCAGGGCCCAAGCACTTGGGCCATCCTCCACTGCACTCCCTGGCCACAGCAGAGGGCTGGCCTGGAAGAGGGGCAACCGGGACAGAATCTGGCGCCCCGACCGGAACTAGAACCCGGTGTGCCGGCGCCGCTAGGTGGAGGATTAGCCGATTGAGCCGCGGTGCTGGCCCTAAGCACTTTCTATATAACACCTCATCATCTTCACACCAACTCTACGAGATAAGCACTGTTATGATTCCCATTGTAGCGAAGAGGAAGCTGAGGCATAGAGAGTTGAAGCGATTTGAAAAACCCACAGAATGTCAGTTTACAACTTACAGCTGTTGAGTACACCCGCCTTTCTGTCCACCTGCCCCAGGCCAGCCCACCCCGCGGCTCCCTGCCCTCAGCGGCTGACCTGGCGTGGAATGGGAATGGAGAAGCAGGCGACCTTTAGGGAACTCCCATCTGCTGTGCAGTGTGTGCGGGCAGGAGTCCAGCCGCCATGGAGAAGCTGGAAGGCGCTGGCTCTGGGCGTTCTGGGTCGGGCCCGGACACCTGCAGAACTGACTACTGGGGAGGGCAGCTCTGGGCTCCGGCCCCTCTGGGAATGCTCGCTGTTGGGTTTTCTCCCTGAGACTGTCTCTCTCCAGGTCCATTTCCAGACAGGCCCTGCCCTGGCTTCTGCCTGTGATGGCCTGGTCTGCACTTGGCCAGCCAAGCGTACTCCCTCCTTGTCTGCCACTCGAAAGTCTCTCTAGATTTCCCACAACTTTCCTCCTGTTCCAATGAACTCTGAGGTCTGGGAGCTGGCATTTCCTCTCAAGCAGATGCTATTTCTGCTCTGATCCAGGGTGTGCTGATTTTAAAGTTTATCTTTAGAGAGATTCTGAGTTTCCCATTTTTAAAGTGATTTACCCGGGGCTGGCGCTGTGGCATAGTGAGTTAAGCCACCGCCTGCAGTGCCGGCATCCCATATGGGCGCCAGTGAGAGACCTGGCTGTCCTACTTCTGATGCAGCTCTCTGCTATGGCCTGGAAAAGCAGTAGAAGATGGCCCAAGTCCTTGGGTCCCTGCACCCACCTGGGAGACCTGGAAGAAGCTCCTGGCTCCTGGCTTCGGATCAGCCCAGCTCCAGCCATTGTGGCCAATTGGGGAGTGAACCAGTGGATGGAAGACCTCTCTCTCTCTCTCTCTCTCTCTGCCTCTCCTTTTCTCTCTGTGTAACTCTGACTTTCAAATAAATAAATCTTTTTTTAAAAAAGCGATCTCTTTATTTATTTGAAAGGTAGAACACAACAGAGAGAGGGAGACACAGAGAGATCTTCCATCCTCCACTTCACTCCTCAAACGCCCACAACAACCAGAGCTGGGCCAGGCCAAAGCCAAGAGCCAAGAAGTGAACCTGCTGCTTGGGTGGCAGGAGCCCATGTACTCCGGCTATCTTTGGCTGCTTTCCCAGGTGCATTGGCAGAGAGCTGGATCAGAAGTGGAGCAGCCAGGACTCAAACTGGGAGGCCAGCATTGCCAGTGGCAGCTTAACTTGCTATGGAATACCACCATGATTTCCTAGTTTATGAGTGAATTTTTGTCAATCACAAAAAACTAAACTGGGTAGGGGCCGGCGCTGTGGCATCGTGGGTAAATCCACCACCTGCAGTGCCAGCATTCCATAGGGGCACTGGTTCGAGTCCCGGCTGCTCCACTTCTGATCCAGCTCTCTGCTATGACCTGGGAAAACAGTAGAAGACGGCCCAAGTCCTTGGGCCCTTGCACCCGTGTGGGAAACCCAGAAGAAGCTCCTGGCTCCTGGCTTTGGATCAGAACAGCTCTGGCCATTACAGCCATCTGGGGAGTGAACCAGCAGATGCAGGACCTCTCTCTCTGTCTCTGCCTCTGCCTCTCTGCAACTCTGCCTTTAAAACAAATACATAAATCTTTAAAAAAACTGCTATAAGAAATGGACTAAAAATGTGTACAATGGCTCAAATAGAACAGAGTTTTCCTTCTCACACTCCTAATGGTTTTTGAGACAGACTCAGGGACCCCATCTTCTGTTTATCTCCCACTGTCTACATCAGTGGGTCTCCCATCCTCAGAGACCCGGGACTTGGCCTCCCCCAGCCATCAGGGAGGGAAGAGCACACAGCAGAGGCAAAGGGGCTTCTCCAAGCCTTGACCGAGGGGTGCCCACCCTGAACCGCGCCCGGGAGCACTCGTCACAGTGCCGCCATGTGGTGGCAGCGTAGGATTGCAGCCTCGTGATTGCAGCACAGCTGAGGGGTACTAACCTCTACCTACCCTCAGGGAGACGACATCATAAGCTGACACTGCCATCAGTGGTAGAGTTAGACTCAATCGGTCGATTCGGTCTGATTCTGAAGTCTTTGTTCTTCTCCCCGAGCCCACCTTCATGCACAGGATGACCACGTGGGAAAATGCAGGGCTGGAGATGGAGTCAGTATTTTCTTTATTCAAAGCCTTTGTGTGTCAGTTGTACCTGTTGCAACACGGGCATCTCAGATGCAACACTACACTTGCATTTCTGGAAAACCTTGCCTTCAGGAAAATCATAACACTAAAAATAGTAGGACTGACCGGAAAATCAGGTTAACAGGCACATCACATAAAACCCATGGAGTCTGAAAACCAATGGCACTTTGTGACCAGATCACTTTGGAGACAATGACAATGCTGCTGAGCATACAGGTGACCTGAAATGCACACTGCTACTAACAAGCATCACTGTCCACCTTAACGTGGACACCCATTTCAATAGAGGCTGCCTCATCAAAAATCAAAATGAACCCGACAGTTCATCTGACTCGAGAGCTGGGGGTGGAACCTCCTGTCGGTTTTCAGCCAAGTGCTTGCCTTTGTACTTGACTTTCCCTGTTGGTGGATAGCTGCATCCTGCTCTTGCTGGTTGTGGGGAAGGCTTGCACCACCAGCTCATGTTTCTGAACAAGAACCCAGGGTGTGGCCTTTTAATTGATTTTATCCATTACAATCACACACACACACACACACATGTGTCTTTTTAAAGGTTTATTTTTTATTTATTTGAAAGGCAGAGTTAGAGAGAGAGAGAGAGAGGTCTTCTATCTGCTGGTCCACTCCCCAAATGGCTGCAATGGCTGAGGTTGGGCCAGGCCAAAGCCAGGAGCCCAGAGCTTCAAAAAGTGTCTTTTTCAAAAGATTTATTTATTTTGAAGGAAGTTATGGGGGCTGTGGGAGTAGAGAAACAAAGAATTTTCCAAACCCTGGTTCCCTCCCCAAAGGGCCTCAACAATTAAAGTGGGGCCTGGCTGAAGCCAGGAGCCTGTAATTCCATCTGGGTCTCCCACGTGGGTGCAGGGGCCCAAGCACCTGGGTCATCTTCCGCTGCTTTCCCAGGCACATTAGCAGGGAGCTGGATCAGGAGTGGAGCAGCTGGGACTTGAATTGGCACTCAGATATTGGATGGTGGTGCCACGAGTATGCCAGACCCAAGACTTGTCTTTTGTATCCATCAAAGTCAAATTATAGGCCAGCGCCGCGGCTCAATAGGCTAATCCTCCGCCTGCAGTGCCGGCACCCCGGGTTCTAGTCCCAGTCGGGGCGCCAGATTCTGTCCTGGTTGCCCCTCTTCCAGGCTAGCTCTCTGCTGTGGCCCGGGAGTGCAGTGGAGGATGGCCCAAGTGCTTGGGTCCTGCACCCCATGGGAGACCAGGAGAAGCACCTGACTGCTGCCTTCGGATCAGCGCGTTGCGCTGGCTGCAGCACGCCGGCTGCAGCCATTGGAGGGTGAACCAATGCAAAAGGAAGACCTTTCTCTCTGTCTCTCTCTCTCACTGTCCACTCTGCCTGTCAAAAAAAAAAAAAAAGTCAAATTATACTGTGGCAACAACATGAAATGTCAGGGGTTCACAACCACAAAGCAACATGGTGTCCTGGGTTGGCTCAGCTCCCCTCCGCATCGTTCGCATCCTGGGACCTGGGCTGAAGATCAGCCAACCTTCTGGGATGGAGCTAGTCTCAAGGCAGGGGGAAGAGAAAACGGAGAGGCCCATGTGATGAGCCCCTAGCTTCTTAGCAGGAACTCCTGCTATTTCTGCTCTTGTTCATGGCCCAGATCAAGCCGCATGCCATATACATATGGCCAGTACATATATTGAACAACCATACCATCTCCCATACCTTCATAGTTTTTTCATCTGTACTCACAGCCTCTCCATACGGCTTAACATAAAGCAAAGTGAACCAGTTCTTGAAATCACTGAAGTTGAAGCCACTTTGCAAAGGTTTGGATATTGACTGTGTCCCCTCCCCCTACCCCAGCCCCATGTGTTAAAGGCTTGGTCCCCAAAGTCTAACTGGATGGAAAGTTAATGCAACTACAGCGTTGAAGGTGGCAGACTTGGAGACTGTTGGATTGGATTGGAACATTCAGCTGGAGCCCCCAGGATTAAATTCTGATGGCTTTATTAGAAACCACATGGACACAGACAACAAGACACCTGCTCCTTGCTATGTGATGCTCTGTGTTGCCTTGGCTCTGGCAGCAAAACACCAGCACCAGATGATGGGAAACCATGGGACTACCTAACCTTGGACTGTGACCTTCTGGACCCACGGGCCAAAACAAACCTTTCTTTCATAAGTAGCCCCATCATGTATTTCATGATAGTAATGAAAAGCAGATTAATGCACAGTTCTTGCACAAAAGGAAGGCTCTGGTGCAGATATTTCCTTTCTACTTGGGGCACCATATATTGCTTAGCCATTTTCATTCATTGTAAGAAAACATGTTCCTAAAACAATGTGCTGGAAAAGCCATTGCTTCTCCCAGACCTGAAAGGGCAAGGAGAGAGAAGGGATTAAACTCTGAAGAACCCAGCAAGAGCTGGAGGTTTGGAGGTGGGGTTTCCAGCAGGGGGTGGAGCCACAGAAAGACACCACTGCCAGGCAGCAGCATCAACGTGGGAGTGAAAGGGAAGGATCGCCAGGGTCGGGTTCTCTTCCCACTCTCCTGCCCCGCTCTGCCTCCTATTGGCAGAGACCAGGTGGAAAGCATGTGGTAGGGAGCTGGGCTGTGGCCTCAGTGGGGTTCAGCCTCTGCGAGTATCAAGCAAGGAAGAAAAGGAAGCAGAGAGGTGGAGACAAAGGGAGGCGTGCAAAGGAAGAATGACCCCACACCTGCCTCACCTACAACCAAGGTGCGTGTTCTCACTCATCAGGTGCTTTTCAACCCCATCCCACCCCGTCTCCTGCACCTTTTTAAAGGGGACAGGTTGGAACGGTTCTACCTTTTGAAAGAGCCAAAACTCACTTAGTAGTGACCTAGACCAGGCCCCCAAAAGGGCATTTCAGAAACATTCATACCCTATTTTGAGGGTATACAGATCAGGCGTCATTCAATGTCTTTCCAGTTCCAGAAAATGGCGATGAGTCCTCAGATGCCTGATGCAATGGGCTCCCTTGTAAGTGGCGGGGAGAGGCTGTAGGAGGGGCCCGTATGTACAGTGTAGCCAAGCATGTGCAGGAAGGCCCTGTGATTCTACAGTATCCCTCCCCTAAAACCTTCCCTCTGTAATATTACTCTTGAAATAATCTCAGACTTAAAAAACCATGTAAGAACCACACAAAGTCTTCTTTTCCTCAACTATTTGAGAATAAGTTGCCAATACACTGCCCCATCACCCCTTCTAGAGCCGAGATGTGTTTGTTCCCTCCAGACTTCATGTTGAAATTTGCTCCGCGATTTCAACGGTGTTGAACAGCGGTGCAGCCTTTACGAGGTGCGTAGCTCATCGAGAAGATGCCTTTTCTGTGGGAGTTAGTGAGTGCTCCCTCTCTAGGCACTGGATTAGTCACCCTGGGGCTGGGTTGGTTTAACTGGACTTGGTCTTCCCTGTGCTGTTCCCTTGTGATCTCTTCCACTTCCCTGCCTGAGCACAGAGCAGCACGAGGCCCTCACCAGAAGCTGAGAGGATGCGGTTGCCTGGTCTTGGACTTTTCAATGTCTAGAACTGTGAGCTAAATAAACCTCTTTTTTTTTTTTTTTTAATTACCTAGCATTGTGTATTAGAAAAATGGACTAACACAATTCCCAAATACTTCTATGTATATTTCCTCAGTCTAAGGATCCTCTCCTGCAGGATGGTAGTCCAATGATAAAAACCAGGAACTTGGGGCCAGCATTGTGACAAAGCGGGTAAAGCTTCTGCCTGCGATGCCAGCATCCATATGGGTGCCTGTTCGAGTCCCAGGTGCTCCACTTCTGATCCAGCTCCCTGCTAATGTGCCTGAGAAAGCAGCAGAAGACGGCCCAAGTCTTTGGGCCCCCACACCAATGTGGGAGACATGGAAGAAGCTCCTGGCTCCTGGCTCCGGTTCTGACCCAGCCCTAGCTATTGTGGCCATTTGGGGAGTGAACCAGTGAATGGAAGTTCTCGCTTTCTGTGTCTCTCCCCACCCACTCCCCCCCTCCCCCACCCCCCCACCCCCGTCACTCCGCCTTTCAAACAAATGAAATAAATCTTAAGAAAACAAGCAAGGAACTCAGCACCGACACATTATCACCACTGTATCTTGAGAAACATTCAAGTTTTGCCAAGTTGTTGGTAATGTCCATGAGAGCAGAATTATCCAGTTGGGAGCTGCTCATTGCCTTTAGTGACCACACCCCCTTGGTCTCCTCCCACCTGGCACAACCCCCCACCCCCCGCTTTCCTTGATTTTCATGACTGTGACACACCTGACAACTACAAATCAGTTATTTTGTGGCTCATCTCTTAATCTGGGGTTCTGTCATGGTTCCTCACGATTTAAACGCATGCATTCTTGACAAAATTATCATAGAAAAAAAGCTGTGTTCTGTCCATTGCATTTTATCAAGCGGCACAGAATTTCAATTTTCCTATCACTGCTGTCCCTTGGGAGTTTCGTTTTCACTGGATCTGGGTGGCATCTGCAAATTTTCTCCATGTTAAAGTTGCTCATTTCCCATTGCAGCTAATAACCATTTTGTTGGGAGGCTCTTAGAAGCTATGTAAAAATCTCATTTCCCCTCACACTTTTGATTTCTTCATTAATGAATGAAATCTCTGTGGACTCTTACATTTCTATTTTACTTCCCAGCACTCAAGTTGTCCCCATTTGCCAGCAGGAACTTGCTTCTAGCCTGCTCCTTTGACCTGTGACGCATCCCTGGCATGCTTCATACACCTCCTCACTGACCTGCGGAAGGTATTCTAGTCTCTTTTGTGCTTATTCCACCCCAGCCCTGAAACCAGCTATTTCTCCAAGGAGCACTTGTCCTGTTTAGCGGAGCTTGATATTCCAAAGTGCAGATCTGAAAATCAGAGGGACTTATTGAGAGTAAGGTAATGCTGTTCTCAGGCCCCCCTCACCTGTGGGAAGATCTCGGGAATGTAATACACGCACGCCAAGAATTCTGGACCTCCATGCTTGTTTCTGTATTCATCTCTACGTATTGAAGACAGCTAGTTCACAGCATTGCCACCAGTTCCAATCCAACAAACTACAAGGTTCATTCAAGTTTTCTCAGATAGTGAAAAATTGGAGTCCTACTTTCTTTCATTTGTTTACTTATCTGTTTCCCTGTATTGTACCCAATTTCCCTTTACTGCCATTGCTCTCTTGGTCATGTAAATAAACTTCTAACCCTGTCTGTGCTCCGACTTCCTTGTTTAGGAGCCTAACTTGCTTGTGAAGATCTCCTTTCATACACCTTCTAGAAGCATTAGTTTCAGATTTCACATGGAGATGCATGATCCTTTTCATCTAGGTTTCTGAGTATGCGGTAAGGGGCTCAACTTAGGGGCTGAAGTTTTTTTCCTGTATGTCTCCCCAACTGTTTCAGCACCACTTATTGAAAAGATTTTTTTTCTTTCTTTCATTGAGTCACATTTGTACTTTTGCAAAAAAAAAAAAAAATCATCTATATGTGGGTTTATTTCTGGATTTACTGTTCTTTTCCAATGAGTTTGATGATTTTGATGCTAATATCTCTCCATCTGGATTACTATGGTTTATGATGTCTTTTTTAAAAAAGATTTATTTTATTTGAAAGGCAGTGTCGGGGTCTCAAGCCCTAGGCTGGCCCCTGACCAGCAGGGGCCACTACAGACACTCCCCAACAAGGCACACAGGAGAGGTAAGGTCGACGGGTGATGAACACACCACAAGCACCCGTGAGTTCTGTCGAAGCAGGAACCGCTTTATTGAAGAAGTGTGCAGGCTTATAAAGCTTACGAAGGAATGCGCAGTAGGGGAGCCAATCAGCGAAAAGGTTATGCAGGCGTGGGTGGACCACGCACAGGGGCACCTTAAGCAAAGCATAGGGATCACGCACTGTCCACGTGTCTGGAACCAAAGTGGACCTATCCCTGCCTGTGGTCTGATCTTATATAGCTTAACCTTAGCAGCTGCAGACATGCCCCTCGAACATCTGCCAGGCGCCACCTTGTAGGCAGTGCCCAACATTCCCCCCTTTTTGTTTTATAGCAAAGAGTGGAAGAGGAACTGAGCGGAGTGTGTGCCTGTCTTAGGTTGTCCCCTTCTGACTGGGATCAGCCCTTTAGGGAGCATGTCTGTCTTAGGCTGTCCCCCTCTGGGGATCTCACCCATCTTTGACTACTACTCCAGCTGTTAAGGGCTGCTCCAGGGGATCGGGGATCTTACCCATCATTGGCTACCACCTCAGCAACTCAGGGTATGATGTATTATACCTCTACATCTTGGCGGTGGCTGTGGGCGGATGTACAGGGTTTCCAATCTGGCACTTAAAGAGCAGCATAACCCAGTTGTTGAAGACTGGCATATTGTTGTCAGACCACCATTAACTGGACCGCGGCGATGTGATCCTAGACAATTTTTTTTTTTTTTTTGACAGGCAGAGTGGACAGTGAGAGAGAGACAGAGAGAAAGGTCTTCCTTTTTGCCATTGGTTCACCCTCCAATGGCCGCCGCGGCCGGCGCGCTGCGGCCGGCGCACCGCGCTGATCCGATGGCAGGAGCCAGGAGCCGGGTGCTTTTCCTGGTCTCCCATGGGGTGCAGGGCCCAAGCACCTGGGCCATCCTCCACTGCACTCCCTGGCCACAGCAGAGGGCTGGCCTGGAAGAGGGGCAACCGGGACAGAATCCGGCGCCCCGACCGGGACTAGAACCCGGTGTGCCGGCGCCGCTAGGCGGAGGATTAGCCTAGTGAGCCGCGGTGCCGGCTGATCCTAGACAAATTTATAAGGACAATGGAGACCCAGGGGCCCACGAGGGGGAGGAGATAAGGAAGCCATCCCCCAAGGCCCGACCACAGGTAACTAGAGCTTCTTGGAGAGTCTTGATCTTGTCCTGGCCGATGCCAGAGCGACTAGCATAAAAGCAGAACTCCTGATGTACCATGATGATCCAGTCACAATGAGGCAGAGAGTCCAATATGGTCTTTTTATCCCTCGAGAGAAATGAAAAAAAAAATCACTCCTTAAGAGGGGGTCCTCCTGGGGTGACCTTTTTTTTTTTTGGCAGAGGGGAGATATTTAAGGTCTCTCGCAGGTACCCATATGGGATCGGGATTCCCCTGAGGGAAGACACATCCAAATCCTCTACTAGCACTTATCAGTGGGTCTGGTCCTTGCCAACATCCCATTAGTAGGTCCTTCCATTTCACCCTAACCAAAAGGTAGGGTACTTGGAGGGACCAATGTTTGAGAAAGGCTGACAAGAGCTGATGTTTTGGAATATTTAAAATGAGCATGGCTATTTGTAGCTGGTCTTGTGGGGGCATGATTCCCCCTTTTTGTTTTGTAAGTTGGTATTTTGTTTTTTGATGATTGTTTGTCCTTGTGGGTTGTGAGGAATTTTAGTAGAGTGGTTTTTTTTTGTTTTTTTTTTGTTTTGTTTTGTTTTTTGTTTTTTTTTTGACAGGCAGAGTGGACAGTGAGAGAGAGAGACAGAGAGAAAGGTCTTCCTTTGCCGTTGGTTCACCCTCCAATGGCTGCCGCGGCCGGCGCAATGCGGCCGGCGCACTGCGCTGATCCGATGGCAGGAGCCAGGAGCCAGGTGCTTTTCCTGGTCTCCCACGGGGTGCAGGGCCCAAGCACTTGGGCCATCCTCCACTGCACTCCCTGGCCACAGCAGAGAGCTGGCCTGGAAGAGGGGCAACCGGGACAGAATCCGGCGCCCCGACAGGGACTAGAACCCGGTGTGCCGGCGCTGCTAGGCGGAGGATTAGCCTAGTGAGCCGTGGCGCCGGCCTGAGTGTTGAGTCATTTTATATCTTGGCAGCACTTTTAATTTAAACATCCTGATTGGTTATTATCTCTGTAAGATGAGAGATATATCTTTTGACATCTGCAGGGGCCCTCTGGAGATAACAAAAGATTAGAGAATTTAGGACTTTGATTTTCAGAAAGTTTGTTAAAGGTGCCAAGAGTATCTGGTCAAAATAGAATCTCTTAACATTCTGAAGTGACAGCCATTTATTTAGTCAGGGTGATTTTAACACTTTTAACCTGAGTATTTTAACCAAGGCTGTGGGCTAGATCTGATCAGAGTTAGGGAATCGCTCAAACATTAAAGACAGGCAAATCCAATAAAACGCGAAACCTTCAAGACACGTGCAAACTCTCATCAGATAAGTTAGCTACAGCAGCACAGAAAAGAGCTGATCGTCAGCGTAGGAGCCTATTGCTTAGGACAGGGAAACACATCTCGACTTAAGGTTTCTGATCGGCTTATAGGAACAGTCAGGAATGTCTTTCGCATTCACCTGTGAAGACTTAAGAGGTAGAAGTTTAGTCCTAATTTCACGGAAGCAGTCGTGTTCACTAGCACCTAGTCAGGTCCCTTTTACCTAAGCTGAAACTGATCTGAAGAGGATCTTCTGTGAATGGCTTGCTCAGGGATTTCTAATGTTGGAGTTTTTGTTAAAAACTCCTTGATTCCTTGGAACACCTTTGCAGCTCCCCTGTCCAGCACAGTGTCTGTTTCAGAGGCTTTTAAGCAAGCACAAGGCTTAGAATCCAGATCCTGGAATCCATAACTCTCGTAGCTACCCTTTTCAGTACGGAGTCTGCATCAGGGCCTCTTTAAAGCTATACACAAAAGTTTGGAATCCAGATCCTGGAACCCAAGTTCCATAGAATCCTGTCATCAGCAATTCCCAATACCGGAGCTTTTACTTAGAAGCTCCTTAGTTCTCTGGAACAACTTTCGCAGCTACCCTTTTCAGCACGGAGACTGCATCAGGGCGTCTTTAAAGCTACACGCAAAAGCTTGGGATCCAAATTTTGGAATCCAAAGTCCACAGAATTTTACCATTTTCTGGAAATCTCCTCGGCTGCCTTTAAATATCTGACCCTAGGTTATGGCCATGCCTGCGTGGGTGCAGCAAGCCACGCTGACTCGAAGAGAGTGCAGAGAAAGGCCGTGCTCCCCCATTTACAGGGAAGACTGCGCACGCCGGGGCCTAGCAGGACTGGCCGTGGGGTTGGGTAGGCGTGCTGTTTACAAGATGGCGGCAGGCAATCCAAGGGAGGGGAATACCCATAAAGGGGTGGCCACATGGGCGACACTAGGCCATTTGTAATTGGAGGTACGGTCGGTTGAGGCCGCCGCTGGGCCTTTAAGGGTCACTGCCACACCGAAGGCTTGGAGTTTTAATTGCCTCTGGGGATTTATGAGTCGCCTGACATTCCCCATCAAAGGCCACCCAGCCCATCTGTTTCCTATCAACCAGCTTAGGTGTGCAAGACTTTTTGTGTGGCTTTAAGCCTTCAGTCTTTAGTATGCACCTCAGCGCCTTAGGCGCTGGGTCCTCAAACTCAGCATGAGATTGCCCCATCCTTTCGGGGATACCTTACCCCGAGAGCCTCAATTAGCCGCGACCGCTGGTACTTCCACTTAGGCCAGAGTCAGTCCTCCTGGGCCGGATTCAGTCCTTCTTTAGGGCTCGTTCGAGCCTGTCATGCCCCACGTTGGGCGCCACTTGTCGGGGTGTCAAGCCCTAGGCTGGCCCCTGACCAGCAGGGGCCACTACAGACACTCCCCAACAAGGCACACAGGAGAGGTAAGGTCAACGGGTGATGAACACACCACAAGCACCCGTGAGTTCTGTCGAAGCAGGAACCGCTTTATTGAAGAAGTGTGCAGGCTTATAAAGCTTACGAAGGACATGCGCAGTAGGGGAACCAATCAGTGAAAAGGTTATGCAGGCGTGGGTGGACCACGCACAGGGGGCACCTTAAGCAAAGTATAGGGATCACGCACTGTCCACGTGTCTGGAACCAAAGTGGACCTATCCCTGCCTGTGGTCTGATCTTAACGTAGCTTAACCTTAGCAGTTGCAGACACGCCCCTCAAACATCTGCCAGGCACCATATTGTAGGCAGTGCCCAACAGGCAGAGTTACAGAGAGTCAGAGGCAGAAAGAGAGAAAGAAAGAGGTCTTCCATCCACTGGTTCACTCCCCAGATGGCCGTAACAGCCAGAGCTGCACCAATCCAAAGTCAGGAGCCATGAGCTTCTTCTGGGTCTCCCATGTGGGTGCAGGGGCTCAAGGACTTGGACCGTCTTCTGCTTTCCCAGGCCATAGCAGAGAGCAGGATTGGAAGTAGAGCAACCTGGACTCGAACTGGTGCCCATGTGGGATGCTAGCACTGCAGGTGGCAGCTTTACCCACTACACCACAGTGCTGGCCCATATGATAAGTTTTGAAATCAGCTGGAGTCCTCTAACTTAGTTGTTCTTTAAGGTTGTTTTGGCTATTCTAGCTCCTTTGTTTTTTCTGCACAAATTTGAGAATCAATTATTATATTGTTCTTATAAATGCCTGCAATTTTGATTTGGATTGCCTAAAATCAATAGAGCAATTTGAGAGAACTGACATTAGTGTTAATTCTTCTGATTTATGAGGATGGTATAGCTCTCCTATTATTTAAGTCTCTTTAATTTCTCTCAGAGGTCTTTCTAGTTTTGAATTTAGAGAACTTTAGGTATTTTGTTAAATTTTAAAATACTTCATGCTTTTTATAGTATTAAAAATGGAATTGGTCTTCAATGTCAATTTTGCTTAATTTATTTTGAAGCTCTGCTATTAGAAACATTTTTTTAAAAAAAGATTTATGGGGGCTGGCACCATAGTGCAGTTAATCCTCCGCCTGCAGCACCAGCATCCCATATGGGCACTGGTTCTAGTCCTAGCTGCTCCTCTTCTGATCCAGCTTTCTGCTGTGGCCTGGGAAAGCAATGGAGGATGGCCCAAGTTCTTGGGCCCCTGCACCCACATGGGAGACCAGGAAGAGGCTCCTGTCTCCTGGCTTAAGATGGGTGCAGCTCCGGCCATTGTGGCCATTTGGGAAGTGAATCAATGGAATCAATGGAAGGAAGACCTTTCTCTCTGTCTCTCCCTTTCTCTGTCTGTAACTCTACCTCTCAAATAAATAAATAAAATCTTTAAAAAAAAAGATTTATGTATTTGAAAGGCATAGTCACAGAGGCAGAGAGAGAGAGATCTTCTATCCACTGGTTCACTTCCCTAATGGGGCTGCGCTGAGCTGAAGCCAGGAGCCTGGAGCTTCTTCTGGGTCTCCTGTAAGGAAAATGGTGCAGTCTTACCTATGGCGCGGTCTACACCCTGACACCATCGTAGGCCCTAGCCCCTGCCGCCATTGCTGAAAGCCAGGTAACCACATGACCCAACCACCGGAGTCAAGCTCCACCCCCAACCTAATGGGATTTGCTATTCCTACTTCCTGCCCGCCCCCTGGAAAAGGGATATTAGACCTGCTTCCTGGACACCTGCTCTCTTTTTCCTTCTTCGCCCCTTCCCTCTGGTCTGCTGGGTTTTCCCTAATAAACCCTTTCCCTTACTCCGGTGTCTGGTGTGTTTTGTGGCGGCTTTACATTGGTGCTGAAACCCAGGACCTTAAATCTCCCACATAGGTGCAGGGGCCCAAGGACTTGGGCCATCTTCTACTGCTTTCCTAGGCCATAGCAGAAAGCTGGATTGGAAGTGGAGCAGCTGGGACTCAAACCGGTGCCCATATGGGACACCGACACTGCAGGTGGTGGCTTTACCCACTACGCCACAGTGCCGGCCCCTAGACACACATTAAAATAATTATGTCTTCCTGATGAACCAACTTTATTATCAGTGAAAAGAAGAGTCCTTATCCATCTGTAAGAAGGACTTTGCATTGAACTTGATGCTGACTGATATAAATATAACAACTTTTTATGATTACCATCTTCATGATATTTTAAAAATTATTTTCTATCCATATTATATTGGATCTTCCTTTTAAAGTCCATTCTGTTGTGGGTGAGATGGGGTCTAAATTCCTATTCCAGGTCTTTGCCTTTTACCTAGAGAAGTATTCTAAGTACAGGCACAAATACAGTGCATAAAGTGATAAAGTTTACTTAAAAAGTGAAGGAAACACACATGTGGGCATTGTTCAGGAATGGAGTGGGTAGAGGGACAGAGCCCCTCCCTGCTGCCAGCCTCTTATGAGTTTGGAAGGGGAGTGGTTACATGGTACCTCCCCCGGGTCCCAGGGCAAGGGAGATGCATCCTGGGAAAGGGGTTATTGGACAGGCAGATGGGATTACGTAGGGTAGGGGAGGTGCACCTTCCAGCTCAAGGCCCTAATACCTGCCTTATCCCAAATCAATCCTATCTTTGCCTTTAAATTGGAGGGTTTCATTCATTTATGTATAATGTAAATTATTGATCCAGTTTGTTCTAAGTCTGCCCTTTTGCTATTCATTTTCTATTTGTCCTATGTGTCTTGTTTTAGGTTTTTCTAGTTCCAATTCTCTTTTTTCCTCTTCTTCTGTGTTAAAGGAGTGTTTCAAAATAAATGTCTCTATTAGATTAAAGATAATGTACATAAAAGTGCCTACCACACACACACACACACACACACACACGGTATGCATTTAAATTATTCACTACGCTTTATATTTTTCTTCCTCAGGAAAACAGGCCTTGAAATATTAATGTCACATGGGTTCCACTGAGACTTTAGAGTTGATTTGGTGGAAAAGATAGCTAGCACAGCTCCTATAAAAAGCCAGTGAAATCTCTTGGCTCTTGGGCGCCCTTGCCTAACAGATTCTGATGAAGGCATGAAAACTCAGGAGTCAGGGATCTTTTTCTTTGCAAATGTAAGAGATACTCAGAGACAATTTAGCATGGCAAATTTAAGGGAGGTAGCATGTCCCTGATCGCCTGTCTTAGTAACTTCCCCCTCTCAGAAAGAAAGAAAACAAAGAAAGGAAGAAAGGAAGGAAGGAAAGAAAAGAAAGAAGGAAAGGAAAGAAGGAAAGAGAAACAAAGAAAGATGGAGAGAAAGAAAAGAAAGATGGAAAGAATTTGGAGGAATGTTCTACTGGGCTCTCAACGGTAGTCTGAAGTCATGTGCAGAGTCCACCCAAGATGTGACAGTGGAGGAAGGGAAAAAAGGAAGAGCACAGTGAGGCTGTGGGGCTGCCAGCGTGCCTGCTATGATTTCCACTCGTTTCTCTGCTTCTGATGCCAAGTGGCGCAGCATGGCCTGACTCCTTCTGAACCTGACAGCTGGCGTCGCTCTCTCTGGCCTTGCAGGGACCGCACGGCAGGAGACACAGCTCCACATTCGCTCCTCCCCTCCCAGGAAGGGAGTGTGTATGCACACTTGGACCCTGGACCTCTTAGAGTTCCATTCTCCAAGATGATTAAAAGTTGCAGCAGTCGGGCCAGCGCTGTGGCTGCCTTGGTTAATCCTCCACCTATGGCACCGGCATCCCATATGGGCACCGGGTTCTAGTCCCGGTTGCTCCTCTTCCAGTCCAGCTCTCTGCTGTGGCCCGGGAAGGCAGTGGAGGATGGTTCAAGTGCTTGGGCCCTGCACCCGCATGGAAGATCAGGAAGAAGCACTTGTCTCCTGGCTTTGGATAGGTGTAGCTCCGGCAGTAGCAGCCATTTAGGGGGTGAACCAACGGAAGGAAGACCTTTCTCTCTCTCTCTCTTTTTATATATATATATATATATATATATATATAAAGTTGCAGTGGTGTGGGCTGCAGGTTCAGGTCTCAGTGAATAGTCCATTAAGTCGCAGTAACTGAAGGCCAGCAACTGCGTCAACCATGTCGGCTGTCCTAGCTACAAGTCAGAGACATGACCTGCTCAAGCTGGGGTCTGAATGGTTTTGACCATTAGATGCCAAGAGAAACTGACCCAAGAGCAACATGCCCTTATCGTCTCTCTACTTCCCTTACTGGAAGGCAAGAAATGTTGAAGATAAGGGGACAGACAAAGCAGTTGATATCTACTTAACAAAGTTAAACAGAGAAAATCTAACTTGAATTACTGCAGTAATTTCATCTTCCTCTAAAACTATTACTTGAGTGGTGACTGACATCTACTTCTAGCCGGGTCACCTAACACTTCTTTTGTGTTTCCCAATACCTTATTCCTTGCTGATGCCTTTAAGAATGTTCCTGAAACCAATCTTTTTCACTGATTCTGGGATAGGTGCGGGCTTAGTTTAGTTTCTTCTGAAAGTAGAGCCTAAGGCCCATTTCAGAAGTGATGGAGCTGGAGAATGAGATAGGGAAGGAGTCAGTAAGATCTGTGTTATTGAGCTGGTCATTGCTGTAGACAACTAGGGCTCAAACTCCCAGGGACACCAGGAGACAGGGCAGCACGCACCTCAGGCTTGTCCCACTGAAGGGATGACTAGTTGATGAGGTTTTCTCCAACTACATCCCATAGTGAGTGGTTCAGTGTTGTTAAATCAAAGCTAATCTAGCTGGGGAAGGAGTCACAGCCTAATTTAGTCAGAAAGCTAACACCCAAGTTAGGGATTTGCCTTTGCAACAAATTGCTGAGTCACAGCCCATCACAGCAGCTGAGCTTCAGCCAATCACAGACTGCCAACTGCTTAAACCGTGTTCAAATAAGGCAAACACCAAGCTATCGCCAATTCAAACACCTAGCTGTCACCAATTCAACTGACTTTGGACCTCACTTCCTTTTCCCAGAATACAAATACAACCTTGCACAAGTGGCGGAGTGGAGTATTCTGAATCATTGCCAGATTCTAGAATCACAAACAACAGCCAACTGAGATCTGCAAAACTAGATTTGCTGTAAGTTTGTCTTTTATCAGGGTTGTTTCTGTCATTCGCTTTCCTCTTACTTCCCAGCTGCCTGGGGCGCAGATGGATGGCGTCCTCCAGAGGTAAAACTGAAGGGAGATTGTAGCACGTGCTTGACTCGGTGTGGAAGCACGGTGGTGCATGGAGCTGTCTGCCACAGCTGCACTGAAATCAGGTGGCCAAAGGCATGAGGTCAAGGGGCCCACCCACATTTGCTCAGGCCCTGGGCTGAGAGCCTGCAAGGCTGCCCCACCTCAAGAAGACCCTGACCCTGACCCTGACCCTGACCCCGACCCTGACCCCAGGGAGCCTCTTTATAGCTCAGTCCAGGCACTGGCCCCATCCTGGACCCTTCCTCTCCTGGCAGCAGAAGACCAGCCAGGGTCCTTCTCTTGCTATTTTCTTTGGCAAGACACCCCCTCGATGCCCACAGCCAATGTCTGTAATGCTGGGCTGCAGCGCCCCTCTTCTTTTTACCAGCCATGACTGGACAGGGGATGATTTGCCCCTGACAATATGGTGAAGAAGAAAGACCACACGGTGGAAGTTTTTCCCAGCCTGAGAATTCACCTAGACTCTGCTCTCTCCTTGTAAGTCAACTGGTAGCCAGCCAGTTCTCAATATCACCCTTTGGCATTTCTCTGATGAATCCTCCTCCTGTCCATACTTCTTGTAGCACTGTCCCATGGCGTGCTTGGTGTCTACGTTGCTGATATATTCCTGGTTTGAAGAAAATTTTGGATTTTTTTTTGTTCAGTGGTAGCCTCTCAGGCCAACTCCTTGCAGAAACAGGTGGAATGGCCTCTACTCAGGCAAGTGTCTGCACTAGGCATTGCAACCTGTACAAAAGGATGTCACCTTTACCCCCTTCCCAGCATGCTTGGTTGGCTTTTGAAGCAAGTACATCTACACTTAAATCTAACAAAGATATTTGCACCTCAGAAACTTCGAGATACTGTGACTTTGGACCGACCATTGCCAATCAATAAATTTTGAAACTTTATGTGTTGAATGGGAGTCACTGTGCACTTGCTCCACATGTAGGACCTCTGCCCTTAATGTGTTGTACTATGAGAATTAATGGTAAAACTACTACTCAACAGTACTCTATACTTTGTGTGTCTTTGTGGGTACAGTCTGTTGAAATCTTTATTTAGTATATACTAAGTTGATCTTCTGTATATAAAGATAATTGAAAATGAATCATGATGAAGAATGGGATGGGAGAGGGAGTGGGAGATGGGATGGTTGTGGGTGGGAGGGAGGTTATGGGGGAAAAAACTGCTATAATTCAAAAGTTGTACTTTGGATATTTATATTTATTAAATAAAAGTTGAAAAGGAAAAAAAACTTTATATGGTGAAATATATAATACTTACCAAAAACTATACAAAGTATATGATATGGCTACTTCACCCTTGTCCTAAGTCATGCCATTAAATCTGGATATTCAATTTGCTTGGTTACTTGATTCCTTCCAGAATCCTGCTATATATCTCCTTTGGCATTATTAATTTGGATGCTACTGTAGAAAACTTCTTGAAACAATATTATGTCTTTCATGTTGTATTTATCATTAGGATGTTGAGGACACCATTTACTATGCTGCAAATTACTTGTTCATGGGAATCCACCAGAGAATTTTCTCTGAGGTCTGCTAACTAGCAGGGTTTTTGCTACTGATACACAACAAATGTACTATAGACATATGTTTTTAACTTAAGGACACCATAAACTATGTATAACTTGTGTTTTCCTCTTGGTAATGGTTGCAAGGACCCTCAAGTTCAAATTTAATGATGCACACCAAGCAATTGCGTAGCATTTTTGTCTTCACTTTGATTTTTGCCTCTATTTTATATTTTATATATGTGTGAGATCCACCTTAAGTCCTTTTAAATACAAGCTAGGATTGAGTTGCAATGAATAAGAATAATCCGAAGAGCTGTAGGGAGTAAGATTCCAGGGCCTGGAGGCCTGGAGAGAGCTGGGCTGTGTGCTTTGGGAGTCACAGCATACACAGGGGGCGGCGATGTGGAGGAGGGGACACACTCCAGGCCAGGGGGAGCTCTGAGAAAGGAGCCTTGGCTGAGCTCAGGGGCACTCTCCAATGGCAGGTGGGGGAAGAACACTCGGTGGAAGGGCTGACAGCAGGAGACTGAAGCCAGGTTGGGGGAAAACCCAGCAAAGAATGGCCCACAGAGCAGTAGAATCTGAACATATTTTAAAGAAACCATCCTGTTTCTGTTTATCCTTTTCCCCAGAAAATCAATCAGAGGAATTCTACAAAAGACTTAATTGAGCATAGCTTATTTAGTACGACAATCTTCTATTTTTTTTTTTTTTTTCTGAATCAAAACTACCCTCAGTAATAAGCCTTTTTGTTCCCACCTGAAATTCAGCTCCAGGTTCCCAGCAGCCCTGTCGGGCCCCAGGCAGTTTGGTCTCTGGCTAGGGGGAGCAAGGCGTCCAGCACTTTCCACGTGGGAGCTTGCTCTGGGCTGCACAGGGAGCTCCCTGGGAGCCAGCGTGTGGACAAGCTGATGCCTGCACTGTCTCGGGAGTGGCAGCCAGGCGGAAGTGGATTTTTTTTTTTTCAGGGAGACACCTGGACTCATAATTAAGGCTACTTTCACTCCTTCCCTCACTTAGCAATCAAAACCGGGGATGCTTTTGAGCTTGCTTTTGTGCCGCCCAGAAAGGAGATGGGCTGACTGTGCCAATGGGCAATTATTTCCAACGGCTGGAAAGACAGCACAGGCTGCAGCTGTGTTGGAGCAGGAGCCTTGTGAGGTGGAATCCAGTGTCTCATCTCAGGCATCCAGGAGAGGCGTCACACACACTGCTGAAACACTTCACAATTTCTTTTTAAAAAAGTACTTAATTATTTATGTGAAAGGCAGAGTGACAACAGACACAGACACAGATTAATCTTCTATCTGCTAGTTCACTCTCCAAATGGTCTCAATAGCCAGCGCTGGGCCAGGCTGAAACCCGGAGCAAGGAACTCCCTCCAGGTCTCCTGCATGAGCGGCAGGGGCCCAGGTACTTGGGCCTTCATCTTCTGCCTTCCCAGGTGCATCAGCACAGGGCTGGTTTGGAAGTGGAGCAGCCAGGACTCAAACTGGCACTCTGATGTGAGGTGCTGGCATTGTAAGCAGTGGCTTAACCTGCTGTGCCAAAACCAGGGGTCCTGGTTCTGTGTGAGTTTGAGTAGTGAGGAGCTATGGGGCATTTTTCCCCCTTATTGATAACAGGAGGCTGAGACAAGATGAAGTAGAAGGTCCTCTCTTCGCATTCCCAGTCATCTCTGCTTTTCTAGAAAATCCAGCCTTGGTCAGCTTCGCAATCTAGCTGTCTTGTGGTTTGTGTGTCCATGCTACAGGCTGTCCAGGCTGGAACACAGAGGTACATGTGTTCCCAGCTCAGGAAAGCAGCCCTGGACGTCATAAAGCATATTCAAGACGTGACCCACTGTACTTTTCACAGCCACACTATCAGCCAGGCATTGTGACCCTCAGTGCAGAGATGAGGAGGCCAAGGTTCGGAACATTGGAACTGTCAAGGATCACACAGCTGGTTAGCGCCAGAGATGCGGCCCAAACTCAGGCCTGGCTACTTCAGTTCTGGGCTTTGCTAGGAGACCTTTTCTTTCAAGAGAGCGCAGACACTTAAAGAAGTGTGAGTTGCTTACACGCGACTCTTCGTAGCCTGCCTTTTCGTCCTTGCCCAGGAGCAGCCCCGATGGCTATCAGCTCCGAGCAGCCTTCCTCCTCTCCCAACATGCGGCTTTCATCTTCTTGCTCCTGCTTTTCTCTATTGTCTCTCTCGTGAAACTACAACATCCTGCAGCGTCTTTGAACCCATTCTGTGACCCAGGAGAGCTGTGTGGCTTGGCTAGGGTACAGTCCAGCAGCAACAATGCCATCACCAAACACTGCCCAAGCCCCATGAATAGGAATTGTTCTCTAGACCAGATGAGACCAAATGGCAGGGTTGCATTTGTGCTATTTCTGCTTCCTCAACTTTTCTACAAGGTTGATGCTATGGAATACCTCTGGGAGACTTGAAAACCAGCGGCCCTGGTTCTGTGTGACTTTGAGCAGTGTGACTGCCCTCCCTGTGGACCCTGAGGTCAGAGAATAAGCTCACCGTTATAACTTCAGTGTTTAAACAGTATTTGGACATAGCATGTGCTCAACACGCATTCACTAAATTAATGAAATGAGCATAAAAGTACTCAAGAAATCCAATATTTCTCGTCTTACAATTCCAAAGCCCAATCAATAATTGAAAGTACTTGTGCTTTGTCCATGTGCAAAGTACCCATCTGAGATACTCTGTGATCTCCAGGCCACCTTTCCACTGCAGTTTCGACAGGACCTGCTTCCTGCTCTTGCTAGGATTGGAGGCTGAGTTATCGCACAGAAAGATAACTGATTCTGGATTCTAGAACACAATCCCGAAGAGACATTGGCCAAAATATGACAAGGTGTGTGCACAGGCTACTATTATAGAACCGTTTTCAGTAGTAAAAGATTGGCAACAACATGACGCAGTAAAACAACATTTAAATAAACAGCACTCCAGTCACACAATGAAATATAGTTCAGTGTTAAAGAGAATAAGGATTTATAAATACTGTAATGAAGTGATCTCTAGGGTGTATTGCTAAGTGAAAAAAGCAAAATGAAGAAAAACATGCATATAATATGCTACCATTTACTTAAGAAAGGGAAGAATATAAGTCCTGTCTCTCTCTTTCTCTGCTTTTGCTTATGTTACAAAATCAATGAATGAATAAAAATTTTAAAATCATTTTATAGAGAAAGAGGGAGGAATATCTTTGAACACTGCAAAAATTTGTCTTTAGAGAAACAGTTTTTTAAATTATAAAATTATTATTTTTTTAATACAACACTCATCTCTGAAAACCAAAAATAAGATAAGTGATTACATATATAGATTGATAGATTTAGATAGATTGATATATCCAGTTAACAGCAATTTTCAAAGAGAAACTGGGGCTGGCGCTGTGGCGCAGTGGGTTAATGCCCTGGCCTGAAGTGCTGGCATCCCATATGGACACCGGTTCGAGACGTGGCTGCTCCACTTCCTGTCCAGCTCTCTGCTATGGCCCGGGATAGCAGTAGAAGACGGCCCAAGTCCTTGGGCCCCTGCACCCACGTGGGAGACCCGGAAGAAGCTCCTGGCTCCTGGTTTCAGATTGGCGCAGCTCCGGCCATTGCAGCCATCTGGGGAGTGAACCAGCGGATGGAAGACTCTCTCTCTCTCTACCTCTCCTCTCTCTGTGTAACTCTGACTTTCAAACAAATAAATAAATCTTTTTAAAAAAAAGAGAGGAAACTATTCCAAATGACTTTAAAAGCAGTAATTTGACCATATATTCTACTGGGACCACCTTAATTCAGTCAATCAACTGTAAGGATAAAAATGAGCAAACATAAGAACATAGCCTTAAATGGTTTGCAGTAATCGTATTTTTTGTGGCAGAGTTGCTGCTGCTTTTCTGACATTGCTGTACTATAAGGATAAATAAAAATGATTATTTGGTACCAGTGAAAGCCAGGTATTTTTATTGTAGTTGAAAGGAGATACAGATTAAGATTAGCGACTATGAAATAGCCTATAGATTGGTACTTCGTTTGGAATGTCAGTATAAGTCATGATATATTTGATTTCAAAATATATGAGGGTATGTCAAAAATGGAATTAAAAGACAAATTTATTTTGGTACAAAAATTGAAATACATGCACAGTTTTTCCATAATTCACATTTTTCATGAACTTTTTGAAGACTTATCTATATAGATCTCAAAATTTTTTTGCAGTAAAATAAACTTATTTTTAATTCCATTCTCCATGCGCCTATTTCAGTACCATTGTTGATCCAGCTCACCTGCTGACGAGACATACACATTCACTTAGGTAGAAGGGGTTTCCAAGACCAGTCCCGGGCTCAAATATTCCCCAGAGGGGAAAACAGGACTCATCAACTCATGGTTACAGTTTATTATGATGAAAGGAGACATTAAAATCAGCCCTGGAAAAAGGCACATAGGGCAGAGTCCAAGGGAGATCAGACCCAAGTTTCTGTCAAATGGACAGTGCTTAATTTTCCCAGCAGTGATGATGGCAACACCACGGAGGACTGGTAACCATAGAAGCTTTGGTGTCAGATTTTTATTGAGGGTCAATCACAGGAGATGACTTTCCAGAGGTCAACTGACACTGCACAGTCCAAGGCTCCCACACAAATCATACTATTGGCAGGCACCGTGGCTCAATAAGTTAATCCTCCGCCTTGCGGCGACGGCACAGCGGGTTCTAGTCCCAGTTGGGGCGCCGGATTCTTTCCCGGTTGCCCCTCTTCCAGGCCAGCTCTCTGCTGTGGCCAGGGAGTGCAGTAGAGGATGGCCCAAGTGCTTGGGCCCTGCACCCCATGGGAGACCAGGAGAAGCACCTGGCTCCTGGCTTCGGATCAGTGCGATGCGCCAGCCACGGTGGCCATTGGAGAGTGAACCAACGGCAAAAGGAAGACCTTTCTCTCTGTCTCTTTCTCTCTCACTGTCCACTCTGCCTGTCAAAAATATAAATAAAATAAAAAAAAAAAAAAACAAAAAAACAAATCACACTACTAGCATAGGCTACTTGGTATGGCCCAAGGTCACAGATAAACAGACCCTTTTGGGATGTGTATTCTAAGGGCTTAAAATTATTTCCTAGTAGCTGGAAAATATTTCTTTGGAATGTACAGGGTGTGGAAAATCCTGGCCTGCTGAGTTAATTCTTTACTACAACCTGATGTAGCAGCAGTGAGTCACCACCTAGATTGTAGTCTTCAAGTACTTCTGTTCACAAAAGGAAAGAGGGCTCTTTAGAGAAATGTATCACTAGGACTCATAAATCTATCGAAATAAGTTCCCACTAGCCAAAGATGAGACCATTTGAGCAGTGGTAAAGATTTTTGGTACATAATACTAATATAATATAATACTAATATAATGTAGTACAAATACTTCAAAAACACCCTATTTTATATAATGATATTAAATTAACTAGAGCAACTCATTGATTACCCTTGGAAGATGCTAGGAACAACCATATCATTAATTGAAAACAGGTAAATGAAACATTTGTCCTCTTTCTCTAAATGGTGAGGGGAACTAGAGAGTAATATGGGGTGAAGGTAGAGAGGCTTTTTTTTTGCAAAAAAAAGTATTTTGGCTGAAAAATAAAGAAATAGAGAATGATACAAAACACTAGATTTATTTATTTATTTGAAAGTCAGAGTCACACAGAGAGAGGAGAGGCAGAGAGAAAGAGAGAGAGAGAGAGGTCTTCCATCCTTGGTTCACTCCCCAATTGGCTGCAATGGCTGGAGCTGTGCCGGTCTGCAGCCAGGAGCCAGGAACTTCCTTAGGGTCTCCCATGTGGGCCCAGGCCATAGCAGAGAGCTGGATTGGAAGTGGAGCAGCCAGGTCTAGAACTGGCGCCCACATGGGATGCTGGTACCCCAGGCCAGGGCGTTAACCCGCTGTGCCACAGTGCCAGCCCCTAGAACACTATTTTTCTTTTTTTTCCTTTTTTTTTTTTTTTTGACAGGCAGAGTGGATAGTGAGAGAGAGAGAGAGAGACAGAGAGAAAGGTCTTCCTTTTGCTGTTGGTTCACCCTCCAATGGCCGCCACGGCCGGTGCTCTGTGGCCAGCGCACCGCACTGATCCGAAGGCAGGAGCCAGGTGCTTCTCCTGGTCTCCTATGGGGTGCAGGGCCCAAGCAGTTGGGCCATCCTCCACTGTGTTCCCGGGCCACAGTAGAGAGCTGGCCTGGAAGAGGGGCAACTGGGAAAGAATCCGGCGCCCCGACCAGGACTAGAACCCGGTATGCCGGCACCGCTAGGTGGAAGATTAGCCTATTGAGCCGCAGCGCTGGCCTAGAACACTATTTTTCAAACACTATCAAACTAGTAGATTTGGGCAATGTTCATCATCCCCTAAAAGGAAAAGCCACCAAGACTGCTTCTCCCATCTGAAGTGCAAACATCTCTGTGGCAGGGGCTTTCTGAGAACACAGGGTGAGGGAGCCCTCCTGGAACAAAGAGAAAGGCCTTCCCTGGGAGGGGGGGATGTGACAGTTTGGACCTGACTTCTTTTACTTTGCACCTCTGTGACATCTGCTAATACCATAGTATTAGACAATCAGCACATATGGGAGGAAAAGAATGTCAGAGTGAGCACGGGAATAGGATTAAACCATAAAGTGATCATATAGATAGGATTAAGTGTTAAAGTGATGATATAAACAGGACTAAATGTTTGATAATAATACTGGAGGCCAGCGCTGTGGCTCACTTGGTTAATCCTCCGCCTGTGGACCAGCATCCCATACGGGCGCTGGGTTCTAGTCCTGGTTGCTCTTCTTCCAGTCCAGCTCTCTGCTCTGGCCCAGGAGGGCAGTGAAGGATGGCCCAAGTGCTTGGGCCCTGCACCCGCATGGGAGACCAGGAAGAAGCACCTGGCTCTTAGCTTCGGATTGGTGCAGCACCGGCCGTGGCGGCCATTGGGGGAGTGAACCAATGGAAAGAAGCCCTTTCTCTCTGTCTCTCTCTGTCATTGTCTGTAACTCTACCTGTCAAATAAATTAAAAAAAAAAAAAGAAAAGAAAATAATAATGGAAAGAATCAAAAAAGAGTGAATGCTCCAACTTGGGAAGCAGTCCTTACAGAAGGCTCAGAATGACATCCACTTCAATCACTCTGACCTCAGAATCAGCCCTTAAGGCTTTCTGGTCTGGCTGAAAACCTGTGAAAGCACATCAGGCATGGAAAGTCAAAACACTGTGGCAACAAGTGCCCCACATGAAGGATCTCTGTGAGTGAGATCCCGGAAGAAAGAAGTGGTCATCAAAGAAGGATGTTCTTTACTCTGAAGGCAGGAGGCAGCTTCCACTTTGCTCATGGCCTTGTCTAAAAACTGAAAGAGTCAGTGGATTCAAAAGGCTTCCACAGCCTAGGCAGCTCATGTCAAGAGCCTCAGGTGATCAATGATGTCATACATAGACTGTTAACTTAAATTAACATCAGGAGTCACTGTGCACTAACTTCCCATGCAGGACCTCTGTCCTCAAAGAGTTGGACTATGAGAGTTAGTAGCAAAACTTGATAGCAAAGATCTACCTCGCTTTAATGTATTAAGTGGAGGGCATCATCTATGTATCATAAGCTATAGTAATGTCTAAGTGCTCACAAAAGATGCACCATTCTTGGGTTCTTTTCCAAAATTAACTCCCTCAAAAAATACATATATAGATAAATCAAATCTCAAAAAGGTTTACTCTTATTGAATTAAAAAGTATTTTCTTCCCTTATTATAAAAAAAAGCCTATTGGTGTTCTATTACACAGTAGGGTAGCAATAACATATGGTATTTGTCTAAATAGCTAGAAGAAAGACTTCTGAATGTACACACTACAAAGAAACCTTGAACATACAAAGTGATGGGTGCTAATTATCCTTATATGAACATTCAAATGTATGCATGTATCAAAATATTACATTGTACCCCATAAAAATGTACAATTGCTGTTTGTCAATAAAAATTTAAAAAATAAAAAAAGAATCTAAGGGGAACAAAGGAAGAGCAACGTGGCCTACCCAGTAACTATGCGTGCATGCACATGCAACACTAGAGTAACCCTGGAGCGTCACAGCACCCACTCAGAATGTGTGTTACCACGTAAGGGGGACAAAGAGACTACAACTGTGTGGAAGGCGATGTCCTGCTTTGCTCGGGGCTCAGCCTTTGGATGTGAATCCACCGAGCTGGTGCCAGCACAAATAAACACTGCTTCCTACCAAAAGCTTCGTTGTCCCGCCTCTCTGTTCCAGTATCCACTACAGTTCTGGGGGTTCCTGTCGGAGATTCAGAGACGGTGTTTCCCCCTCCCTTGTTGCCAGGGTACAACCCCTGGGGACTCTGGGAGAGGCCGCCTTGCCTGGCACTAGCGGACCAGGCGATACGTTTGGGACCAGCCTTCCTGGTGTGTGTGCGGCTACCCTGGAAGCACCATCACACCCAGTGAGCTGCAGGAACCAGCCAAGGGAGCACCGGCCACTGGGCCCGGTAGGAGCCCGGGTTCATTAGGTGTGATAGCCTGCCTCCAAAGAGGTGGAAGGGGCGTCTGCTCTCCTTCCAGAATTGCTGAGAAGTCATGTAAGGTTGAAGGGAGCGTGTGGTGGGAAGTGCCGCTGAGGCTGGAGCTGCCATCCTAAAGGCAGCCAGGCCACGGGTTGGGGACGTCGCTGGACTGGAATGAATGAGACAGGTTGAGGCTGGGTTTCTGCCTACCCAAAGCCCAGCTGTGGTTCCGTGGTGACCCTCCTGCAGCTTAGGGCAGTGTCGGGCTCTCCGCCAGGTCTGAGTCTGGGCATTATGCCGACCTGCCAATGCCCAGAGGCGCCTGAAATATCCGGCCAGGATGGACAAAGCAATCATTCTCCCCTTTTCCTTTCCCTCTTCATGTGTGGCTGTCATTTTTAGGGGGTGGAAATGGGTGACAAAGAAAATGTACCCCCCAGGAATGTATGAGGAGCAACTTCAAAAACAGATCATCGGGAGATCACTTTTTTTTTTTTTTTTTTTTTTTTTTTTTTTTTTTTTGACAGGCAGAGTGGACAGTGTGAGAGAGAGACAGAGACAAACGTCTTCCTTTGCCGTTGGTTCACCCTCCAATGGCCGCCGCAGCTGGTGCGCTGTGGCCGGCGCACCGTGCTGATCCGATGGCAGGAGCCAGGTGCTTCTCCTGGTCTCCCATGGGGTGCAGGGCCCAAGCACTTGGGCCATCCTCCACTGCCTTCCGGGGCCACAGCAGAGAGCTGGCCTGGAAGAGGGGCAACCGGGACAGAATCCGGTGCCCTGACCGGGACTAGAACCCGGTGTGCCGGCGCCGCAAGGCAGAGGATTAGCCTAGTGAGCCATGGCGCTGGCCCACTTTTTTTTTTTTATTTGACAGAGTTAGACAGTGAGAGAGAGAGAGAGACAGAGAGAAAGGTCTTCCCTCCATTGGTTCACTCCCCAAATGGCCGCCACGGCTGGCACTGCGCCCATCCAAAGTCAGGAGCCAGGTGCTTCTCCTGGTCTCCCATGGGGTGCAGGGCCCAAGCACTTGGGCCATCCTCCACTGCCTTCCGGGGCCACAGCAGAGAGCTGGACTGGAAGAGGAGCAGCCGGGACTAGAACCCAGTGCTCATATGGGATGCCGGCACTGCAGGTGGAGGATTAACTAAATGAGCCTCCCCCCCTTTTTTTTTTGAGATCGCGGTTTTAAGCTCACCCCAGGAAAACTGCCTAAGTTTCGTGAAATCGATTGGTTCTTTTTTGGTGTAGGATGGCCATCTGAGGGGTCCTTAGGTAAAGAAGTGGTCAGCATAGTATATCAGGTCATCTTTGAAAAACTAGGCCACCCCAACCAGTTCCCATACATCGACTGTTGGCAAGAAACAGCCGCTGTGGCTAAAGACTTGTTTGGACGAAAACTGTAAGATCATTATGGTTCAAGTGATAGCCCTTTCAAAATGCTGTCCAGAACCTAAGAAACCCGTTTTATCTGGGGAGCCAGAAGAGGTCCCCCCACCTCATGCACCACTATATCCTCCGCTACCACCTGCACTTCCCACACCTGTGGGAGAGACAGCTTCTGCTCCCAGGGTCGCCCACACACCTGGAGCCACCCCTCCCATAAGATCACCCGACATCCCAACCATGGCCATCCCAGGGCCAGTGGTCCTAACCCCCATATACTCTGATTGGAACGTACCAGGAGGACCCTACTAGGGTTCTCAATACATGCTGAGGTGCTCTACAGGTGCCACTGAGAAACACCGGGGGGCCACCTACTATGACAATGACGGTCAGGAGCAAGGGGGACAGAGCACCTTCATACACCAGCCTTTTCCCACCACTGGTCTCCTGGACCGGAAAAATCACACCCTCTCACTCACTGAGAAACCCCTGGCCACAGTAGATCTGAGGCTGTCCATCATTCAGACCCACAAGCCCACCTGGGCCGAGTGCCACCAGCTTCTTCTGACTTTGTTTAGCACTGAAGAAGGCCACTGAATTACCCAGGCCCTGCTGCACTGGTTACAAGGAGCAAGCCCCAGCAGAGTCTCTGAATTCCCAAGCTTACGCCCAGAATCAGTTCCCCAGAGATCACCAATGGACCCTAATGCCAGCCGGGAGTTTCAGATGCTTGAGCATTACCACGAGGCCCTTTTGAGCAGCATGAAGGAAGAAGGGGAAAAGTCCACGAATATAAGCAAGACCTCAGAGGTACTCCAGGGACCTGAAGGGAGCCCAAGCCAATTCTAAGAGAGGCCTTCCATCTCGACACCCATTCAACCCCAAAGCGGCAGCAAATCAACGAATGATCAATGCTGTCTTTGTTGGCCAGGCCCAAGAAGACATCAGATGCCAGCTATGGAAGTGGGAGGGCTTTGCTGGGTTGAATGCAAGCCAGCTGCTGGCGATAGCCACCGAAGTGTGTTAACTGAGATCAGGAAGCCTGCCAGGAGACCGAACAAAAGATGAAATGAAAGGTGAATCTGCTTGCCTTGGCCCTAGAGGAACAGTGTCCCACACATCTAGGACGAGGCTGGAGGAGAGGTCGGCTAGATAGACGGCAATCCCGTCCAGCTCCCCGGCCTGGAGGAAGAGGACAAGTGACCCAGGGATGCTACCAATCCACACGACAATTGTTCCAGGCCCCGGGGGAAGACTCTAGGCCTAGCTGCCATGGAGAACTACGAGGAAGGCTAGGACAGACCGGGCTCCATTTTGCTATGCCCCCACGAGCCCATGGTCCCAACAACTGCAGGAGGCCAGCCCTTGGACTTTTTGGTGGACACGGGCAGAGCACTCAGTGGTGACTCAACCTGTGGGCCCCCTTTCACAGAACAAGCCACTGTTGTGGCCACAGGTAACTGGGCTTCTTCTTGCTGTCATGGTGATGCAATTCAGGTGGCCATGGAGTCATTCACAAATCCCTATACTTCCCTGGCTGTCCTGTGGCCTTAATGGATCAGTATCTATTGGGAAAACTGTAGGCTCGGGTAACTTTCAACTCCCCTGGCCATGGCCAAGCGGCCCTGACCCTGGGAGGAGCAGAAGCCCAAATCCTGACTCTCACGGCTCCCCGAGGGGAAGAGTGGTGCCTCTATATCCTCCAAGAGGAGCTGCCACAGGGACCTGAGCCTCCCTTGAAGGTGCCTGGAATATGAGCCGAGGGCAATCCTCCTGGACTGGCCAGAACATAACCCCAGTAGTACCAGAGCTAAAGCCAGAGCTTGGACCCACCACCCACCACAGTCAGCATTTCATTCCTCACAAGGCACGACTTAGAATTCAAAAGCATCTGGAGAGTGTTCTAAAGATGGAATCCTCTAGCTCTGCCTGTTGTCTTAGAACACACACCTCCTGCCAGTTCGGAAGCTGGGGACAGACAGCCATCGACTGGTCCAGGACTTATGAGCAGTAAACCAGGTTGCCATTACCCTCCACCTGGTGGTCTCTAACACTCACACTCTCCTGGGTCTCGTCCCCACCGAAGCTGCCTTCTTTACATGTCTGAACCTCAAGGATGCCTTCTTCTCTATCTGTCTGCCCCCTCAGAGGCGGCCAATCTTTGCCTCCCAGTGGGAAAATCCCGAGAATGGAAACAAAGGCCAGTTGACCTGGACTAGACTGCCTCAAGGATTCAAAAATTCTCCAATCATTTTCAGCACTGCACTAGGCTCTGATGTAAAAAGTTCCCCAGCAGACCAGGATGGCTGCACACTCCTCCAGTATGTGGACGACCTACTGCTGGCCAGACACAGGAGGACGGTGTGGAAGGAACATGACTGCTCCTTGCCCTCCTCTGAGAGGCTACAAGGTCTCAAGGGAAAAGGCTCAAATCTGCCAAAAGGCAGCACCAGCATCAGCTTGGTCCACAGAGAAAGTGGGCCGTCTGCTCAGCTTTAACCCCCTCGCCCTGGCACCAATTTGAGAATTCCTTGGAGCTGCTGCCTTCTGCAAAACCTGGATTCCCAATTTCTCCATTCTAGCAAAACCCCTTTATGAAGCCACAAAGTGGGGGAGAAAGGGAGCCTCTGTTGTGGGAACAGACATAAGAAAAAGGCCTTTAAACAGATCAAACAAGCCTTGTCAACGCCCCAGCTCTGGGGCTCCTGGACGTAACTGAATCTTTCTTTCTTTTTATATGTGCATGAAGATGCCAGTACTGCGGTTGGGGTACTAACCCAAATGCTGGGGTCCTGGCATCATCTGGTAGCATATCTCTCTAAGAGACTCAACTCTGTCTCAAGGCTGGCCCCCTGTCTCTGAGCTCTCACCATCACAGCCCTCTTAGCATGGGAAGCCGACAATCTTACTATGGGACAGGATCTAACTAATGGTCCCGGTGCCTCACTCAGTCCTGACTGTGATGGGTTATAAAGGGCAATACTGGCTAACTAATGCCTGAAAGGTCAAGTATCAAAGAATGCTGTGTGAAAATCCACACATTCACCTAGAGGTAGCAAAAACTTCAACCCAGCAACTCTCTTACCTGTAGGGCTGGGAATGCCAGAACATTACTGCTTAGAGGTCATGGGTGAGGTGTTTTCCAGTTGCCAAGACTTAACAGACCAACCCCTCAAGGACCCTGACATGGGTCACCTCACTGGTGGCAGTAGTTTCATCAAAGACGAAAGTGCCTCGCAGGATACTCCGTGGTAACCTGCATTCCACCCTGGGGCTAAGCCCTTGCCTGTCAGGGTTTCACACAGAAGACAGATTGCACTAACCCAAGCTCTCCAACTGGCAGCAGGACTCCGTGTCAACATATACAGACTCCAGGTACACTTTCACACCCTCCATGTATATGGGACCTTACATAAAGAAAAGGGACGAATCAGCTAAGGGGGAAGAGACACTAAATATGGAAAAGAAATCCTTGCTCTGTTAGATGCTGTGAGGGTACCCAAAAGAGTGGCTGCTATGCACTGTTGGGACCATCCAAAGAGGAGATGCAACCATGGCCTTGGGAAATTGATGAGCCAACCAAGAAGCTAAGCTTATGGCCGTCAATGGACTGATAGAGTCAACTGCCCTGGCCACTGCCCTGTTCCCCAGTCCTCTAGTGGAATGGGACTGAAGCTACTCCCAGTATGGTTCAAAATCAAAAGTGGAAGTTACATCCTTGGTGGGTGGTGGAAATCTGAGAATGGCCTGGTGGTGGTCCCTGAGTCCCTAGCCTCGACTTTGGTCAAGCAGTTCCATCAGGGGACTCACACCAGCCACCCTGGACTGATGCCTTTACATCCCCAACCTCTCCAGCATCACCCTAGCAGTGTGTGAACAGTGTGAGGTGTGCGTCTGGAACAACCCCCACCAGGGGCCAATTATGCCCCCCCATACAAAGCACAGGAGAAACTCCCTTTGAAAACTTAACTGTGGACTTCACCAAGCTCCCCTGTGTTTGGGGCTGCAAATGTCTATAGGCTTTTGTGTGCATTTTACAGGTTGGGTAGTTCCCACCCCACACCAAAAAGGCTTTGGGATCCCAATTGCTATCGGGTCTGACAATGGGCCTGCATTCATAGTGGAGGTCTCCACTCTATCATCAAGGGAATAGGGGGAGATCTAAAAGAAATAGACAACTTCACTCTGAGACAGCAGCTGCAAGCCCTTGGCTTGACCCCACCCTCCATCAATCACTGGGTTTGGGAACGCCTACCCATGAGCTTAACCACAGACACTCACCTGTTTAAGCCAGGAGATGCGGTGAGGGTGAAAGAGTGGAGTGTTCAGCCCCCAGAGCCCCTTTGGAAAGGTCCGTTCACTGCTGTTTTGTCCACCCCTATTGCAGTTAAGGTTGCCACGGTGGTACCCTGGATCTACTAGAGCAGGGTGAAACCGGGCTCTCATGAATGGGAGCGTGTCCCCGATCCAACTACTCTGTGCAGGTAGCGAGCCACACCGCAAGAGACCCCTGACAACGACGGTCCCCGCTTTAGTCACTCTGGAAGCTGACTAACCTATGCAAGGCAGAAGCTTGAGGAACTGACCGCCTGATGGAACAAATGGACTGTCCTAATTTTCTGTGTTAGTCTTTGCACTGTAATGTAATGCACTGTCACCTCTTAGCCCTTTCTGTCGCTGTGACTTTAATCCTAGTCCTCACCATAGGTTTAGCAGAGACTGCACAGGTCGACTGGTGCCGTGGTAGAAAGTTTCTGTTAGCAGTCTTTTACCTCTTTTGAGCAGGAAGCTTTGTTGTGATTGGTTGCTCCTAATCTGGCTCCCTTATGTAATGCAAGTCCCTTATCCTGTGACCCATGCATTCGCATGACTCAATCTGGCCAGGCTGTCACAAACCTTACTTTTTTTATTTTATTTTATTTTTTATTTATTTATTTATTTTTTTTTTTTGACAGGCAGAGTGGACAGTGAGAGAGAGACAGAGAGAAAGGTCTTCCTTTGCCGTTGGTTCACCCTCCAATGGCCGCCGCGGCCAGCGCGCTGCGGCCGGCGCACCGCGCTGATCCGATGGCAGGAGCCAGGAGCCAGGTGCTTTTCCTGGTCTCCCATGGGGTGCAGGGCCCCCCTGGGCCATCCTCCACTGCACTCCCAGGCCACAGCAGAGAGCTGGCCTGGAAGAGGGGCAACCGGGACAGAATCCGGCGCCCCAACCGGGACTAGAACCCGGTGTGCTGGTGCTGCTAGGCGGAGGATTAGCCTAGTGAGCTGCGGCGCCGGCCCACAAACCTTACTTTATCATATCTGTTTCTCTTGCCAGGGAGCAGTTCCAGGAACCTGCTAACATAGTAAGACCACCTGTTCTATCTGCCAACAACAGGATCAGTATATTCGTTCTGACCATGGCACCCCTCAGACGGGCAATAGCTGGAGATCTGGAGTCATTCACAGACAGGTATCACAATAGGATGACTAATTTTCCTGACCCAGATCACTAATCTCAAACAGCTGACATCAGTACATTTTGATATGTGTGGGGCCATAGGTAATATCTGATCAGCCTATGTTAAGTCATGTGGGGGAGTAGATGGGGAATGAGAATACAGGCTCAGTGATAAACACAGGCTAGGTGTGACTCTGACGCCTGTAGTTACTCTCCTTACTGGAGCTGTGCTTTATGGGCCATGTAGCAAGGTAAACACAAAGCGGTGCTCCTTCAAAAAGGTGTTGCCACATCAAACTGTCGAATGGGAACCTGTAATCCCAGTAATTTCACCATCTTTGATCTGGAAGACTCTAAATGGAAAGCCAGATAGGGAAAGTGCCTGCAAAATTGGCATATACGTGTATGGGTGAGGCCATGACCCTGGTATGCTTCAAAAGGGTCATGGCTACACTGAAGTCCTCTTCCTACAATATCTTCCATTCCTTTTATGAGGAAATAAAAAACGACCTCCCCACCATATCCATTACAACCAGAAATCTGTTCCTGACCCTGGAACAAACTGTCGCTCAATCCTCAAATTTTCTTCTTGTTATGTATGTGGAGGAACCAATATGGGAGATCAATGGCTTTGGGGAGATAGAGAACTACTGGATCTCTGTGAGCCTTATAATGAGATGGGTATTCTCACCTTGCTACTGGAGTTTGGTTTCTTAAAACTTCAATAATTACACGGTATGGTCTTGCTCTGTGGGGATGACAGTTTAACACCTCTGTTGGAAACTTGACATGCCCAGGCCAGAAATTTCATAATACAGCGGTTCAGAAAACTCAAAGGTGAGAATCCTCAAATCACACAGAAACAAATCCCCACTCCCTCTCCAATTTCTCTAACCTCAAACAGACCTGGAACAATCTTACCACGGACATTGAGTGGCTGGCCCCAGGGAAACTATACTGGATATGTAGAAGGGCTGCTTATATTTTTTTTTTCATTTTTATTTTTTTATTTTTTGACAGGCAGAGTGGACAGTGAGAGAGAGAGACAGAGAGGAAGGTCTTCCTTTGCCATTGGTTCACCTCCAACGGCCGCTGCGGCCGGTGCGCTGCACTGATCTGATGGCAGGAGCCAGGTACTTATCCTGGTCTCCCATGGGGTGCAGGGCCCAAGGATGTGGGCCATCCTCCACTGCACTCCCTGGGCACAGCAGAGAGCTGGCCTGGAAGAGGGGCAACCAGGACAGAATCCGGAGCCCCGACCCGGGACTAGAACCCAGTATGCCGGTGCCACAAGGTGGAGGATTAGCCTAGTGAGCCACAGCGCCAGCCAAGGGCTGCTTATATTAAGCTACCCCAGTATGGGTCCACATCCTGTGTACTGGGAACTATCTGCCCCTCTTTCTTCCCACTCCCTCTAGCTAGAGGAGAACATTTGGGGATCCCTGTATATGAAGATCAAGGGGACCATAGAGAGCAGCACGTTTTACAAATTGATGACTGGAAAGATGACCAATGACCCCCTGAACAGATACCCACTATTATAGCCCAGCTACCTGGGCAGAGGCTGGGTCCTATGGGTACCTTACTGTCACCTACATCCTAAACTGTACCATCAGGTTACAGGCTGTCATTGAAATCCCAAGTAAGGAAACAGCAAGAGCTCTCACTCTATTGGCCAAACAAACTACTAAAATGTGCAATCTATCTAGCAATACTGCTTAGCCTTAGACCTTATGCTTGCTTCTGAGGGAGGAGTTTGTGGAAAATTTAACTTGAGCAACAAATAGACAACGAGGGCAGAGTTATAGAAGACACTGCAGACCGTGGACTGCCCACATCCCACTCCAAGCCTGGAAAGGCTGGAATTCTAGGGAACTGTTTGACGGATGGTTTTCAACTTTTCTGGGATTCAATACCCTTACAAGTGCTATAGTCCTAATGTTGGGGGCCTGTCTGATTCTATGTTGGCCGTGGTTATGAGATCTGTCTCCAGCCTCATGGAAGCTATTGTCAAAATACAGACACATATGTTATGATGTTATGGAAGTATAAACCCTTACTCGAGGATAACCCTCTTTGACCCTGTCCAAGTCTCAAGGTGGGGGGGAATGTGGCAGGGCCTTTCCGGGAACATGGGGTGAGGGAGCCCTCCTAGAACAAAGAGAAAGGGCTTCCCTGGTGGAGATCACATGGCAATTTCAACTATAGTGTTAGCTATAGTGTTAGCCAATGAAGGTACAGCATCCACGTATCGGAGAAAAAGTACCCAGAATCTTAAAGGAAACAAAGAAAGAGCAACGTGGCCTTCCCAGTAACTATGCGTGCATGCACAACCCTAGAGAGCCCTGGAGCGTCACAGCACCCACTCAGAATGTGTGTTACCACACAAGGGGGCAGAGACTACAACTGTGTGGAAGGCGATGTCCTGCTTTGCTTGGGGCTCAGCCTTTGGATGTGAATCTGCTGAGCTGGTGCCAGCACAAATAAACACTGCTTCCTGCGAACGCCTCAGTGTCCTGCCTCTCTGAGTATCCCGCTGCACCACCTGCGAATCAAGATCAAGGAAAAAAACAAACAACATGACCAAGTGTGTAGATCCAACGGTCAGTGCACAGTGAGATGAGGAATAGGAGAACATGCTACATGACCCAGGAAGGTAGCCATGCAGCCGGTGAGTTCTGGACTATGGGGAACTACAAAGCCTGACTTTCAACAAGAAATATGTAATTTTCAGAAAATACATGGGAACCTATAGAATAAAAAAGCAACACATTAGAATGTATGGTTTTTATTTGTATCCCAATTCAAACTATCCAAGAGTGAAACAAAAAGCCAAAGCAGAATCATTTCTAAGACAACTGGGAAAAAGTGACCATGGACTATTTAATGATATTAATTGAATTTGTGATACTGATATTGCCATTTTTTTAAAAAAAATTCCTTTTCCTTTAGGGGTCTGGATTGAAAACTTTACGAATTAAAATGGTATGATATTTGGGATCTGCTTTAAAATCATCTGATGTGAGGTACAGAGAATGGGAGTGGGGGTAGCTATCCTTGTGTGTTCATTCATGGTGAGTGGGTTATTTGATACCCTCTGTAAGTTTGTTTTTGAAAATGTCTGTAATAAAAAGTAAAAATAACAAAGAAAACTCAACTCAACCAAAAGCCTTGTATAAAATAACAGACGGCCCCTGTGTTTTGACTGCAGAAAAGAAAACCAGGTAAGCTCATGCATTCCTTCAAGAAATATTACCAGGGGCCGGCCCGTGGCACCCTTAATCCTCTGCCTGCGGCACCAGCATCCCATATGGGCGCCAGGTTCTAGTCCCGGTTGCTCCTCTTCCAGGCCAGCTCTCTACTGTGGCCCGGGAGGGCAGTGGAGGATGGCCCAAGTGTTTGGGCCCTGCACCTGCATGGGAGACCAGGAGGAAGCACCTGGCTCCTGGCTTTGGATGGGCGCAGTGTGCCGGCCGTGGCGGCCATCTAGGGGGTGAACCAACGGAAGGAAGACCTTTCTCTCTGTCTCTCTCTCACTGATTATAAAAAAAAGAATAATAATAAGAAAAGAAATATCACCAATCTCTCCTCTGTGTCGGCGATGTAAAAACAGCAGTGGACACAAGAGAAAGAAAAACTCCATTTCCCTGTGGCGCCTCCATTGTAGTGGTAGGGAAAGGTGGTGCTCAGTACAAGGAATGGGTAAAGCAAAGCAGGCCAGACCCTGACCACTGCTGTGGTGAGTGCTGAGTCAGGCCAGGGGCCTTGGCGGGGCCAGGGCGGTGCTGTACTGAGAGGAGGTTCAGAGAGCCCTCGCTGAGTAGTGAGCTAACAGTGAGGGAAGTGGGGGGACACAGGGCGCTGTGGGAGGAGCACAGGCAGGTGGGTCTGTGAGTGCAAAAGCCCCGAGGCAGCTTGCCTAAGGGCCAGAGAGCTCGGAGACTGCGGCTGCAGCAGAGGCAGCAGGGGGAGGGTAGGAGGTGAAGCCAGAGTCCTTGCAGGGCCTTGCAGGCCACAGGAAGGCCTTGGACTTCCACATGAATTGAAATGGAAAACCCATTTGAGAGAACCTCCACTTTGACTATGACCTTGTCTAAACAAGATAAGAGTCGGAGAACTCAGAGGGCTTCCATAGCCTTGGAAACTCATGACTGGTGCATAGGGAGATTACTGATGCCATAGACAGGAGTGTCAATTGGTAAAGTCAACAACAGGAGTCACTGTGCACTTACTCCTCATGTAGGATCTCTGTCCTTAATGTGTTGTACATTGAGATTTAATGCTATAACGAGTACTCAAACAGTATATTTCACTTTGTGTTTCTATGGGGGTGCAAACTGTTGAAATCTTTACTTAATGCATACTAAACTGATCTTCTGTAAAAAAAAAAAAAAAAGAAAGAAATTATCAATTCCCAACTTGACTCTCACTGGGATTAAACATGACAATAGGTCTGATCTGATTTCATCATCATTTAAAAAAATCATCTATTATTTTTCACTTTATGTTTCTGTGTGGGAGCAAACTGTTGAAATCCTTACTTAATGTATACTAAGCTGATCTTCGGTATATTAAGATAATCGAAAATGAATCTTGATGTGAATGGAAGGGGAGAGGGAGTGGGAAAGGGGAGGGTTGCGGGTGGGAGGGACGGTATGGGGGGGAAGCCATTGTAATCCATAAGTCGTACTTTGGAAATTTATATTCATTAAATAAAAGTTAAAAAAAAAACCATTTGAGGGTTCTTCTTTTTTTTTTTTTTACAGGCAGAGTTAGACAGTGAGAGAGAGAGACAGAGAGAAAGGTCTTCCTTCTGTTGGTTCACCCCCCCAAATGGCCACTAAGGCTGGTGCGCTGCACTGATCTGAAGCTAGGAGCCAGGTGCTTCCTCCTGGTCTCCCATGCAGGTGCAGGGCCCAAGCACTTGGGCCATCCTCCACTGCCCTCCCGGGCCACAGCAGAGAGCTGGACTGGAAGAGGACCAACCAGGACAGAATCCGGCGCCCCGACCGGGACTAGAACCCGGGCTGCCAGCGCCACAGGCGGAGGATTAGCTAAGTGAGCCGTGGCGCCGGCCTGAGGGTTCTTCTTGAAGCAGCTTTACTGAGTGAGGTACATATATGTTCTGTGGGGCTACCATGCAAGTGATCTCACGCAGTCTGTTAGAATAAAAATGCATCCTCTCACAGCTCTCGGAGCCAGAAGTCTGAAACCAGGGTGGCCATGGGATTGGTTGTTTCTGGAAGCTGCCCACTGAGGAGCTATAATATTCTGAGGAAGGGAGACAATGGGAGATAAGGAAGACACAGTTAAGGCTGAGGATCCCTCCCCCCGCATTGAGACAGGCGAGAACCCAGGGGGAAGGTGTTAATCTAGGAGCTAAGGGAAGAATCTGCTTCAACTGTGTCTAAGAAATGATGCCAACAGGTAAAGATGGCGACGGAGATGTGGACCACTAGAATTAGAATGCAGGGATGTCTGGCGACCTTGATAAGATGAATTACAGTGTGTGGGGAGCAATCCGGACTAGACTAAGTTACTCGAATTAGGACTTATTCTATGCATCTGCTATCCCACAATATGGCGCTGGGAGAGAAGTAAACAGCTTCCGCACAGCTGCCTCCAGTTCAACCAATTAACTGTAGGACTTGCTCCTGATTGGAGAGCAGCGTACTCGGCGTGTGGGCAGCCGAGTTGGGATTGGCGGAGGAGGACTATAAAGGAGGAGAGAGACGGCACGCACCAGGAACATCTATGGGGAACATCTAAGGGAACACCTGTGCAGCCCCCCAGAGAGCCGGCCGGCGGTGTGCCGCTCCCCTGCGGAAGTGGGGAATGCGGCCAGGGGGAACTGCCCTTCCACGGAGGTGGAAGGGATAGTAGCCAACCCGGGAAGAACCAGCAGCAAACCCGGGGAGGGCCGAGCAGACGAAAGAACAGCGCAGGGTCCTGTGTTGCTCCTCCACAAAGAGGGGGAGCGACATAGTGGTGCCGTGACTCGGATAGGAAACCTGACTCGGATAGGAAACCTAGGACGGATAGGAAACTTAGGAGGGAAGAAACGGGAAGAACTGGGAAAATATCGGAGAGAGAAACTAGCAAACAGCCTAGGGAAATTACCGGAGAGAGAGACTAGCAAACAGCCTAGGGAAAAGCCGGACGAAAAGGGTGCCGGAAGAAGCTATTGAAAGCCTAGGCATAGACTCAGATACGGACTACGGGGGGAAGCTGGGAGAAATCTCTAAGGTCGAAAGCGAAAGTGAAAGCTAGAACAAACAGACTCGGACGCGGACTGTGGGGAGAGGCCAGGAGAAATGAGGGAGGAATATCGTTGGAGGAAAGTTTGGGGAAACATACCGGGTAGAGAAAAATGTTAGGGAAATTGAAGCCGTGGGGGGCAGGCCAAGGCGGACACGAAAGCCACTTTGGGATTCTCAAGTTAGCCCGGGAATAGGGGGCGAAAAGTTGAAACCAGAAGCTGAAACGTGAGCCTGGTTGGGATCCGTCTGATTAGCCCGGGGAGCAAAGGACGGGAAGCCAAACCGTGGGGCGGAGACGTACGCTGGGTTGAATTCGCCAGGCTAGCCCGGGGAACTTAGATTGAATGCTAGTGGCGGACACGTAAGCTACACGCTGTGTGACTCGCGGAGGCTGCCGTGCGCAGAGAGAGCGTGCGGGGCACAAGTAGATAGGGAACGGGGCTGGCGTAGGCCGTGGTGCAGACGCGAAGGGCGTGGAGACCGCGGAGCGCGCGAAGCCAAGCCGCGCAAAGCCGGGAAGCTGCGCAGATGAGAGAGGTGCGGGCTGAAGCGGCTCAGCCGGGAAGCCGCCGAGAAGTAGCCTCGGGGCGGGCAGCGGGAAGCTGCGGGGATAAGAGAAACAGAAGTTTGGAAGTGGAGTGAGAGAAATGGGAATGTTGGCAGATAGAAGTAAAATGGGAGAAATAGGAATGCCCGGAGATAGAGAAATAGAGAAAAATAAGGCCTCCCCTCAACATGGCAACGAGAAAGTTTGGATTCGGTCTGCCTGATTAAGTGAGGCGATGAGCACGATGAGCACCTGCGGCGGCTAGCAGCTTATGCGCCGCAGGTCACCGAAGACAGGCACGAATTAACATCAGTAAAGCTTCCCCACAATGCAACAATTAGGAGGCTTGGATTCGGTCTGCCTGATTTAAGGCGGTAAGCGCCAGTGAGCAGCTCGACCAGAGTATGAGCTGCAGGTCACCGAAGATAGGCACAAACCAACACTAATAAGTCTCCCCCACAATACGGCAATGAGAAGGCTTGGATTCGGTTTGCCTGATAGGTTTTGTAAACACCTGCAGGCAGTTCTAGCAGAGCAGAGCATGCGCTGCAGGGCACCGAACACAGGCACGCATCAGTGCCTAAAAACCTCCTCACAACATGGCGAAGAGAGGACCCGGATTCGGTTTGCCTGATAGGACTTGTAAGAGCCTGTGGCAACTCTAGCAAGTAGAGCAGAGTGTGTGCCGCGGGACACCGAAGACAGGCGCGTATCAACGCTAAAAAATAAAAAGAAAGGGGGATCTGTGGGGAGCAATCCGGACTAGACTAAGTTACTCGAATTAGGACTTATTCTATGCATCTGCTCTCCCACAATATGGCGCTGGGAGAGAAGTAAACAGCTTCCGCACAGCTGCCTCCAGTTCAACCAATTAACTGTAGGACTTGCTCCTGATTGGAGAGCAGCGTACTCGGCGTGTGGGCAGCCGAGTTGGGATTGGCGGAGGAGGACTATAAAGGAGGAGAGAGCCGGCACGCACCAGGAACATCTATGGGGAACATCTAAGGGAACACCTGTGCAGCCCCCCAGAGAGCCGGCCGGCGGTGTGCCGCTCCCCTGAGGAAGTGGGGAATGCGGCCAGGGGGAACTGCCCTTCCACGGAGGTGGAAGGGATAGTAGCCAACCCGGGAAGAACCAGCAGCAAACCCGGGGAGGGCCGAGCAGACGAAAGAACAGCGCAGGGTCCTGTGTTGCTCCTCCACGAAGAGGGGGAGCGACACAGTGGAGTGACAGGGACACATGCCTCATTGGGCCCAAGAGACAACAGGAGGAGAGAAATGGAGGACAGGAAGAGAAGACGCACATTCTGAGCAGATCTGCTCTAGAAGGAAGCCAAGGTGGAGTGCAGAGGGGACACAAAGATGGTGTTTGTTTATGTGTGTATTTAAGACACAGGTGTGCGTCTTTCAAGAATTCATTATTTTTTATTCAAGAGGGACAGTGAGCAAGCGAGTTCCCATCTGCTAGTTGATTGCCCAAAGGCAAAGTTTGCACAGTGAAGGAAATGATCCAGTGATGGGGGGAATGCATTAAAGATGCCAGAGAGGGGGGTGGGGCACGATTGCTGGGTCAGAGCTTTGAGAGAGAAGAAGGGATGAGATTTCAAGCAGAGGAGTATGGCCGGCCTTAAAGAGGAGCACGGAAGGTTATCCAGGGGATGATGGAGGGAGGCAGGCTAGGGGACAGGTGCTGGGGCTGCGTGGATGTGGAGGTGAGGTTGGAGAAGTCCTCTTCGGAAGACTTCTCAGCGAAGAGCACAGCTGGGAGTGAGGCGGCAAGGAGCTGTTTGGGGTTCCGAAGGAAAGAAGAGAAGGTGTGAAGCCACTGAGTGGAGTGGGCGGGTGGACTTGCAAGGTGCAGCATGATGGGGGGGGGGGGAACAGGAGAAGACAGCGGCATCAAGGGTCTCCTGGGGCAGGTGGTCGTGAATTCATAGTGAGGCCAGGCAGCACGACTGTGGGTTCTTCTCTAACTATGTTTGGCTGAGTGTTGACTTAGAGTTGGCAGAGATTTGTGTTTAGCAGGGTCTTGGACTGTGCCTGACAATTAAAGAAACGGGGCTGGCTCTGGCATAGCGGGTAAAGCCATTGTCTATGGTGCCGGCCTTCCATAAAGGCTCTGGTTCAAGTCCCAGCTGCCCCACTTCCAATCCGGCTCCCAGCTAATGTGCCTTGGAAAGCAGCAGAGGATGGCCCAAGTGCTTGGGCCCCTGTAACTACTTGAGAGATCTGGAAGAAGCTCCTGGCCTCTGGCATCTGATAGGCCCAGCTCTGTTCGTTGTGGCCATTTGGGGAGTGAACAGCAGATGGAAGATCTCTCTCTCTCTATCTCTCCCTCTCTCTCCATAACTGTTTCAAATAAATAAATAAATAAAATTTTTTTTTTTTCTTAAAGAGGGCCTGGCGCTGTGGCGTAGTAGGCTAAGCCTCTGCCTGCAGTGCCAGCACTCCATATGGGTGCTGGTTTGTGTCCCAGCTGCTTCTCTTCCAATCCAGCTCTCTGCTAATGGCCTGAGAAAGCAGTGGAAGATGGCCTAAGTGTTTGGGCCCCTGCACCCACGTGGGAGACCCATAAGAAGCTCCTGGCTCCTGGCTTCCAATCCACTCAGCTCCAGCCATAGTGACTATTTGAGGAGTGAACCAGCAGATGGAAGACTTTTCTCTCTGTCTCTCCTTCCCTCTGTCTGTAACTCTGCTGCTTAAATAAATAAATAATACAACGAGTAAGGGAGGTAGGAATGTATGCGAGGGAGAGATTATAATACTTGATTGTGAACTTTCGACATGGCAAGGATCAAAGAACGCAAGTGTGGTAAGACACTGGAGGGAGAGAATGGTGATTAAATAATGGTTAAAGCAATGGTTGGCGGTCCCATGTACAACAGAAGAATTGTTGAGCTTGGGGTGCCAGAAGGTAGGAGCTAAAACATGGAGGTGGTAAGCAGAGCATAAATGGAAGCATGGAAAGTTACGTTATTGCTAATAACAAAGGCTGGATTATGACTAGGAAAGTGGTAGTGGAGGTGGGATGAAGGACAAGTTCACCAGGGAGAGCAAGTCAAGGAACTGAGACATCAGGATTTGAAAAGATCATCTCCATGGAGACTGAAATCACCCAGAGCCCCAGCAGAGGTAGCACTGGAGAGTGTGACAGGGAGCCCAGAGCTAAAATCATCAAAGATTGAGTAGGAGTGAGCTGGAGGGGCAGAAGACGGCAACAACAGGGAACAATGGGTGACGTCACCTGTCAGTGGGACACTCAAACCTGGGTGCTTCTAAGGGGGGGGGGGCAGGGGAAGTGGTGTGGGAGCAGCAGCGAGGAGCAGGGGGCACTGACCTCACCTCGGGCGCTGGGCCTGAGATAAGGTAGGGTGAGGTGAACCTGCCAGCTGTGGAGAGGACCGAGAGCAGAATATTCTAACCAGAGGTGGTGTATCCAGGAAGATGTGCCCACGCCTGCCTTTGCGCTCCAGCGGGCCCAGAGGCAACGTTGTACAACATGGCGAGGACTGGGAGAGGGTGCCAGACCCGTATGAAGATCCCATTGTGGGGGAGGAGGAACAAACTAGGTATACGGTGCTTGGGGGCAGGAGGTAGAGGCCAGATGGCATTCACAGGGACAAACGGTGCAATGAATGAATTTGGTCCCGATAGACTCAGGGCAGAGGTGGAGCCAACCGCGGGGTTGCATGTGAGGGAGCCATGAGGTTGGGGCCCACAGTGATGAGGTGGGTGGCGGATCTCATCTTACTGGAGCATTCAGAGAGCCCTGGAGGCCTGGAGGTCAGAGTGGGGTTGTCCTACCTAGAACTCACCTGATGCCAACCATCAACTCTACACGCCCACCTTTCTGTGAGCTGAGAGCAGGAACTCATACTCAAAGTTTTCTTTCCTGTACCTGGTGTAATGCCTGGTACTTAGAGGTACACGTTCTTTTATTTGAGAAGGAGTGAGGTGAGGGAGTGAGAGCACTGTCCTGCTGGTTCATTCTCTAAAAGCCTGCAACGCCTGGGGCTGGCTGGGGCCAAAGCCAGGAGACAGGAACTCAATCCATGTCTCCCACGTGGGTAGCAGGGACCCAGCTACCTGAACCGTTACTGCTGCCTCCCGGAGTCTGCATTATAGTCAGGAGCCACAGCTGGGTATTGAATTCAGGTATTCTGATGTGAGACCCGGGTCTCTTCACAGGCATCTTAATGGCTCGGCCAAGCACTTGCCCCTCATTGCAGCTTTTGTAACAGCAAACGATAAGCCACCAGTGCATACAAGGAGACTTCAAAAAATTCATGGAAAGGCCGGCGCCGCGGCTCACTAGGCTAATCCTCTGCCTTGCGGCGCCAGCACACTGGGTTCTAGTCCCAGTCGGGGTGCCAGATTCTGTCCCGGTTGCCCCTCTTCCAGGCCAGCTCTCTGCTGTGGCCAGGGAGTGCAGTGGAGGATGGCCCAAGTCCTTGGGCCCTGCACCCCATGGGAGATCAGGATAAGCACCTGGCTCCTGCCATCGGATCAGCGCGGTGCGCCGGCCGCAGCACGCCGGCCATTGGAGGGTGAACCAACGGCTAAGGAAGACGTTTCTCTCTGTCTCTCTCTCTCACTGTCCACTCTGCCTGTCAAAAAAAAAAAAAAAAAAGATAAAAATTCATGGAAAATACCTGTAAAGGAAAAATTACGCATGGACTTCAAAAATTTTCTTGCACCAAGACAAACTTTTTTTTTTAATTCCATATTCCACAAGCATTTTTAAAGTCCCCTGGAATAGGAACAGGAATATGTTACATCCACCGACATTATGCTGCTTCAAGTACATGTTAACACACGTACTTGTTAAAAAGAAGGAGCTACGACGATACAGAATAAGCTCTCAGATACATCAGATGAAGAAAAGCAAGGTGCAGAACAATATATAGTATATATTACTGATGGGGTCCTGGACACACTATTCTAAAATATGGTGCCTTGGCCTATTGAATGTTTAGTAGAAGGAAATTGAGAGGTCTCTCTCTGACCTTCCTCCAACCCCTCTCTCCTAAAGGAGGCCATAAAACCTGGAAAGGATTTTTTGACTTTCTACTGCAGCAGCTCCTAAGAATGTGAGATGTCATCTTCCTAAACCAAGAGGCAAGGAACCTCCTTACCTCTGAAGGTCAAGAGATGAGAAGAAGAATCTGAACAAACAGGCTTTGCTAAGTTTCCCCTTTTTTTTAAAGATTTATTTATTTATTTGAAAGGCAGAGTTACAGGGAGGGAGGGAAGGAGAGAGAGAGAGAAAGAGAGATTGAGAGAGAGGTCTCCCATCTGCTGGTTCACTCCCCAGATGGCTTCAATAGCCGGAGCTGAGCCGATCAGAAACCAGGAGCCAGGAGCGTCTTCCAGGTCTCCCATGTGGGTGCAGGGGCCCAAGGACTTGGACCATGTTCTACTGCTTTCCCAGGTCATAGCAGAGAGCTGGATCGGAAGTGGAGCAGCCAGGACTCAAACCGGTGCCTATGTGGGATGCTGGCACTGCAGGTGGCGACTTTACCCACTACGTCACAGCGCCAGCCCCTCCCCTAGTTTATCACATTAGATCATACCTTTTTGCCCTATCATATTTCTCCATGATTATCCATTCTTCACCAAGTAGAAAAATTTCTCAGCATAGCTGTTTGAGTCTTCATTTCCTTATGAAGTCTCCCATGCCGTTAAGTAGTTATAAATTCATATGCTTTTCTCCTGTTAATATGTTAAAGGACCTCAACCTAAGATGGGTAGAAGAAGGAAAGATAATTTTTCCTTCCCCATATCATCATTTATATTTTTTGAAAGTGATGACAGGGGCCTGTGCTGTGGCGTAGTGGGTGAGGCTGCTGCCTGCAGTGCCAGCATTCTGTAGGGGCACCAGTTCGAGTCTCAGTTGCTCCACTTCCAATCCAGCTCTCTGCTATGGCCTGGGAAAGTAGAAGAAGATGGCCCAAGCCCTTGGGTCCCTGCACCCGCACGGGAGACCTGGAAGAAGCTCCTGGCTCCTGCCTTCGGATTGGCAGAACTCTGGCTGTTGCGGTCAATTGGGTAGTGAACCAGTGGATGGAAGATCTCTCTCTGCCTCTTCTCTCTCTGTGTAACTTTGACTTAAATAAATAAATCTTAAAAAAAAAAAAAGTGATGACAAAGAGTATGGGATGTGTGTGTGATGAGTATGAAATACTTTGCAAAGATAGCCGTGAAACTGCCCATACTGATTGGGGGACGGAGCTGAGTGCGTGGGGACAATGGTGTCATGCCTAGGGCTTACTATTGTTTTTGAGCTACAGAAATACAGTACTCATTCTAAGTAGTACTAGTGATGCTAATGAAAAAGAATGTCTTTTTGGTTTTAAGTTGGGGAGACAAAATATATGTATACTGCTTTCCTACAAGATGGGAAATGTTAAGTGTCCCCAAACAGGCAAAGATGAGATTGGGCTTGGCTACAAAGACAGGGTTGGTGAAAAGTTAGGCAGGAGTGTGAATTTGTATGTTGTTTAAATATACTTCAATAAAACTGGAACGAGGGCTCTAATCTCCAAATTCGGGTCATGTTAGTCTCTAACAAGTTTTTTTGTTTGTTTAAAAGCAGGAGCAGAAGATTTGAAGAGTTCCAAAAGAGCGCTGACACCATCTGGTCGAAGTCAAGAGTCTCAGGTGGCTAGTTAACATGGAGTGCTCGTCACCCTCCTCTGACCTGTTCCAGCGCTGAAGTAGCTGTGCTTACCGCCATGGCGCGCCAGCAGGAGCTAGGAAATGCATACTATTTTTAGATCCTAATACAAATGGTAGATGTTCCTGGCCTCTCAGCTCCTGGGAAGCCAAATTTATTGAAATTGCCATCCCTGTCTGTCATCTCAAATGGGGAAATGGACTTTTCTAGATTCCTCACACTGTGATGTGGTGGGTGAACAAAACCCCAAGGTGGCACCCTACTGGGGCTGGATTGAGAGCTCCAGGGTTTTTGCTTCCTTAAGTAGGAACACAAAGTTTCAATTCAGACTAACCACACAGAGCCCTTTGCCCTTTATATTCTAAATAGAGAAACCTCAGCAGCTCATTAACTCTAGCCCTTTCTGTATCATCTACTAGAAGCTATCTTAAAGAAAGATTATGGCATTATAACTTAAGAGGAAGAAATTATATTTCACTATTTTATTGGCTGAACCACCAAAAAGTCTTTTTAGAAATCCTTCTTTACTGTTCTTTTAAATGTATTATTTTTTTATCTGCAAGGGTCTTCAAAATGTTCATAGGAAACATGTTTTATTTAAAAAGTTTGCATGGATTTTGAAGGTTTCTTTGCAACAAAATAAATCCATCCTGACTTGTTATAACACACCTGAACAGGAGCAAGCTGGAGGCACCAGGAAGAATAAAACATCAGTTTGAAAAGAGCCTCCTATCAGAGCAACATGATTGCTAAAATCGGAGTAAGAAAAATATCAAATATATGGTGAAGCTTGGGTCAAAGAATGGTTAAATAATTGGTCTTTGCACAAAATTTATGGGGACCATGACCGAGAGAAATCAGGAGTTTACAAATGGATATGTTTGAAGAGAGCATGAGATGATGTTGAAGACGAAGCCAGCAAACCATCCACATCAATTTGCAGGGAAAAATTAATTATTCTGCCCCCTAATTGAAGAGGAGGAATGATTAACAGCAGAGACAAAAGCCAACACCATGGACATCTCAATTGGTTCAGCTTACACAATTCTGACTGAAAAATCAGAGAGGAGCAAATACTGCTTGATGGGTGCCAGCAGTTGAACCCACATCAGCTGCACACGAGAGCAGAACTTTCAGTGGATTTCAAGCAAGTGGGATCAAGACCTTAAGGAATTTCTTTAAATACTTGTAATAGGAGGCAGAATGTGGCTTTTGCAGTCAGGCAGAGCTCAATCAAAGCAATGTGGTCCATTCAAAGCAAAAGCGCACCAATCCCAAGCGAGGGTCTTGGTAACAGCTTTTTGGGATGTGCAGGACATTCGGCTCGCCTTTCTGGCAGGCCAGGCAACGCTCACCTTTGCTTACTTGGAGGGAGTTTTTGCGAAAGTCAGCCCCACAAGTGTCCGCAGGGAAATGCCTGGGATGGCATCCCAGAGACATTACACCACCGCCCCAGTGCACCTGCTCAATCCTCCCATCCAACAAGGGCCATTTTGTGAGCGTTCTGATGGGAAAGCATTAGGCATCCACCTTTGCAGTTCGGATTTGGCTCCTTCTGACTTCTTTTTGTCTCTTAAGCTTAGGATATCTTTCAAGGGTGAGTGAGTTAATGATGTAAAAAAGACTGTGTGTGATGTGGTTACATTCCTTACGGACTGACTAAATGGCTGGCATCGTCATTCACAAAAGCGCCTTGAACTTGATGGAGACTGTGTTGAGAAATAAAGTTGTATTTTATATTTTTAGCAATTAATTCCATTTTTCATGAATCATTTCAAGTCTCCTATTTCCCCTCATACATATACCTCTCTGCTTTCTTGCTCCACTCTCCAGAGGTAATTACCATCTTGAATTCTGTGCACTTGTAATTTCTGGTTTGTAGCCCGTCTTTTCACATTCTCCACAGGTCATTTTAGTTCTTTCTTTTCATAAGCAGAAGGTCTTCAATTCAGTGCAATCACACACATATCGGTGGTTTCTTTTATGAGTGTAGCCAAGTCTTGCTGTATTATGTGCTTAAAAAAAAATCCTTACAACCTGGAAGTCAGAAAGATTTTATTCTATATTTTCTTCTAAAAGTTGTAAAGGTTTCCTTTTCACATTTAAACCCTTAAGCCCTGTGGAACTGTTTTTCTGTGACTGGGGTGGGAAAAGGGTCCAATTTCAATTTTTCACCTTGTTTGTATTTAGCAACAATTCTGGGACAACTTTCTGATTCGTCTCTTCGTTTGGAAATGTCGCCTCTGTCACATAGCACGGTTCTGTAAATGCATGGATCTTTCCATTCTGTTTCATTGGTTGATTTGCCTATTATTAATTTAAGTACATACCTATCTTAATTATCATTATAAGATTTCTAATAAACTGGAGACCCCACAGGACAAGTTCCCTCCACCTCACCATGTTTTCTATTAGAGAATCCCGGCTTTTCTTCACCTGGATTCCTCCTAGAATTAGCTTGTGAAATACCACAAAAACAAGGTTGGCATTTAGATGAGAATTGCTTGAATCTACAAACCAGCACAGGCAGAACTGAAGTCTCTGTAATAGAAAGTCTATTTATAAACACAGGAACCTTTACTTTTTCAGGTTTTTATTAGTGTTTTCCACTACATTTTATAATTTTCTACATAGAGATCTTACACTATTTTGTCAGGTTTATTTCTAATTACCTCATAGTTTTTGCCATCATGAATATGCTTTTCCAAAATGTTTTCTAAACTGTTGCTGATGTACAGAAATATAGTTGACTTTTTTGCACTAATCTTTGTATTGAGTTTTCTGATGTATAATAAAGGCATTGGATTTTTTATATTGACCTTGGAGCCTGCTTATTTTACAGATAAAATCATTATCTACAGGTTCTTTTGAATGTTAATATAGATGACAGTATTTGTAGATACTGATAACTTTACTTTCTAATTTCCAAATATCATGCTTTTACCTTTTCTTGTATATTATACTTGCTACAAATTCCAGTACAATGTCGAACAGAAGCATTTAAAACAGAAGATTTTAATGAAATGCTTTAAAGTTTCTCCTTTGAGAATAACATTTGCTATTGAATTTTTGTAGATATCTTTTATCAGGACAATGAAGCTCTGGATCTCTCTGTGGTTTGCTTATTTTTTTTTAATCATGAATAGGTGTTGAGTTTTGTCAAGTGCTTCATTCTCCATCTATTTTAATATAATGTGGTTTGGGGCCGGCACTGTGATGTAGTAGGCTAAGCCCCTACCTGTTGCACCAGTATCCCATCTGGGTGACAGTTCATGTCCCAGCTGCTCCTCTTCCAATCTAGCTCTCTGCTTATGGCCTGGAAGGCAGTGAAAGATGGCCTGAGTGCTTGGCCCCTGCACCCTGGCTTCCTGGCCTCGGATCAGCTCAGCTCTGGCCACTGAGGTCATTTCAGGAGTGAACCAGCAAGCAGCAGATGGAAGACCTTTCTCTCTGTGTGTCTCTCCCTCTCGCTGTCTGTAACTCGACCTCTCAAATAAATAAGCAAACTTTTAAAAACAAATTATATATATTAAACTTTCTCCTTTGAGAATAACATTTCCTGCTAAATTTTTGTAGATATCTTTTATCAGGACAATGAATATATATATATGTATATATATATATATATACACACACAAATACATATACACATATATATATATATAATGTGGTTTTCTCCTTTGACTCTATTAATGTGATAACATGTATAGATTTTTTAAAATGCTAAATCACTCTTGCTCTCCTGTGGGGAGCAACTGAGACTAGACTAAGTTACTGGAATTAAGACTTATTCTATGCATCTGCTCTCCCACAATATGGCGCTGGGGAAGAGTAAACTTCTACGCAGCTGCCTCTCGCCAATTTGACTGATGAGCTTCAGGAGCTGATCCTGCTCCTGATTGGAGGAGAGCAGCGTGCTCGGCGTGTGGGTAGCAGAGTTGGGATTGGTGGAAGAGGACTATAAAGGAGGAGAGAGACAACATGCACAGGGAACATCTGGAGGAGCACTTGTGCAGCCCCCGAGAGAGCCGGCCGGCGGTGTGCCGCTCCTCCGAGGAAGCGGGGAAAGTGGCAGGGGGAACCACCCTTCCACGGAGGTGGAGGGGTCGGCAGCCAACCCGGGAAGGACCAGCAGCAAACCCGGGAAGGGCTGAGCAGACAAAAGAACAGCGCAGGGTCCAGTGTCGTTCCTCCGCGAATGGGGGAGCGACACTCTCCCTAAATAAACTCCATTTAGATACAGACTACTAGCTACTTCTTATACATTGGAATGATACATGCATATGTTCCTCAAAAGTTTAGACTTCACCTGTAAAACTGTATGGCCCTGGGGCCGGCACTGTGGTGTAGCTTCGGATCAGCACAGCCCTGGCCACTGTGGCCGTTTGGAGAGTGAACCAGTGGATGGAAGACCTCTCTCTCTACTTTTGCCTCTGCCTCTCTCTAATTCTGCCTTTCCAATAATAAATAAATTTTTAAAACAAAAACTGTATGGCCCAGGTATTTTATTCTTTAGAATATTTTATGTTATTACTTAATTTCTCTGTCCTGGAAATGTAGGCTTTCTATTTCTTCTTTAGGTACTTCTAGTAAATTATATTTTTCTAGGAATTTATTTCCAAATCACCTAAGGTTTCAAATTTATTGGTATGAAATGTTCCTAGTATTGTTTCATCCCTTTAACTCCTGCTATCCTGCTCTTATATTCCCCTTACATTCTTGATGCTGTTTGTGCCTTCTCACTTTTCAACTTGGTTCATCTCACCAGGGTTTTATTATTTCAGAAGAGGCTTTCAAAGAGCCAACTTGGGCTCTGTCAGACTTCAGTACTGTATATATCTTCCTACATTTAATTGATGCTTATTCTTTATTATCACCTTCTTGTTTTCCAAGGATTTATTTTTTATTCTTTTTTTAAAATTTATTTATTTATTTGAAAGAGTTACACAGAGATAGGAGAGGCAGAGAGTGAGAGAGAGAAAGGTCTTCCTTCCACTGGTTCACTCCCCAGATGGCCACAATGGCTGGAGCTGTGCCGATCTGAAGCCAGGAGCCAGGAGCTTCTTCCGGGTCTCCTACGCGGGAGCAGGGGCCTAAGTACTTGGGCCATCCTCTACTGCTTTCCCAGACCATAGCAGAGAGCTGGATTGGAAGAGGAGCAGCCTCTCCGGACTAGAACCAGCGCCCATATGTGATGCCGGCACTTCAGGCCAGGGCGTTAACCCACTGCACCACAGCGCCGGCTCCTTTTTATTCTTTTCTAAACTTATAAGGTTGGGTATTCAGTTGCTTAATTTTCATCCTTTCACATCCCACACTGCAGTTCCTGGGGTTAGTGCCCAGTTCTGGTTCCTGATTCTAGCTCTCTGCCACTGCAGACCCTTGGAGGTAGTGGAAATGAGTCACGTAATTGGGTTCCTGGATTGCAGTCCTGGCTCTGGCTCCTGATCAGTCCCAGGTATTGTGGACTTTTAGAGAGTAAACCAGCAGAAGGGAGCTTGTGTTAATAATTTTTTTTAAAAAAATATTTATTTTATTTATTTGAAAGAGTTAGAGAGAGAGAGACAGAAAGAGAGGTCTTCCTTCCACTGGTTCACTCCCCAGATGGCTGCAACGGCCGGAGCTGTGCTGATCCGAAGCCAGGAGCCAGGAGCTTCTTCCTGGTCTCCCACGCAGGTGCAGGGGCCCAAGGACTTGGGCCATCTTCCACTGCCTTCCCAGGCCATAGCAGAGAGCTGGATTGGAAGAGGAGCAGCTGGGACTTGAACTGGTGCCCACATGGGATGCTGGTGCTTTAGGCCAAGGCTTTAACCTGCTGTGCCACAGCGCCGGCCCCTGCTAATAATTTTTTTTAAAAGATAACCTTATTTTGGTGCAGTTTTGAAATCTAAGCATAGTTTTTCATAATATGCAATTTCACAATCTGTTGAAAATCCCTTATAAATGGATTTCATAACTTTTTACACCAAAATAAACTTTTTAAAAAAAATTATTATTTGGGAGACAGAGTTACAGAGAGAGAGAGAGAGACAGAGAGAGAGAGAGAGAGAGAGAGAGAGATCTTCCATCTGCTGGTTCACTCTCTAAATGGCTGCAATGATCAGAGCTGGGCCAGGCTGAAGCCAGGAGCCAGGAGCTTCTTCTGGGTCTCCCACACCGGTGCAGGGGTCCAAACACTTGGGCCATCCTCCACTGCTTTCCCAGGTGCATTAGCAGGGAGCTGGATTGGAAGTGGAACAGTCAGGACTTGAACTGATGCCCATATGGGATGCTGGTGTCGCAGGCCACAACACCAGCACCAATAAACTTATCTTTAAATTCCATTTCCCATGAATTTTTTGAAGTAGTCTTAAATAGCCGTTATTTTGGTTTTATAACATCATAAATAGCATAATTATTATATTTTTATACAAATAACATTTGTCTATTTAGATAACTGTTTGCCATTTTACATCCTTTTCTTATCATCATGCATCTCAGACTACCCTTCTGGGATAATACTTTCAGAAGTCCTTCACTGCCAGCTTGTGGTGGTTTGAAACTTCTTCTGTTTTTAAATTTATACACATACACATATATTGTATTCTTCTGCTTCAAAGATAGTTTAACTGGGTACACAGATCTAGTTTGAGAATTATTCCCTACCAGGCATTTGGAGATTATTCTCACATCTTCTGGCTGCCACTGCTGCTGTTGGAAGTTGGCCATCATTGTCATGTGTAGCAATATGCCTCTGGCTGCTGCCAAGGGCTACCATGGTATCCTCGAATTTTCCCTTTGATAAGTCTATGATAGCTTTTTTGTTATTTATCCTGCGGATTTGTCTTTCATCTTAAATTTTTCAGCCATTATCTCTTTTTTGCCTCTCATCCAATTTTCTGGGGTTGGGAGAGGATTCCAGTTAGGCAAAGTTAGGCCTTCTCATCATTCTACTTTTTTTTTTTTAGATAAATGTTTTTATTTGAAACAGTTACAGAGAGAGAGAGAGAGAGAGAGAGAGAGAGAGAGAGAGAGGTCTTCCATCCACTGGTTCACTCCCCAGATGGCCACAACGGCTGGAGCTGGACTGATCCAAAGCCAGGAGTTTCTTCCAGGTCTCCCACTCGGGTACATGGACCCAAGGACTTGGGCCATCTTCTACTGCTTTCCCAGGCCATAGCAGAGAGCTGGATCAGAAGTGGAACAGCCAGGACTTGAACCTGTGCCCATATGGGATGCCAGCACTGCAGACGGCAGCTTTACCTGCTATGCGACAGGACCGGCCCCTATTCCATGTATTTTATTATCTCTGTCTTATTTTCCATTCCATTTTCTCTCTTTTCTACAGTTGAGGTAATGCCTTCAGAATTGTCTTTCAAGTCAGTAAATTTCTTTTTAGCTGCAATTGTTGATTTTTTTCACTTCAACAATTATATATATTTTTTCACTTCCAGAAGTTGCATATTTGTGTTTTCAAGTGTGCCTATGCATCCAAACAGTCATTACTTGCTCTTTGTGAGTCTTTGAAACAGTTCATGCACAGCTGTTCCACGCTCCACATCTGCCAATGCAGCACAGCAGTCCTTGGGTGGATAATTCTCAATCTGTTAATCCCACTCGGACTGTGTCACCTTCTTCTGGACCTCACATGCTGAATGAGTTTACTGCTTGCTTTTAATCTAGAGGAATCTTGGAGAACTAAATCCCCCTCCCTCAATAGGGCTCTAACATAAACCAGTGCACTGGGCCTAGGAGCATACTCCCCATAGCCTTTTTTTTTTTTTTTTTTTAAGATTTCTTTATTTATTTGAGAGAGTTAGAGAGAGAGGGAAAGGCAGAGAGAGACATCTTCCATCTACTGGTTCACTCCCCAGAGCTGAGCCAATCCGAAGCCAGGAGCCAGGAACTTCCTCTGGGTCTCTCACGCGGGTGCAGGGGCCCAAGGACCTTGGCCATCTTCCACTGCCTTCCCAGGTTATAGCAGAGAGCTGGATCGGAAGCGGTGCAGCAGGGACTTGAAACGGCGCCCATATGGGATGGCGGTACTGCAGGCAGTGGCTTCAACCCCTACGCCACAGCTCTGGCCTGCCCCCACCTCCTTGGCATTTTTAACTCTATCTATCCTCATGAGTGAGGAGTCACAGAAACCCACTTCTCATTGAACAATCATAGCCTCAGCACCAGGATCTGCTTTGAGTCCAGCAGGACCAACATTCCTGGGCCTTTTATTCTTGTTTATGTCAGTTACCATTTAAATCTCCCGCAGGTTCTGTGCATCCCTATCTCTGCCCCTTCTACCACTCTCTTCTAGTGTCTGAACCCTTCTACCACATCCCTTGGAATTTACAGTTCATTATCAGCAAAACTGGTTTATTTTCCCTTTTTTTTCTGAGGGATCCCTTCACCATCTTGCTCTCACTGCAATCTGGCTCTCGCCTGAGAGCAGTCCCCTCTGCAGCTTTCTGGATGCTGGCCAGGTTTCTCTCTGATACCGCTTATCGCCAGGACCAGAGGCAGGGCACTGTCTGTGTTCCTCACTGCCACTTCCTCCCTTCCTTCTTCCTAAGGCCCCAAGCTTTGATTTTTCAGGTCACGGATGACATCACCCACCTCCTGTCATTCTGACGTCATCTACAAACCCTAGGGTTAAGGCACCCTCTTCACTGCTCAATTTTGGCTCCTGATTTACTTCCACTCTCTCCAATTCTCTCCATGTCCTAGTTACTGGCAATTTCAAGACACGTGGAGGTGATTCTTTCAACATGCGGGCCTCTCAGTTCCTTAAACTTCTCTTGCACAGGGATCCTGCTCTGCACCTCCCTCGGGAGCTCATCCCCAGCACAGTCCCTAGCTTCTGTCACGATCAGTAACTAACTCCTAAAAGCTGAACTTCACCCATTTCATCTTCTGATGACCATCTCCTTCCTCTTCCAGCTCACTCCCCCTGGTTCCACAAAACCCCATTTCCACTTCAATCTCACCTCCAACTCATTGACCATTCACCGTCACTCAGCTGAAGTTTCATTAAAAATCACCGTAATCATTCCCTTGCACATAACACTGACCTTAGCTTGCGAATCTCCTTCTCAGCAAAACCGCAAAGCTGGAGCATCCAGCTCTCCCTCAACTCTGCACCTAAGTGGCCGGATAAAACGTTAAGACCACGTTGACAAGTCATTGACTGTCCGTCCTATGTGTATGCCTTTCACACTGCAGGATATCATACTACACACATCCAGTCCTCACTCTCCTGATTTTCTAGAAAATGACTTCATAACTTTCTCAGTCCATGAGCCCCTCCTCATCCTCCATCTCAGATGATGGAACTCCCGGAAGTCTTGCCAACAGTAACCTCTCTCTAGTAACTTCCTCTCTAGGGATCATTTCTAGTGGTACGCCATCACACCACCACTTTCCTTGCCTGCTATTACCCCACTTTTTTCATTCCTCTTGCAGCAAAATTCCTCCAAGAAATTGTTCATACTCTCTGTGAACAATAAGTGAAGTCCAGTCAAGCTTCACCCTGTCACTCTGCAAGAACTGCCCTTGGCGAGGTCATGGAGAGAACTCAACATTGGTGACTCTGTCCTCATTTTACTGGACCAACAGGTAGCACTCTATGCAAATGACCACTTTCCCCTTTCATGCACTCACTTACTTCCAGAACACCACATTCGGTTTCCCTCTTCCTTGTCCCTTCTTAGTCTGCTTTGGCGATTCCTATTCTTTGCCCTGAACCTCCTTAATGCTGGAGTGGCGCAGGGCACAGCCCTTGGTCATTTGTTTGTCTACACTCACTACTTTGGTGATCATGTTGTGGTTCACCCTATGCTGGACCTCTCTCCCAAACTCCAGAATAGCATGGCATATTCAACAGCCTCTGTGCTATCACCATTCAGATGCCTAAAAGACACGCTAACTAAATGTAGCGAAACTAAACTCAGATATTTCCTCCAAAACTGTTCTACCAACACCTTCCCCATCTCAGTTGATGGCAATTTATCCTTCCAGTTTATGAAGCAAAAAATGTCATCCTTGACTCATATCCCATATCCAATCCATCAGGAAATAATGTTGACTCTTCTTTCAGAATATGCTAAGACTCCAAGTACTCCTCTCCAGTGTCACCACCATCTTATCTTACCCAGATGAATGCAAGTCTCCTAACTGCTGTACTTGCTTCTGCCCCTCTCTTTCTGCAATCTCTTCTCAACACAGCAGCCAGGGTGATCCAATTGAAACTTAATTCATTTCATGTCATCACTCTGATCAAAACCATATAATGGCTCCCATTCCGCTGAGTAAAAGCCAAGGACTTTACTATGCCCTATAATGAGCTTCATGATCTGATGGTTCTCATTGCTTTAAAGCAGTCTGACCACTCTTCTGCCACACCTGTCCTTCATTCTCTAGGTACAAGTGAGCATGCAGACCCCCTTGAATATCACCAGCCACGCCCGATACATTCACTGTGCTGGGAACACTGTCTTCCCGGATAGTTATGTGTGAAGTCTCACCTTTGTCAAACCTTCCCTTGACTCCTACTTTCTTCGTGAGGCTTACCCAGTGAGGAGGTAACAGCAGATGTGGTGGGAACAGCAAGAGAACTAAAAGTGAAACCAAAGATGTGACTGCATTGCTGCAATCTCACGATACAACTTCAGTAGGTTAGGAGTTGATTCTTCCGGATGAACAAAAATAGTGTTCTTGAGATGGAATCTACTCCTGGTGAAGATGCTATGAGCACTGTTGAGATGACAATAAAAGATTCAGGATATTTCATAAACTAAATTGATAAAGTAGCAGCAGAGACTGGAGTGCTGTGGGTAAGATGCTAACAAACAGTATCACATGCTATGAAGAATCTGTGAAAGGAAAAGTCAATTGATGGGGCAAACTTCATTGTTGTCTTATTTTTTTTTTTTTTTTAATTTGACAGGTAGCGTTATAGACAGTGAGAGACACAGAGAGACAGAGAGAAAGGTCTTCCTTTCGTTGGTTCACTCCCCAACGGCTGCCACGGCCAGCGCTGTGCCAATTAGAAGCCAGGAGCCAGGCGCCTCCTCCTGGTCTCCCATGCAGGTGCAGGGGCCCAAGCACCTGGGCCATCCTCCACTGCACTCCCAGGCCGCAGCAGAGAGCTGGACTGGAAGAGGAGCAACTGGGACTAGAACCTAGCGCCCATACGGGATGTCGGTGCCGCAAACGGAGGATCAACCGAGTGAGCCACAGCGCCGGCCCCAGCCACGGTGCCAGTCCCCATTGTTGTCTTATTTTAAGAAACTTTCACAACCACCTCAACCAACACTCTGATCAGTAGACAGCCATCAAATCAAGGCTAGACCTTTACCAGAAAAAATATTAGGACTCACCAAAGTCTCAGATGATCATTGGTGGGTTTTAGCAATGAAGTATTCCTAAATAATGCATTGTTTTCTTATAATGCTATTGCACTTAATAGACTATAGAATTAACCTTTTATAGATCACAGGAAACTAAAAAATGTGTAACTTGCTTTATTGTGCTACTTGCTTTATTGCAGTGGTTTGGAATTGAACATGTAATAACTCCAAGGCATGCCCGTAGCCTTCTAAATTCCTTAAATATTTTGAAGATATGGCTTCGTTGTTTTCTTGCAACCAGAAGTACTTACAAGAATTGTGATTCTCGGGAGCCAGTGCTGTGGCACAGGTTAATCCCTCGCCTGCTATACAGGCATCTCATACAGGTGCCGGTTCTAGTCCCAGCTGTTCCTCTTCTGATCTGGCTCTCTGCCTGGGAAAGCAGAAGAAAATGGCCCAAGTGCTTAGGCCCCTGCATCCGTGTGGGAGACACAGAAGCAGCTCCTGGCTCCTGGTTTCAGATCAGCTTAGCTCCAGCCGTTGCTGCCTTTTGGGGAGTGAATGAGTGGATGAAGACCTTTCTGTCTGTCTCTGCTTCTCATTGTAACTCTGCCTCTCAAATAAAAAAAAAATTTGTTTGAAAAAAAGTCTGATTATCTTACTTTGCAGATAATTTTTTCCTGCCTTTAATAATTTTCAGGATCTTTTAAGATCTTCTCTTTATACTTAATAGGACAAAGCTTGAGACAATAGGTCTTGGTGTTGTTTTTAATCTTATTTATGCTAATTGGCCTACAGTGGGCCTTTTCTTTTAGCAATTCCTCAATTCTAAATTTGTTTTAAAATTATTTACTTATTTTTAAGGCAGAGGCACAGAGGGACATCCACTGGTTCATTCCTCAAGTGACTGCAAAATCCAGGGCTAGGAGCCAGGCTGAAGTTAGGAGACAGAACTCCATCTGGGTCTCCCTTGGGTGGCAGGGATCCAAGTATTTGAGCCATCATCTGCTGCCTCCCAGGGTATACATTAAGTAGGAAGCTGGAATCAGAATCAGGGCTGACACCCAAACTCAGGCACTCCAACATGGAATGCAGGCATTCCAAGTTGTGACATAACTGCTGTGTCAAATGCCTGACCCTTCATTTTTAAAATGTGGCCTCTACCATCACCTTCAGTATTTCTGGGAGTTGAGGTAGACAGGTGCTTAGCACTGTATCCTGAAAGCCAGGTTCCAGGTTTCTTTCCATCAGCACAACAGCAAACTACTTGGCATGCTATAACTATCTGCTTTTCCACCTCTCCCTCATGAGGATCCCATGTTCAAATCATGAAAAAAATTTTTGAAGGTTTATTTGAGAGGCAGAGTTATAGACAGAGGTCTTCCACTGACTGGTTCACTTTCCAAATGGCTGCAACAGCTGGAGCTGGGTCAATCCGAGGCCAGGAGCTTCTTCCAGGTCTCCCATGTGGATGGAGGGGCCCAAGCATCTGGACCATCTTCCACTGCTTCGCCAGGCCATCAGCAGGGAATTGGATTGGAAATGGAGTAGCTGGACTCGAACCAGCGCCCATATGGAATGCCGGCTCCAGAGACAGAGGCTTAATCTACTATGCCATAGCACTGGTTCCCAAGAAAAACTGCTTCATTGCTCCATTTCATTTCAAATACCTACACATTAGCAAATTCTGTTAATTTCCTTTTCCCCATTTAGTCTATTTTTAAATTTTCTCTTTATGGCCCAACACATCTTTATATGAAATTATCCCAGACTAACCTTATTTTCTCTCTCCATAAAAAAAGTCAGTCATCCATTTGTCTACTACTTCATGGCATTTTTGTTGTTGAGAAATAATTCACACACCATAAAATTTACCTTTCGGTAGTGTATACTGGTAGCCTTGGGATCCGCATGGAAGGAAGGCCTATACTTCCAGGGAAGAAAAGTCCTTGTCAAGGTCCCTATGGGTGCCTAAAGGTCAACCAATGAGGATCAGACCTGCCTCAACCTTTAACCCCCAGGCCCTGGATCTATAAAACGAGCTCTCCCAATCTCTGACGTGCGACTTCCCCGGCCCCCGCTCTGTTGCTCTGTTGGGACCGGGGAACCTTGCCCGGGAGCGGAATCCTAATAAAAGCCTGTGAACTAATTGATTCGTCTGCCTGGGAAGATTTGTTATGCGCCAGACACCTTGCATATACCTCTAAGTATACAACATAGTGGTTTTTAACATATTCACAAGGTTTTAAAATCATCACTAGTTCCAGGGTATTTCCATCATACTTAAAAAAGGCAGCCTGTACCCAGTTAATCCTCCAACACCCCATCCTGACTAACTGGTAACTGCTCATCTACCGTCCCTGCTGTCTTTTCTGGACATGTCACATACAAATGGAATCATTTAATATGTAGCCTTGCATGTCTGGCTTCTTTCATTTATGAAACACTTTCAAGGTTCAGCCCTGTTGTGGTATAGGCTTCAGCACTTCAATCCTTTTGATGACTGAATACTACTCCACTATGTGGATGTATCACATTTTGTTTACCCATCTGTTGATGGACATTTGGAGACTTTTACAAATAACGCTTCTGTGAACGTTTGTGTGCAAGTTTCTGTAGGAACGTGTTTTCCATTCTCTTATGTATAAACCTAGGAATAGGATTGTTGGATCCTATGGTAACTGTTTAACTTTTTGAGGAACTGCCAATTTGTTTTCCCCAGCAGCTGTGCAATTTTACATTCCTGCCAGCAATGTATGGAGGGTTCCAACTTTCCCACATCCTACCAATACTTATTTTCCATTTTTTTTGATGACAGTCACACTACTTGGTGGCAAGTAGTATCTTTGTGATCTTGATTTGCATTTGCTAATGGCAAGGATGTGAAGCATGTTTTCGTATGTTTATTGACCATTTGTTATTTTCCCTGGGAGAAATATCCATTAAAATCCTTTGCACATCTTAAAACTGAATTCTTTCCATTGTTGCATTTTCAGAGTTCTTTTACACACACACAGGTCTTCAATCCACTGGTTCACTCCCCAAAGGACTGCAACAGCCAGAGCTGCGTTGATATGAAGCCAGGAGCCTCTTCTGGATCTCCCAGGCAGATGCGGGGGCCCAAGGATGTGGGCCATCTTCTGCTGCTTTCCCAGGTCATAGCAGAGAGCTGGATCGGAAGTGGAGCAGCGGGACTTGAACCGGCACCCATATGGGATGCTGGCACTACAGGTGGTGGCTTTACCCACTATGCCAAAACGCTGGCCCTGACAGTGTTCTCTTAATGCAGAAAGACACTTTTCTTTTGGACTTAATTCTGATGAATTCTAATTTATCTATCCTTGTTTTGTTCATGCTTTCAGGACCTAATCCTAGGTCGCAAAGACTTTTTTTTAAAATTGTATAGTTTTGGTTCTTTCCTTTAGGTCTTTGATCCATTTGAATTGATTTTGTTTATCGTACGAGGTAGGGACCTGTAGTAAGTTTGTGCTGCTACAGCAAGAAACCTGACTGGACAATGTATAAGGAATAGAACTTTTATTTCTCATGGTCCTGGAGGACGGGAAGCCCAAGATCAAAGTGCTGTATTCTTCAGAGATGGCATGCTGTGCCCTCACATGGTGGAAGGGATGGAAGGGCAAGCGAACACCCCTTCAACCGCAAGCCTTCCTGGAAGGGGTGCGCTGCCTCATCACTTAGTCACGTCCTCAGAGCCACACTTAGTACTGCTGCACTTTGGGTCTAACTTTTAATATGAGTGGGAGGGAATACCATCATTCAAACTGTAGCGGGTCCAAATTCTTTTTCTTTTATGTGGATATCCAGTCATACTAACACCTTTGTTGAAAAGACTGTTCTTTTACCCCTTTTATGGTTTTGGCACCCCTGTCAAAAATCAACATGACTTTATTTATGGAGTCTCAATTCTATTCCATTGATCTGAGTGTGTCTCTTTATGTTTAAGAACACGTTTTATTAGACACATGCTTGTTTATTACCCCCATAATTTTATTTCTTTGAGGTCAGGAACCCCATCTTTATTCATCTTAGTATTTTAACCCAGCATTTAACAGATCCTTAAAACATATTCATTGGACGAATAAAATTAACTTCTTATTTTTTATCAGAATGAGAATGGAGTCCACCTGGTCTCCTTTTCTCAGGGAATACTTTCCCTGATGAGATACTTTTGAAACTATGGCATCCCTTCTCCATCACCTGCAATACCAATTATTCATTCTAATGTTTACTGAACGTTTTCTCATTCACAAAAATATAAGCACCTCAAAATTTTCCACTGAGCAAAGGAGGTATGTCCTAAACCTAAACCAGCATTCAGTACGGCATTACTGTACAACTTTCACTGCTTCTGACTACAGCTTTTATAAGAGGGAGTTAGAGGGAACAGAAATTATAGTCAACAACGATATCAATGAGCATCCCAATCACTCATAAAGTCTTCTTGAAGGGTAATTAATATTTTCAATTCAATGCCAAAATAATTTGAGACAGAATCTGAATTATATTAATATGGTTTAGGGATTATTATCTCTAAAAGGAAAGATAAGTCATTCTAATAAATCCATGGAGACTACTGAAATTTTCATTTCCTTTCCTTCCGTTTAGACCTACACCTCAGACATCCAACTACAGTATTATTAAAATTTTAAACATAACTTGAAAACAGAGGATCAAAATCAGATGACACAGAACAAGACAGGTATCTGAAGCCATGGGTATGAATTATAACTTTAGGCCTGTCTTCCTTTTTCTCAGCCAACCCAAAGATTAACGTGCTAATATTTCAGGAGGATAAAACGGCTTCAAAGCTCGGAAATGAGATTAAGAAAAGCCTATTTGAAAATAAACAAACTTACAGCCCATGAGTTGTCTCTTATTCAGAGATCTAGTATCAGAAATTGATGAAAGGGAGAGGCAGAGCAGCGTGGTGCATTAGGAACATAGTCTGTGTGTGCACAAGAGACCTGCTTCAGAATAATTGTGACTTTAATCAGTAGCTTTGTGATCTGAGTCCTTGATTTATTTATTTTTGGTCTGTATATCTCTTCCTTCTTCAGAGCGGTGATAAGGATTTCACAAGGTATCATACAGAGCTGCTGCAGGGGCCAGCATTGGGGCACAGCAGGTTAAGCCACTGTCTGTGATGCTGGCATCCCGTGAGTGCTCCACCTGTAATCTAGTTCCCTGCTAATGTGCCTGGGAAAGCAACAGCAGATGGCTCAAGTCCTTGGGCCCCTGTCATCCATGTGGGAGACCTGCATGGGCTGCTTCCTAGCTTCAGCCTGGAACATCCCACAGACATTTGGGGAGTGAATCAGTGGATGGAGCCTTTCTCTCTCTCTCATTCTAACTCTGCCTTTCAAATAAATAAATCCATTTTTAAAAAATATATAATGTCCATGAAGTAGATACTCAATAGTTAGAAAACAATAATATGGCTAAGAAACACCAGATTCCCATGACAGACAGGTGCTTCTTCGTAATCAGGACGAAGGTTTTAGTTGGACAGAGCTCAAACAGAATGCTGTCTCTGCTGCTGCCACATGTGTTCCTGTTTGTATGTAAAGAGGTTACTATCTGTTTTCCTCCCCCCAGAACACGAGCTGGTTAACAGCAGGAATGCATAGGGTCAATACCCAACTCCATATATCTACTTGGTCTAAGTGCTTTGTGGTCCAATGTACCTGGAATTTGGTTACCATCTAGCCTTATGATTTGAGGTAAAACACATAACTTTTTTTGACTTTGGCTTCTCACCTTTCGAATTACTCCTTTTGCCAAAGTAATAAGTTTATTTCAAGGATTTTTAAAGTAGCAAAAAAATTTTTTTTTTATAAAGACTAACTTTCTTGGTTATTAGCAACAAAAACAATGTATGGGCCTTTAGTGTAAGGTTCATGTATCATAATGGGAGGAAGCAGATTAACAATGTTTTATAACTTTCCTAGGAGACAGTCAATACATTTACTTTAGATGGGAAAATTACTAATATAACATTTTCAAAAGCACAACTCTGAAAATAACAGTTTTATAAGGGACTCAAAACTTTAATGGCATACTCATCATACAGTCAGGAAGCAGAACAAGCCCTCAAGAAAACAAAAATACCAAGATCTTCTCTAACCACAATTACTTTTAATCTATGAAACAGTGTTTCCTTTACAGATTATATAGTTTTCACAGTAGTTCCATTCATCATTGATGTGATGTTTAATATGACTGTAGTCAGAAGGGGAAGTTGGGCCTGTTATTTTTCTAGAAATTGAAAAAAGTACCATCATTATGAAAAGGAAGAGAAAGATTTGTACCCATCTTTTTGGGACATGTAAGGTGAGAGTGAAGTCTCACAGTTGGAGAATTTGTTGATATTGCTGGAGGAATTGGAAATGCTCTCTAGCAAGCGGGTAATCCCTCTTCCCCGAACGCTGCTGTTTTGGCCAGAAATCTTCACCCCAGATGGGTAATCACCTATGGAATTGAAAATATAAGAGAAGTTTAGAAACTTTATGATTTTATTGTGGAGACACTTCATCATTAACTGGCCATAATCATATGAATCATGAATAGGAGAGAAGTAAAGGTCAAGTTGGACAAAAATGTTTCCTTTTGTTTTTTAGCTAAGAAACTAATTTTTTTTAAATTTATTTTTATTTTATTTGAGGGGCAGAGAGAGAGGGAGAGAGAGAGGGAGGAAGAGAGGGAGGGAAGGAGGGAGAGAGAGAGAATCTCCCCATCTCTGATTGACTTCCCAAATGCTTGCAATAACCAGCACTGAGTTAGGTCAAAGTCAGGAGCCTGGAACTCAATCCAGGTATCCGACATGGGTGGCAGGGACTCAAGTACTTCACCCACCCTTTGCTACTTGGAGGATGTGCATTAGCAGCGAACTGGATTTGAAGAGCAGCAGCCTTGACTGAAACTAGGCACTCTCAGTATGGGATGCAGGTATCCCAGGCAGCAACTTAAGCCATCGTGCCAAGTACCTGCCCCAGACCAGGAAACATCAACTGAAGTCTTCAGGTACCATTTGAAATCTCATACCACTCGCTTTGAAAGTTTATTTCCTAAAAGATATCATCACATCAAAACTATAAAACTGCAGTGCTACAAGAAAGACATGTTTTCAGTTAAGTGCCCTGAAAAAAAGTCTGAGGAATAAGTTACATGGTACCAGGGAGATGTAAAAACATACACATCCCAATTGCTTAAGGTGACAATGGACAACCAAATCCCCAATTCTATCAGCTTCTTCTATACTAAGGCTAATTTACAAGGATCTGTTTAAACACCTTGGGATCTTAAGGCCCTAACCGCCTTAAGGCGCATTCTTAAAATATTCATGAACTATCAGATACTTACCAGTGGGTGTGTATGATCTTTGGTCTTGATTAGAAGAGTTGAAATGAGAGAATCCTGGACTTTCAACCCTTAGCTTCTGTAAGAAAAATACCAAGAAAAAATGTTTATTTATTAGCAATTATTGGATGTACACCTTAAAATGCAAATTGAGAGGGAAGAGGAAGAAGAGTGGGAATGTGGGCAGAAGAGAGGGTAGCATGGGAAGCATCACTATGTTCCTAAATCTGTATATATGAAATGCATGAAATCTGTATACCTAAAATAAAAATTTAAAAAGTAAAAATAAACTAAAAAACTGCAAACTAACAACCAAATGCCTTTCCAATGTTTGATCTACTTTTGCTGTAAAGAGGAGGAGAGAAACATGGTAGACTTTGGAGAGGAATTATAAACTACAGGGTTTGCCTTTTATAATAAAAAAAAAAAAAGCAGCAGCTTGTTTGCTAAGAATGATTCAGAACAGAGAGAAACCACGATGATACAAGAAAGGGGAAATTACTGATGCCATGTCCTTCAGTGGCAAGAGAACAGATATGATACATGAATAGACCGGTTTTAGACACACAAGATAATCCACTCATTCAGCCAACAGTAAAAGCAAAGGATATGTCAGTTACAGGCAAAGGAAGGGGTGGAATACGTGGAAAATCTGATTGTTTCTATTTTCTCAGAGATGTAGAGGGCAAGACTACCAGGAAAAGTAAAGGAAAAGTGATGGAACTGTGAATGGGAAGAAGGTAAGAAATAATGGTCCAGGATGAGTGATTAATTAAGGAAATGGATAAAATATCCAAACACTAAGGGCCCACTTCAAGTTGGTGGTGATCAATATTCAAGTAAGACCAAGTCAGCATGGCAGTTTCTTCCTAGCCTTATTTAGCTTCACAGGTATATAGGAGAGAGTAGGTTAAGAAATTTAATCAGTGTTAGGATTTGTCAACCAAATATGATGAAGAACAGAGGGCTAACGATGTTGACAATGAATACAAGGTAGCAGAAATGCTAGTCCAAGGAATCTAAATTGGACAGGAAGGCAGTGAGCGGTGGGGATGGATGAGGCAAAGGAGAAGACCAGGGGCTACAACTTTAAAGGCAAGAATGGCGCTCTAGGGTTGTGAAATGCCAAGCCCTATAGGGGAAGGAGAAATGAACTGGGTCTAGTAGAGGTCAAAGAGTTGTAGGCACTGGGGTACTAGAAAGAAAATGGTGGTAACCAGAAAGGAGGATGTTTGAAATTGAGGTAACAGAGAAGGGACCACTGGGGTATGGGATATTATCACGGGAGTGTAAACTTGTATGACAAAAATAATACAGGAGGGAAGCCAAGGAGCTGAGAGGTCAGGCAGCTAAAAGGGTTACCTATGGAGAAATTGAAATAAAGAATTCTGATAGGAAAACTGTTTGCTCTCCTAAGAATGAGGAGGAACAACTTAGGTGGCTACTGACTCCAAAGGGGGGGGTTTATCAGCTACTCTAGCACAAATGGCATGAGATTCAAAGCCCAGCAATCTTAGGGAGAAATCTGGAAGGTACAATAAAGGACAAGTATTTAAACTGTATGCCCATGACAATGCGGGAGAAAAAGATGCTGTTGTTTGAAAGGGCTAACAGAGAAGCAGTGTCCTTAGAGGAGAGAGACAAATTTTCGTTCTAATCAAGAAAGCAGTCTTGGCCGGCACCGTGGCTCAATAGGCTAATCCTCCGCCTTATGGCACAGGCACACCGGGTTCTAGTCCTAGTCAGGGAGCCAGATTCTGTCCCGGTTGTTCCTCTTCCAGTCCAGCTCTCTGCTGTGGCCAGGGAGTGCAGTGGAGGATGGCCCAAGTGCTTGGGCCCTGCACCCCATGGGAGACCAGGAGAAGCACCTGGCTCCTGCCTTCGGATCAGCGCGATGCACAGGCTGCAGCACGCTGGCCGCGGCAGCCATTGGAGGGTGAACCAACAGAAAAGAAAGACCTTTCTCTCTGTCTCTCTCTCACACTGTCCACTCTGCCTGTCAAAAATTAAAAAAAAAAAAAAAAAAGGCAGTCTTTCACAAAAGTGCGTTTTAAGATACCTAGAATTTTGCTGATAACTAAGACTCCTTACCTGAAAACGTCCTGCATCCAACACAACCATTTTGGGTGTCACACTATTGCTGGCCTCGTAATCTTGTAGTGGTACATGAGCCCCTGTGAGCTGAATTCCAAAGAGAGTGGCCAGAGAATTACTGATGCAGTACCTTTAAAAGGAAAGAAGAAAAGGCTTGCTGAAAGAACCTCATCTAATTCACTCTAAAGGCATTCAAGAGCATCCGAGTGATAGTGTTCTAATTTGGGGGGAAAAACTAGAGATCCAGAGAAGGGATGGGAATGGATTACAACACATATCATAAATAAGTTACCACTGTTAAGTAATTTTCCAATTACCAGACACAATTTTAGATTCATCATTAAAGGCGAGGGCAAAGATGCCCAGAATTCTCAAATGTGTAAGGCCAAGGAGAGCAGGAGCAGCAGAAATAAACCACAGTTATGGACGCCTAACAGTCCTCAGAACCAACAGTCACCCGTGGTGTGAAGGAGCTAGCAGAGCACCCAGGGATCCGGGGTTCCAGGCGCCTTCACTACCAAAGGAGAAGGGCGGATCTATGTGTCCTGAGCACATCCGCCAGGAAGGGCTGTCCTTAAAGCCAGCACAGAATTCACCCTCCTGTACTACAGGAGTCCCGGAAGGAACACCTCCCGCAAGTGCTTCCTGAAGAGTCACCCAAACTGCTCAGGTGAGGAGTGACACAGACAGAAGTAACATGCAATTCAAAACAAAAACACCTTTGTCTAAAAGTAGAATTGCGGAAACAATGAGACCAGAGATTCACCCTGGCTGCTTAGGGACAAGAAGGCCCAGGAGAGTTCAATGCACAACACAGCCCCGTGAAGAAACTCTTTCCCCAACTTACGCAACCTTCTTGCAAACAGCTAAAGCACAGAAGAGAATATCGTTTTCTTCATGCCACTTGCACCTGTATAAAAAAGAAAACCCAGTGACTCCGACAGGAACTCTTCGCCATACAAAATTTACTTTCTAGTGGGGGCAGGGAAGGAAGAGCTGAGCATAACATAGTAAGTTAATGTGAGGTCTAAGGAGAAAATAAAGAAAAAGATGATACAGAACGCTGGGAAGGGGTAACATTTTAGATAAGGTGGCCAGGAAAGGCATCACGGAGAAGGTGATGCTGGAGGGGAAGCGCCCAAAGTTAAGTTGCATGGCAACACAAAAAGAGTTCATACACTGAAACACACTTGCATGATCAGAGGCACTGTAAACCTGTGTCCATCTTTCTAATAAATATACTGTCCACTGACTCAGAACAGCAGTACTTACATGATACAAAGCTTGCTTAAACTTAGCAAGAATCTTCATTTACAATCACAAACATGCTAAATAGTAAGTGTAAAAAGTCAGTTATGTGCACCAAATAGAGTGATTTAACTGAATGGGCCACTATGTAAAACTAAGATTAAATATTTCCCACTGCTTTTTCCAAAATACTGATCCAATAAATGTGATTCATAAAGTTCTAAAGTGAAGCCTAGGTTAAAACTAAATTCTTAGACAGCTACACAGAATCAAATAATTTTTGTTTCCTTGCCTAGAACTTAACCCCACAAAGTACCTGCCTCATAAACACATTTTTCATTGAAGATTGGATTTGAAAAACTATCAATATACATAAAGATTAAAAAAATAATAATAAACGGGGCTGGTATTGTGGCACAGGGATTAAGTTACCACCTGCAGTGCTGGCATCACTTATAGAGACTGGCTCAAGTCCCAGCTGCCCCACTTCTGATCCAGCTCCCTGCTAATGGACCTGGAAAAGCAGCACATGGGAAAGCCACCCATGTAGGAGATCTGCAAAGAGTTCCTGCTTCCTGGCCTAGATTGGGACACTGAGGAAATTCGAGGAATGAACCAGCAGATGGAAGCTCCAACTTTTTCAAACAAATAATTTTTTTTTAAAAAAAGGAAAAAAATCCTACCAAAACCCAATCTTAGGGACAAATGTGTCCAAATTCACATACTACTGAAAATGACAGTTTTGACCTGTTTTTACTCACACTTAATCCTCACCCTCCAAATCATCCTACAACTTCTAAAAACTTGAGTGTATTTTCTAGTAAAGTTCATTCTATTAATCTATTAAAAATCAGGCCTGCTCTGTATTCCTTGTTAAGCTCTTAATACTTGCTTTGTAGCCCCAAATTTACCTCTAACTCTCACACACACCAAATGTCTTTTTTTAAATGACATTCCAAAGTCCTAACTTTAGGCCACAAGTGAAACGTGCAGATTACTTCCGAAGTTCCCAACACGATTTCACTCACTCAATCCATGTGTAGCACAAAGGACTTTACATTCCTCTTTCCCTTTTTATCTCAAAAGGTCTCCAAAACCACGTCCTTTCCTCTCATCTCAGGTCGAGATTCCTCATTTTCAAGGACAACCCTACCTTTCCCTGCCCTGTGAGCCATCGTCATCCTACAGCTCTTGTCAAACTGTTTCACTGGTTTTCTTAAACAATCTGCAAGCTTTCATTCCTGAATCACTCTTCCAGACTTTTGTATTAAAAGGGTCCTTCCTTAAAACCATGCCCCGACTCACAGAAATTCTGACTTTCCAGAAGAACCAAATATTTATTCAATAAAGTCTCCCACAGTTCTTCAATCCTTACATGGAAGTGTCTGCTCCCTCATCTGATCTAGCATCACCTTTTGAAACCCTTTTAAGAATTACCAGAAATTACCAAATATTGATTCCAGTGTCTCCACATGTTTTACTACACGTACTAGGAGACTGAGGGCAAGGAGAGTCATATCCTTCTTCCCTGTTTCCTCAAGAGCTTTTTCTAGTGCCTTATGCACAAGAGTTATTTAAATTTCTTTTAAAGGTTTATTTATTTGAAAGGCAGAGTTAGAGAAAGGGAGAGACAGAGATCATCTTCCATCTGTTGATTCACTCCCCGAATGACCGCAAGAGCCAGGGCCAGGCCAAGCCAAAGCCAGGAGTCAGGAGCTGCATCCAGGTCTCCTACATGGGTGCAGGAACCTAAGCACTTGGGTCATCTTCCACTGCTTTCCTAGGCACATCAGCAGGGAGCTAGATTTGAAGTGGAGCAGCTGGGACCTGATTTGGAACACATACAGGATGTCAGCGTTGCAGGAGGTAGCTTAACCTACTATGTCACAATGCCGGCCCTATCAAATTTCTGATAAATATGAAAAGCTCATTAAGTGAGACTAAGGAAGACTATTCTAAAGTGATGTCAAAATGTAAAACTGCATCTGGTAATACTTCTATTGCTGGAGTTTCTGGTTCAAGAAGCTGAATTAAGTTCAAGCACAAATTTGTTTCCTCTTGCCCATGAGACCTTTTGAAAACAACAGCCTAGGGCCGATGCTGTGGTGCAGCAGGTTAAAGCCCTGGCCTGCAGTGCTGGCAGCCCAGATGGGCACTGGTTCAAGTCCCAGCTGCTCTACTTCCAATCCAGCTGTGGCCTGAGAAGGTAGTGGAGGATGGCCCAAGTGCTTGGGCCCCTGCACCCAAGTGGGAGACCCAAAAGAGGCTCTTGGCTTCGGATCGGCACAGCTCTGGCTGTTGTGACCAATTGAGGGTTAACCAGCAGATGCAAGATGTCTCTCTGCCTCTTCTCTCTGTGTAACTCTGACTTTCAAGTAAAAAAATTAATCTTTAAAAAGTAAAAAACAACAGTAAAAGAATAAAAATGGTAGGTATCTACAATAAATGAGAAAACAGGTAGAGGTCTCCATGAACGTGTTTACTACATTTGTGGAAAATAAAAAAAAGGAATGACAATTGACGCAGAATGGCCACTGATGAAGCTGGAGAGTTGTAACCTGTGGTGCTTACAACGGACACTCCAGCAGGAGGAGCTCTGCAGTCAGAGCCCCAGAGAGCCTCTGCACTTGTGGATGCCTGCTTTCCAGACAGCACAGCTAAGATGGAGGCCCAGCATCACACTAAGACTAGTCGACTCCCCAGCCCCATGCAAAGAAGCACACTGTTCCAGGAGGGCCAGAGAGCAGGAACGGCTGCTGGTACCCTAAAGCAAAGCCCTCCACACTCTGGTATTTAGGATTCCGCCTCCAGCTTACCCCTTGTTTGTCTTCCAGACAGCAAAGCCTTATCAGTCAATAATTCACACTGAACAACATGGAACACTTACTAGACTGTGTAGTCTTTAATTCCAAAGTAACATACATAAAAAACTAAAATTAATACAACATCATACAGTATAATACAAATGAATGTACAAAACAAATGGAGGCATTTTGCCTAGGTGGTATGTGGTCACAGATACTCCTTTATCTTAACTGGAAAACGTTAAGAGAAAAACAGAAAAAGCTTATCCAAATCTATCCTAACCAAGCCACACGGATTTAATGAAATATTGACTTTTCAAACTTTAAAAATCGGGTTTTAATATAGTACAATAAATAAGGCTTTTTAAAAATATTACGTCTGTCAAATAGAGTTGGAAGAAACCTTACTTCACACCCAATAAGCCTGAAGTTGTGCAGCCTTTTTTCTACAAATATGAACATAACCAAAAACAACCTGACATTCAATCAAGGAAAGCCTGCAATATGAAAAAGATAAAAATAGGAAGGCCACAACTCAAAAGAATGAGACAATCCAGGGGGCAGAGGCAGACTGACGGTCCTGCCCCACCAAGCACCTCAAGGAGATCTGTGGAATTACTGTGTTCCGGATCCCTGCTTTTCCCATCTCTTCAGTCCTCATTAACACTGATGATGGCTGCAGCGACTTCTGTAACATAACGACCGTTGGCTGAGAGGTACTGAGACCTCAAAAGTCGGCCTCTTGCCAAGTCTGAAAATGCCTCAGAGCTGTGCAGAGTGCGTTCCCCTTTCTGCCTTGAGGATCTCATCTACACACTGTTAGGTCCATAAAAGCAGAGGTCCTGTTCCTCTTCACTGTGTCTCACCGGTCAGCAGGCAGTGAAGAGGCTGACATCTTCAAACCTGTCCCCTGTGCTCCAGGCCTGGGGCTGCCCATGTATCCAGATCTGACACCTCACCCAGCGCCTCAGAACATTCTAAACCTGCTCTTCTCTGCCCCATCCACAACGATGTCGTCTGTTATTCTTTCTTTCCATTCTCTCTGTGCATAGTCCATCAGCAAGGTACACTGATTTTTAACCAACATGAAATCTATATATTTGTCTCCAACTCTATAGTTACTGCCTTAGTCCAAGTCATCACTTGCTTGGAATACAGAAACCATCAGGTAACCTCAGGATCTGTAAGTCCTTTCTTGCCTCTTTCCAATACTTAACACTAAAAACTCAGAGATCTTAAAAAGACAAACAAACAAAAACTCATCCATTACTTCCCTACCTGGTAAACTCCCCTCCCGTGGCTAATAAGACCTCATTTCTTCAACCTCAGCCTATGAATTCTCCTCTTTGCTCACCACTCCCCAGTCACAATGATGGTCTAACACTTTCCAGTAAACCCCAAGTTTGGGCCTCAAAGCCTTTCAATCTGTCTGCCCAAGACATTCTTCCCATTTTTTTGTCCTGGCTACATCCTTCTCCTGTTTCAGTTCTCAGCTTTCATGTTATACCCCCAAAACTCATCTTGGATCATTCTATAAAGTGGTCCACCTTTGTGCATACTCTTCGCTATGACAACACTCTGTTGATTTCCTTAACACTATGTCACAAGCTAAAATTAATTTTCTTTGTTATTTAATAAACACCTTTTTCCTACATTAACTGTTACTTTCATGAAGACAGGGACTACATTAACTCTGCTCACCAATGTACCTTCAGCCCAGCCCAAAAAAGAGGTTCAATACATGTTTGTTAATTCAATAAAGGCTATGATGTTTTAGTCAGCAGGTCAATAACAATGAATTTATCCCAGGACAATTATGATAAGAAACATTAGGAGAATGGGATTAAAAGCTATAATTCTAGTATCCAAAGTAACATGAACACTTACTAACAATCTGCTTAAGATTCTAATAATTACTTTATCAAACTGTACTCAATTTCACCAATATAAGGCATATCTACTTCTAGAGCTAGAAAGAACACTTAGCAAAAACTTACTACAAACTTTAAGATCTTCTGGTAGGGATTCAAGAAACCTACTTATACTATCAGATTCTAATCACAACTTCTACATTTCCTAACAACCCAAACTCCCTTGTACAACACCATATGCTGGAATCTTATATTGTGAAGCTCAATTAAAGACAGAGCCATCTGTCAAACAGTTCATTATGAGGGGCATTATGAGGGGCAGGTATTTTGGTAGAGTGAATTAAACTCCCACTTGGCACAACCACATCCCATATTAATGTGCCTGGGATTAAATCTCATCTTCATTACCTTAAAAAAATTTATTTATTCAAGAGTTAGAGTCACAGAGATGAGGAGACAAACACAGACACATATACACACACAAGGAGAGGGGTGTCTTCCATCTGATAGTTCACTCCCCAGATGGCCATAACAGCCAGTACTGGGGCCAGGCCAAAGGTAGGAGCCAGGAGACAGGAGCTTCATCCAGGTCTCCAACATGGGTAGGTGGTAGGGCCCCAAACACTGGGCCATCTTCCTCAACCCTCTCCAGGCCATCACCAGGTAGCCTGATCGGAAGCAGAGCAGCTGGGGAGCAAACCAGTGCCCATAAACGATGCCAGCATTGCAGGCAGAGGCCCCACCAGCAACACCACAAGACTGGCCCCAGTTCCGTCTTAATTTCTTTCTTTTTTTTTTATTTGAAAGGCAGAGTTACGGGGTGGGGGAGGGTCTTCCATTCCCCCAGTTTACTCCCCAGATGGCTGCAATGGCTGAAGCTCTGCCAATCCAAAGCCAGGATTTTGGGTCTCCCACTTGGGTGCAGGGCCCCAAGGACTTGGGCCATTTTCTACTGCTTTCCCAGGCCATAGCAGAGCTAGATTGGAAGTGGAGCAGCTGGGACTCAAATCAGCGCCCATATGGGACGGCAGCACTGCAGGCAATGGCTTAACCCATTAAGCCACAGCACCTGCCCCCCATCCTCATTTCTAATACAACTTTCTGTTCATGTGCCTAAGCAGCAGCAATAGCTGAGTTCCTGCCACCCATGTGAAAGATCTGGATAAAATTACTGGTTCCTGGCTTCAGCCTGGCCCCACCCCAACTGTTGGGGGCATTTGGGGAGGGAACCAGTGGATGGGATGGAAGGATGATCTCTCCTCCTTTTCTTTCCTTCTAATTTTAAATAAATAAATAAATCCTTTTTAAAAATATCCAGTTACATAACAGTTTTGCCTCTAACAATATCTCATGGCACAGATCACCTGAACAAAATATAACTAAACAACAATTAATGTGATCTTATATGGATATCTCTCAAATGCCATATCCTGAAAATAACATATTCTCAGATGTCCTTAAATAGTCACAAAAACTGATTACATACAAAGATAGCAAAATAAGACAAAACAAACAAAAACACCAGTAACTTCCATGGAGTAGAAATATTATAAACACTCTTTAATCACAATGCAAAAACACTAGAACTTACTAAGAAAAACAAAAACCAGAAAAGCCTTTCTATCTAGATTTTTATGCCCTGTTTTTAACTCCTGATTGAGTCTGAAATGACAAAATTTGTTAAAAATGACAATGAAAATATTAGATGTCAGAATGTACAGGATTCATTGTGAATACTTATAAGAAGGTTCACTCTACTAAACACTAGTAAAAATCAAACAAAAGATAATTAAATTCCTAGACCCCCAAAAATTAGTTTTAAAAGATCCAAAGTACAGAGAGAAAGATAAAAGAAATTCATGAAGAAGAGAATAAAGAGAAACACAGATCTAGACAATGCACTGGCAAAGGCAACAAAGGCGGGGGCACAAACACACACAACTGACAGGATAAACAACCACTGAGGCAGAAATACTTCCTAGTAGACCTTTACATAAATTTGAAAACAATTTAGCCATAAATATAAGTTTAAAATGCACAACTTCTAAGGAAAATACAGATTTTCAAACTTTATCAATTAGATTTAGAAAGCCTACTCAAACCAATTTCCACAAAATAAACAAAGTTATCAAGGAACTGTGCCATAAAGATGCATCTATCCAAGATATGCAGTCTGTGGGGGGAAAAACTTCAAAACATATGAAAGACACAAAGTAGATTTGAACAATCGAAAGAGATCCCTTTGGCTACAGTTTATATACAACTCAACATAAAGACTTTATTATTTTTTAAGATTTATTTATTTGAAAGAGTTACACATAGAGAGGAGAGGCAGAGAGAGAGGAGTCTTCCATCCGAGGTTCACTCTCTAATTGGCCGCAACAGCTGGGGCTGCGCCAACCTGAAGCCAGGAGCTTCTTCCAGGTCTCCCACATGGGTGCAGGGGCCCAAGTATGTAGGCCATCTTCTACTGCTTTCCCAGGCCACAGCAGAGAGCTGGATCAGAAGCGGAGCAGCCAGGTCTTGAACCGGTGCCCATACAGGATGACAGCGCTTCAGGCCAGGGCGTTAATCTGCTGCGCCGCAGTGCTAGCCCCTCAACATAAAGACTTCAGTTCTTCCCAAATTATCTTTTAATTTTAATTCCAACAAACTTTTTCATGGGGCTAGAATGAAATGAGTGACGTGTCTGAAAACACATTTTTGTTGAAATTGTTGTAACGTTTTACACATTCAAAAGATAAGGGGCTGGCATAGTGGGTTAAGCTGCTGCCTGCGATGCCAGAATCCCTTATGGTTGCTGATTAAGTCTCGGCTGCTCATCTTCTAATCCAGTTCCTGATTAATGTGCCTGGGAAAGCTGGGGAAGATGGCTCAAGTGCTTGGGATTCTGCACCCACGTGGGAGACCTGGAGGAAGCTCCTGGCTCCTGGTTTTCATGTGGCCCAGCAGCCCTTATGGCCATTTGGGGAGTGAACTGGTAGACAGATTTCTCTCTCTCTCCTTCCCTCCTTCTCCCTCTTTCTCTCCCTCTTTCTAAAACTCTACCTTTCAAATAAGATAAATAAATCTAAGTCAACAGAAATGGGAAAAACCAAACACTGAATGTAAACAATAAGATGTAATTCAACTATACCCAAGGGGGTTAAGACAAATATCCCAAATGACTTCTGAAACTATTATTCTGACTAAATATAAAATATAATCTCAGACTAAAACTAATGGCAAACAAACCCTAAACTATTGTTTGTATTTTTTTTTGTACATAGGTATCATCTCATTCTGCAACTTCTTTCAATGTATTGCATGACTGAACAAAGTAAAAATATTTATAGCAAGGTTTCTCTCTCTCAGAAACAGGAAATACAAAAACAGAAAAGTAGAAAACTAAGGAATTCCAGGGCATTGATTGTGAATTGTAAGTTCAGTATGAACTCATGGTGAGATAAAAGTGAGCAAGACGCCCAGCCACATAAAAATGTATCTGGAAGATGTATTTATACACACACATATATTTTCCATCTCTCTCAATTAAAGGGACCTTGTAAGGCATGAGTACATCTAGCACTCAGATCCTATCTCTCAAAATACTCAGTACCTCAACCCTGTCTTAAAGAAACCGGGGATCGCTGGAGAAATGGCTAATCCAAGGTTGGAGCAAAGTACAAGTACAAAGTACAAGATAAGTCTAGAAAATACTGTGATGGAAAGCAAAGAAGTGCTCAAAGGATGAGGAACTGTCAAAATGATAAAACCCACTGCTTGAAGGGATTCCGCTGGCCATATATGGAACAACTTGAGCATAAAAATAAGTTATGAAAGTAATAGATTATAATCCTTTTAATAAAATAGGAATTTGGGACTGGCACGGTGGCAAGTGGGTCAAGCAGCCATCTGCAGCAACAGCGTCCCAAATGGGTGGCTGTTCGAGTCCTGGCTGCACCACTTCTGATCCAGCTCCCTGTTAATGTGCCTGAGAAAGCAGCAGAAGATGGCCTAAGTGCTTGGACCCCTGCGCTCACGTGAGAGACTCAGATGGAGCTCCTGGCTCTTGGCTTTGGTGTGGCCCAGCCCTGGCCCCTGTGGCCATTTGGGGAATGAACCAGTAGATGAAGATCTCTGTCTCTCCCTTTCTATATGTAATTCTGACTTTCAAATAAATAAATCAATCTTTTAAAAAAATCCAGGAATTCATGAGTCCAAACCTCATATAACTATAAATGAGTGAAAATTAAAAGCTCTCCCTTACAGCAGAATGCCAACTAATAAGTGGGGAAATAACTGAATTAGAATAATTACCATTTCAGACAACATTTGATTCAGGCAAATCAACAATGGATGCTAAAGATCACACTTGAAAACTTGAGGAATAGAGTATCTACCTAAACTCAAAGTATTTTTCCACAAGATACTTACCTATTATATAAGGTGGAAAACAGAACTTTTTCAGAGAAACCTGACAGACACTATCCTAAGTGATCAGTTTATTAGTTATTGGACAAAGTAACATCATAGTTCCAGATATGATATACTGAAAGGAGAAACATTTTTGTGGCATTCTAGCCCAAAATACACAGCCCCATCTAACCATGAGGAAATGCAGACCAACTCAAACTGAAAAACATTATATGAAATGAATGTACTGTATCCTTCAAAAATATCACAATAGTGAAAGTCAAATTAAGACAAAAATGTTGTATATTAAAGGACTTAAAACAGACATAAACACAATAACAGTGTAACATGTGATCTTGGACTGGACTCTACTATAGATTTTTTTTTGGTTATAAAAGACATTATTGCAACAAGTAACAAAATATGGTCTTCAGGTTAGATAATAGTATTATGTCAATGATAATATCCTGATTATGATAATTATACTATGGAATTTAGGAAACACATCTGAAGTATTTTGATAAGGACATGATGAGAGCAACTTACTCTCAAGTGGTTTAGAAAAAGTATGTATGAGGGTACTTCAAAACAGCTTGTGGAAAAATGCGATCAAAAGACAAGTTCATTATATGCAAAAGAATTTTGAGGTTCTTGTACATAGTTTTTTCATAATATGTATTTTCCATGAACATTTTGAAGTACTTCAGTGTATGTTTAGAAGCAAAATTATAAAGAAAATCTATTAAAATGTTTAAATTGGGGAACATGAGAGATTTAATTTTGTACTATTCTTGCAATTTTTAAGTCTAAAATTATTTTTAGAAACAATTTACCCATTTGTTTCACTTACATATTCCTTTATTCATAAGGACAAATGTTCTATATAACAACTATCTATATAACAAAAAACTGTCTAAATAAATCTAAAACCATTCTTTCAGTAGTATAGAAATAGCAGGTGATAAGAAAGGAGAATCGGTCTATCTGGTAGGTTTTTAGTGGTACAAAGTAACAATATATCTGGAAATCAATCTAATCTTATATTCAAGGAAATACAATACTGCCAAGGTTTCATAGGAAAGTATTGTATAGAAAGGCAAAAATGGCTAGTCCTACCACATTTTCTCAGCTCAGAAAAGATGTCAAAATCACTACACATTACAAAATCACTCTCAATACCTTGTGTTGCTAGAATAATCCCACATGGCCACTTCTAGGAGGCTTCGAACCCAAGTCTTGGAGGGCTCCTTATGGAATTTTTTCTGGTAGATTCCCACTACGAGGTCCTCTACGGTGAGAAGTTCTAGATTCTGCCTTATTTCTTCCATTAGTAAAGAGAAAAACATATACGATTAGTAAGTTTAGATACCAAGAACATGTCTATCAAAATGAAAAAATACAGATGCTACACACCACTCTTCTGAGTGACGCAGAGTTTTACTTACCTGATGCCCTCGCCATATGCTTCAAACACCAGTTGACTCGGGCTCTGTCATCAGACTGCAGAAAGGGAAAAAAATTACTTGTATTTTTTTCTTGCCTTATTTTTAATTAATGCTGTCCTACATGCTGGGGTAGGGGGATTACAAGAGGGAGACACTGCAGTCTGGGATAACTAAATGAGAATTTTTTTAAAAACCACACACATTAGAAAAGACTACTGCTGTTATTACTCAAGTACATTTATACAGCAATATTAACATACTTTATGAAAACAAAGTGAATGTTAGGGTAGATAAATGAACAAATTAATGTTCAGAAAAAAGTAGGTAATCTACTCATAGTTATTAGTAGCAAGGTTAAAACCCAATTCTTTGACTCCTGGCCTTGAATAATTTAGACAAAATAAAGGACACAGTCTGTAAATAATACAAATATAGAGACAACAGAGTGCTACAAGGTTTGGATAGAGTGCTACAAAGTTTGCTTGGAAGGATAGATGTACAGAATGGATCATCCACTTGTCAGGGTAAAAAGACATTATAGATATACCAAAAGTAGGAATTAGAAAACCATGAGATCTATCAAAGGAGAAACACATGCAATTTTTATAGTCTTCAAAATCCATCTGGAATCAGAGGAATTTGAAAGAAAAGGCACTATACTTAATTACAATGAAAACAATTTTTAACACACATAGCGACTACACAGGCAAAAATTCCTTCTTTTGTAGATTTGTATGGATCTTCTATTTTCTAAATGGGTATTTCAAAAGGACTTAACTGGAAATTACCTTGCAGTAGATGGGTGGCCAGTTCCCTGAGTTTGGATGAATAAATCTATAAAGACTTTTTAACACAGTTGCTTGGTCACGCCCGAATTCAAAGTTTGAAATAGGAATCTTGTGACTAGAATCACCTGAAGGAAATAAAGGATGAAGTTCAAACTCCGAGCAAGACAAATATTATGAGGAAAGTCTGGAAGTAGGGGTCTAAGAAGAGACCAGTGGTTAATGCATATTGAAGCACTTGCACCAAGCTGTTTATGCTAGGTATTTTGTGTATTTTAACTCATAATCTTGCAATCACTCTATGAAACAGATGATACATGCATAATAGGGAAGAGCATCATAACTGAGCAACATAACTGAGCAGAGAAATTAGTAGTACTAGTTAAGGGCTTGTAAACAGTAGAGTTATGACTCAAACCCTAGTTAAGTGACCAAGCCTGCAGTGTTTTTACTATTCCTGTGCTGCCTTTCATGAATGTTTTATCAATAAAGTCAAGGAACATGGTAGTAATGACTGCTTTTTAAAAGGCTCTATGTTGGAGATTCTCACTTCCATGGCGGGGGGGGGGGGGCGGCGGGGAATGCACCAGGTAAATTCAGATCAATCTTCCCACAAAAAATAAAAGAGCTTGCAGATATTAAGAACACACACAAACACATAGCAGTAAGGAAGTTTTGGTCAAGATGTGAAAGAACACAGAAATTCAGAGGGTTAAGAACAACTTGGCGGTTTTTCCTGTGGGTCATTTGCTAATTTCAGAACAGGAATCTGAAAGGCTGAGCAGAGGGCTTTTGACAGCTAGGGAGGCCAGGATTTTTAGGCTCCCCAGGTGCTAAAAGCAGCAAATATAAATGCTATCTGGAAGAAGATCACATCGCTGTAAATCCCAAATTACTCTAAAGTAATATTTTTCAGACACTTCATATGAATAATAAGCTACACAAAGAGAAAATAATGAGAACCAAAAAAAGTTGAAAGATACCTACAGGTACTCCAGATACTGAATTTACTATAAGGTTTTAAATAATTATGCTTAGGTTTGAAGAGACCAAATTACAAATTTCAGCATAAAATTGGAGACTATAATAGAAGATGCAGAAGGAATTCAACTTTTGATCATGACAGACTGGGGAAAAGCTGAACACATCAAACACCTGTTTGTAAGTACTGCAGATACAAAAATGATTGAAGAATTAGTGTCCTAAAATCTTGGAGAGGAGAAATTCCACAGAGCTGATATGGCATTTGGATTTGTTTCTCCCAAGGTGCTCTTATCAACTGTGGAAAATTGTGAGCTGAGAAACTGGACAGTCTTTCAACAGGTCCAGACAGGAAGAATTAAAAACATTATTCTAGTATTACTTGTGTAAATCAAAAATTATAATTAAGAACATTTCATTGCCTTCTGGCTTCCATCATTTATGCTGACATCAACTGTAAATTTTACGGATGTTTGGGCTTACCTAGAACCAAAGCCAAAACAAACCAACTGATACCCTGAATTCCATTTAAACTCTTTTCCAATAAAACCTACTTCATAAAGAAGGAACTATTATGCTAAATGTGCAGATGTCAACAGAGGGACATGGAAAACACAAAGAAGGAAGCATGACACCTCCAAATGAACACAATAGTTCTCCAGAATTAGATCCTGATCAGAAGGAAATATGAGATGCCAGAAATAGAATTTAAAGTAGTGATTACAAGGAAGCTCAACATGATACAAGAGAATAGACAGCTTAAAGAAATGAAGACATCAATGAGTGATGTGAATGAAAAACTCACTAATGAGACAGAAATCATTAAGAAATAAACAGAGATTTTGGAGATGAAATTTTCAATGAAATAAAAATAAAACGGACAGCTTTAATAGAAGAATAGACCAAGTGGATGAAAGAACTTCTGACATGCAGGACAAGACTTTTGAAATAACCCAATCACACAAAAATAAAGAGAAATGAATGAAGAAAGTCTCCATAAAATATAGGATATCATCAAATGACCAAATATTTGTGTTCAAGGGATTCCTGAAGAAGAGGAGAAAAATGTCGTTGAGAACCTGCTAAATGAACTTAATAGTTGAAATTCCCCAGGTCTTGAGAGAGACATACACACTCAGATAAAGGAAGCTCAAAAGACTTCACGCAGACTCAACCAAAAAAGACTTCTCCGAGGCATATTGTCATCAAATTGTCAAAAGTTGAGAAAAAAGCATCCAAATTACACATAAAGGAAAACCAATTAGACTAACAGCAGACTTTTCAGCAGAAACCCTACAAGCTAGAAGAGAACTGGATGATATATTCAAGGTCTTAAAACTTCTAGTCAAGAATAGCGTACCCAGTGAAGCCATCTTTTTAGAAGCGAAGAAGAAATCAGGTATTTTCCAGGTAAGGAAATACTGAGAGAATTCACCACCACCAGACCAGCCTTAAAGCAAACTGTGAAGGAAATTATTACATTAGAAGTAAACATAATGAAAACACATGATACCACCAAATTACTAACAGAGTACAATCAGCAACCAATCAACAAAATGACAGGTGTTGGTTCTTATCAATCAATACTAACCTTGAACGCAAATGGGTTAAATTCCCCAGCCAAAAGATACAGATGGGCAGAACTGATTAAAACAACAACAACAACTATATTTCACTATATGCTGCCTCCAAGAAACTCACTTCACAAATAAAGATACACATAAACTGAGAGTGAAGGGCTGGAAAAATATATACCAGGCAGGTAAATGGAAACCAAAACCAAGGAGGAGTAGCTATTCTCATATCAAACAAAACAGATTTTAAATTAAAAGGAGAACATTATATTTTGATAAATGGATTGATTAATCAAGAAAACATAGCAATCATAAATATATACACACCCAATACAAGACCACCAGATATGTACAGCAAATATTATGACCTTCAGGGTTCAGAGAAAGACTCCAATAAAATAATTGTGGATGGTTTCAACACCCCACTCTCATCAACAGACAGATTACCCAGACTGAAAATCAACAAAGACACACTGTAGTTGAAGTAAACTATCAAGCAAATGGACTTAACAGACCTTTACAGAACATTTCACCCAACAGCTACAGAATATATATTCATCTCATCAGCACGTGGAACATTATCTAGGACAGACTATACATTGGGCCACAAATCAAGTCTCAGCAAATTTAAAAAGACTGAAATCATACCACTTACCTTCTCAGACACAAAACTAAAAACAACAGAACATTCACTAATATATGGGAACTAAACAACATACTACTGAAAGATCAATGGGTCACTGAAAAAATTAAAATCTATTTTCTTGAAATAAAAATGCAACATATCAAAAATCTGTTACACACAGCAAAAGCAATATTGAGAGAAGTTATAACAAGTGTTTGTGTTAATAAAAGAGAAATATCTCAAATAAATGATCTAATGATGCATGAAGAAGATAGAAAAACATGAACCAAATCCAAAATCAGCAGGAAGAGAGAAATATTAGAAAGCAGAGCAGAAATAAATGTAATTGAAACTAAAAAGAGAGCTGGTTTTTTGAGATTAAAAAAAATAAGTAGACCTTTGGCCAGACTAACAAAGAAAAGAAACCTCAAAATTAGAGCTAGAAAACATTACAGCTGACACCACTGAAACAGAAAGGATCTTAAACTACCATGAAAAACTATATACTAAAAACCTGGAAAATTCCAGGACACAAATAACCTACCAAACTAAATATAGAAGATACAGAAAATCTAAACAGCCCCATAACTAACAACAAGACTGAAGCATAACTAAAAGTCTTCCATCACGGGAAAGTCCAGGACCCAATGGCTTTACTATTGAATGCTATAAAATATTTAAAGAGGGACTAACTCCAACGCTTTTTATACTATTCCATAATATTGAATAAGATTAAAAGAAGGGTTGGGGCATGGGTGGAAGGAGAGTAAGATGGGAAGTATCACTATGTTCCTAAGTCTGTATATATGAAATATATGAAACTTGTACAACTTAAATAAAAAGATTAAACTCTGCCAAAGTTTTTATGAGGTCAGCATCACTAATATCAAAACTGAACAAAGACACAGAATGAAAGTTACCAACCAATATCCTTGATGAACAGATGCAAAAATTCTCAACAAAATACTACACACTAAATCCAAAACCACATTAAAAAGACCATACATCATCCTCAAGTTGGATTTATCCTGGAGATGCAAGGGTGGGTCAACATTCACAAATCAATGTCATAAATCACAGCAAAAGAATGAAGATAAAAACCATACAGTATTCAATAGATGCATAGAAAAGATTTTGATTCAACATCCCTTCATGATAAAAAAAAACAAACCTTCCATAAATAAGGTACAGAAGGAACATACTTCAAAGTTATAAAGGTTTTATATAACAAACCAACAGCCAATATCATATTGAACATGGAAAAGCTAAAAACATTTCCCTTCAAATCTGGAACAAGCCAAGGATGTCAATATAGTAGTGGAAGTATTAACACAAGCAATTGGGGAGGAGAAAGAAAGAAAGGGCATCAGAATTGGAAAGGAGGAAGTCAAAATATTCATGTTTGCAGGTGACATGATGCTGCTGTACATGGAAAAACCCAATAACTCCACCAAAAGCTATTAGAAAAGTGATATTAATGTGTTGTTCAATGTGAATTAATGCTATAACTAGTACTGAAACAGTATTTTACACTTAATGTTTCTGTGTGGGTGCAAACTGATGAAATCTTTACTTAATATACACTAAATTGATCTTCTGTATATAAAGAGAATTGAAAATGAATCTTGATGTGAATGGAATGGGAGAGGGAGCGGGAGATGGGAGGGTTGCAGGTGGGAAGGAAGTTATGGGGGGGAGCCATTGTAATCCATAAGCTGTACTTTGGAAATTTATATTTATTTAATAAAAAAATCATGAAAAAAAGAAAAGTGATATTAAGTATGGAACTGATCATATATATAGGACCATTAGTCAAAGGGATCACATAAATAAGATCAAGTGCTTGGTAATAACAATAGATAGAATTACAAAGGAGATAAAGTTCCAACATGGGAAGCAGTCCACGCAGCAGACTCACAGAATGACAAACACCCTAAATAGCACTGTGACCTCAGAAGCAGTCCTTAAGGCCTGACTGAAAACACCACGAGAGCATTTCAGGCATTGGAAGCCAAGACATAGTGGCAAAAACAGTTCTGCATGAAGGATCTCTGTGAGTGAGACCCCAGTGGAAAGAAGGGGCCATCAAAGAAGGATGTACTTTTCTCTGAAGGGAGGAGAGAACTTCCACTTTGCATATGGCCCTGTCTAAAAACCAACGGAGTTTGTGAATTCAAAAGGCTTTCACAGCCTTGGCAGCTCATGTCAACAGCCTCATGTGATCACTGACATCATGAATAAGAGTGTCAGTTGTTAAATCAACAGGAGTTACTGTGCACTTGCTTCCCATGCTGGACCTCTGTCCTTAATGAGTTATACTATGAGAATTAATCATAAAACTTGTCTTCTAACTGTACTTTATACTTTGTGTGTCTGTGTGGGTGCAAACAGTTGAAATCTGTCCTTAGTAAAGAGTTGGTCTGCTGTATATAAAGTCAATTAAAAATGAATCTTAATGGAAAATGGAATGGAAAGGGAGTGGGAGGTGGTATGGGAGTGCAAGTGGGAAGGTAAGAATGGGGGGAAGAAACACTATATCCCTAAAAGCTGTACATATGAAAATTTGTACTCATTAAATAAAAACCTTCAAAATAAAGCTATTAGAACTGATAAACCAATTTAGTCATTTCAGGTTACAAAAAATGCAAAAAAAGTACATTTTTATATACTAATGATGAACTCAGTGAAAGAGAAATCAAGAAAGAAATTCCATTCACAATAGCCACTAAAAAATCAAATACTTATGAATAAATTTAACCGAAGAAACGAAAGATCTTTACAATGAAAATTATAAAATACTAGTGAAAGAAATCAAGGACACAAAAAAATGGAAATATATTCCTTGCTCACAAATTAGACAAATCAGCATCATTAAGATGTCTATTTACCCAAAGCAATCAGATTCAAGCAATTTCTATCAAAATACCAATTACATTATTTATAGAATAAAAAAAATCCTAAAACTCATACAGAATCACAAAAGCCAACCAATCCCAAACAAATAAAATCAAGTTGGAAGCATATGACTTCAGAGCATACTATAAAGCTCTAGTAATGAAAACAGCATAATACTGGCATTAAAAATGGACACTATATTGTTGGAATAGAATAGAAAGTTCAGAAATTAATCCACATACAGCCAACTGATTTTGACAAAAGTGCTGAGACCATACATTGGAGAAAGAATAATCTCTGATAAATGGTGCTGGCAGAAAGAATGAAATTAGATCCCTACCTTTCACAATATACAAAAATCAACTCAAAATGGATCAAAGACCTCAAAGTCTCATAGTACCCAGGATTATGAAGTTGCTGGAAGAAAACGGAGAAGAAACACTTGAAGACATTGGTGTAGGTGATTAGTTGTTAGATAAGACCCCCCAAAGCACAGGCAGCAAGAGTAAAAGTAGACAAGTGGGATTATATCAAACTTCAGAAACTTCCATATGGTAATAAAGTGAAAAGACATCCAGCAGAATGGGAAAAGATATGTGTAGGCTACTTACCCAACAAAAGATTGGTATTTAGAACATATGAGAAACTCAAAAACTTAACAAAAAAAAAAAAAAAACTAGTTATGGAATGGGTAAAGGACCTAAAGAAATGGTTCTCAAAAGAAGTACAAGTGGCCAACAAATATATGAAAAATACTCAGTATCACTAGCCATTACAGAAATGCAAATCAAAACCACAATGAGGTATCATCTCACCTCTATTACAGAAAGTAACAAATGAAGTACAGGATGTGGAGAATGGGGAACTCTTACACACTACTGGTGGGACTATAAATTAGTGCAGCCATTATGGAAAACAATATGGAGATTTCTTTAAAAACTAGAAACAGACTTGACATATGAAACAGAAATCCTACTTACTGGGCATACATCCAAAAGACATGAACGTGCGGTATCAAAGAGATACCTACACCACCATGTTCACAGCAGCACTGGTCACAATAGCCAAAATATGCAATCAACTAAAGTGTCCATTATCAGATGAATGTATAAAGAAAATGTGGTGTGTACACACACACACGCATACACACACATACAGTGGAATTATTAGCTATAAAAAACAATGAACATTTAGATTTTATCATCTGAATAAAAAATAGATGCAAATGGAGGACATCACGTTGAGCGAAATAAGTTCGACATATAAGACAAATACTACAAATTCTCCCATATATGTGGGACCTCAAAGAAAAAGAAAAGGAAAGAAATGCACTGCTGCAAGTATAGTTTTGCAAACTATTTTATATCTTTATCAAACCAAGGGTTAAGAATAATATATAGCTTTGATGATCTGTGACTAATTTAAAATTTACTATACATGAGTGAAATTGTTATCTTTTCATTTGGTTATTGTTTATAACCCTTGCCTATATTCCTGCTGAACTAGGGTCTCTTTACTTGTTGAACTCTTTATTTAGTGGAGCCTTAACATTTTTAATTTACATTATAATAAAAGGCTTATCTCAAAAATTAAGAATAAAAGAAAGGGAGAGAGAGCTGGAGGGAGGGAGGAAGGGAGAGAGAGGAAGTATCATTACAGTCTCAGAATCCTATCTGTGAACTACAATAAATCTGTTCTCTTTGTATTAATATCACATTAAAATGAGAACCATATTATAGTAATTATGCATTTGTGTGTTGTAGTAACTATCATGCATTTGCTGTGACCCAAAGAATCTAATGTACTAATACATTTCTTAAAAAATTAAATAAAATGAGAAAAAAACCCAAAACCAACCAGATACATGAAGAGATTGGGCTACTTGACTGAACACTAAGATAACCAACACATTATGAAAACAGAACTAAAAAGAAAATCCCCATTACAGGACTATAGGACTGACTCAGCTTCTTCATATTCAGGGAAATAAAAGACAGTAACTTACACAAATCATAAAAATCAATGAACTTCAGATACTCAAGCCATATTTCTCAATCCATTTTATGGCAGCAAAATAACCTTGATAACAAAATTAGACAAGGTTATTTTCAGTCTTTAACATAAATGCACAAATCCTGTAACAAAACAGTAGCAAACCAAACTCGGTAATTTCTTTGAGAGAGAACAGTGACCATGTTGGGTTTGTTCTGAAAATACAAGGTCAATTTAGCATTAATAAATCACCATCTGAACAACAGACACAAATCACCTACAAAGCAGAAGAATCCTTCATTAACATGTGCAACTGCTATGTCCTTAGTCTAACTGGGAACAGAAGCAAACTTCTTTACCAAAGATAAGAGGACTGTGAGCAGCCAAGGCAAAAAGGAAAAAGAAAGCTACAGCAGATGGCACACTCTAACCGGTGAAACATTAGCGGTCATAGCAAACTTAAAGATACATACATTAGAAAGAATGAAGTTATTTGGCAGAAATGATTATAAGAATTTACTAAAAACTGAAAAGAGTTTAGCAAAGGGTAGGATACAACCAAATATATAAGTAAACAACGAGAAAAGTCTTAATTTTAACTTATTTATTTGAAAGGCAGAGCTATAGAAACAGAGGAGAGAGACTGATCTTCAATCTGCTGGTTTGCTCCCCAAATGGCTGCAATGGCCAGTCCTGGCCAGGCCAAAGCCAGGATATTCTTCCAAGTCTCCAATGCAGGTGCAGGGACCCTCTCTGCTGCTTTCCCAGGCACATCAGCAGGGAGCTGGGTTGCAAGTGGAGCAGATAGGACTTGAACCAGCACCCAAGTAAGATGCCAGTGCTACAGAAAGCAGTTTAACGCTCTGCACCATAGCACCAGCCCAGAAAATGGTTCTAAAGAGCTATAAAACGGTAGGCACTTGGCCTTGCAGTTAAGACATCTATATCCCATACTGGAATGTGTTCAAGTTCCAGTTTTACTCCTGACTGCAACTTCCGGATGTGCACCCTAGGAGACAGCAGTTAGGTCCCTTCTGTCCATGTGGGAGACCTGGGTTGAGTTTCCAGCTCGTAGCTACATCCTGGCCCAGCACCAGCTGTTGTGGGCATTTGATGAGTGAACCAGCAGACATGAGCACCTTGTCTCTCAAAATAAGCAAATAAATAAGCTCTAGCTCACAACTTCAATAAAAAATATATAAATCTAAAAAAAGATATTAAGACCATTATAACGATAGTTATATAATTTTACTCAAAGACATTACAGACCTAAAAAATAAGATAGTCCCATGTTTACTGAAAGTATAAAGATAGTTTTTCCTAAAAGAATCTCAAGATTTAAAGGTGATTCCCATCAAAATCCCAACCAGGTTTTTTGTAAACACACACACACACACACACACACTCAAGGGAAAGAACAGATTCTAATTTGTGCGGCCCAGGGTTCTAACAGCCCCTGGACCAAACGCAGGCCCAGAAAAAAAAAAAAGAACAAAGGGTCAACATTTTCCATAAAATTCCTGAAGAACAAGATCAGAGGACTTGTCTAACTATTATCAAACTGTTGCGTTTAAGAATATCTTGACACTGTAACACTGACACCAAAAAACAAATAGACCTATAATAATAAGAACAAAAAGACTCACACATAAAACAGAAGAGTGATATTAATATAGGTGGTACTACCTGTTGGGAAAACAAATTGATAAAATAAGTGATGTTACAGCAACTGATTATTCATGTGGGGAAAGACTAAATCACATCTCTATCTCATACCATACACATTCCTGGTGGAATAAGGTAGAAGGAGGACTTGAATTCAAAAACAAACTTTGTAACTTTTAGAAGAAAACAGACTAAAAGTTAGAGAATTCTTAAGACATAAAAACTCACAATAAAAGATTCATACACTTTCTAAATCAAAAATAAAAGTACCTTTTCATTGAAAGACACTACAGAGTGGAAACTACAAGGCACAAAGTGAAACTAGGTATCTATACACAATTTTTGAAAATCAGTAAGCAGATAAAATATATAATACATTCTCAAAAACAGTTAAAACAGCCCAGCAGAAAATGGGTAAAAGCTATCAAGTCTAAAAAAAAAAAAAAAAAAAAAAAAAAGGTAGAGAAATATAAAAGGTCAAATAAGCAAAACTAAACACATCACTTAAACAATTATGTGATTATAAATGGTAAACTATTTGGAAAAGTAAGGAAGTAAGTAATACAAAATTCACAGTAGTAGTTCTCTTATAAAGAAAGAAGAGGGGAAAATCCAGGAGAGGGCAGGGATCTTCAATGGTATTGGCAAGGTGCCACTTTTTTTTTTTTTTTTTTTCAGTTGACTGGTGGGAGAGGTGTTCATTTATAATCTCATATCCTAGGTGAATATGTTATTTTTGTGTGTATATGAAGCTTCATTTAAGAACCGGGTGAATCTTTAGTATAGGAAGCTAAAATTACTTTGCAAAGCTTTGTTCCTTTTAAAGCAGCATTCCTCTAAAGAAAATCATTAAGCAGCAGAATGGACAGAGGCAGAGCACTTCTGGTTGAAACGTAGAAAAGAGCTAAGACCTCTTACCCCAACACTAATAAACCCTGAAGCACCTCTTCAGAGAAACACAACCCTTCAAATCCTGAAATTCTTTACAGTTTTAATGTGCTAAACTGCAATGTCCAGGAAGCACTTGTTTAACTTCACTTAAACATACTTCATAAAAAAATCACACAGTGCAGGAGCATTTGAGAGATCTACATGCATTTTCCTTAGCTTTAACTCAAACTGGTCCTATTCACATGTGTACTCCAATGTGCTACTCTATGAAGCAACAGTCTTCTCCAAATCAGCTCAGTTACATTTGCTTGGGCATTTTCAGTTATTACATCAACATATCTGTCATTCTAACAGTGACTTATTTAATTGGCACACTTCCCAAGGTTATTGGCAATTTAAAACATACTTAAGGTGATCAGCTCCAAACATTTTAAATTTCCCTAAATGAGAAACACAGCTCAGTTTCAATTAAATTGAATAATACATTAACAAAATATGCCTTGAATCTCAAATGGGCTTAAATCCTCCATCACACATATATAATAGCACCTGTTAATCTTAATTTGAAATGTTGAGAAAATGAGCTTTTAGAAATATATTTTAAAAGATATTTTAAAAATAGATTTTTATAAGAATTTATCAAACTCAAAATAGCAAAGAAATAGTAAGCTAGTGAATGACTCTCACAAATGAGCACCTTGGCACATAGGAGGAATTTCAATGTATTCAACATAATAACTAAGCAGAAACAGAGCTTAAGTAAAAATGTGAAAATCAAATCCACAGCTACGTTTCTATTTATGGTTTTTTACTAGCATCCACTTAGTTTAATAACCTCAGATAATGTAATACTTGGGGAGATAAGCTAAGGTCAAACTTCAAAGCAACTACTGGATTTTTATTAGTTTTCCACTAAAAGCTACAAACGGTGACTACTAAAAAAAATTCCCCCTTAAACTCTTTATTCCATAGCCTATAGCCCTGGCCCCAGATAACAAAAAATGGATATGACATATTTTTCACTAAGACTGGAAAAAAAATACCAGCAAAAATGAGTCCCAAATTATCTCATTTATAAAGAACATCCTTAGAATTACAGCTAAGTATAGCAGACTTAAACTCATTTCTAATTTCAAATATTTCTATAACCTAGGCATTCATGTTTTTAAGTAAAAAAAAATTAAAATACAGGAATCATCATACGCTCCCTAACAATAGCACTTTTAAATTAACATAAATTTTAAAATAAACCTATTATGATTTTTATTCTAATCAAAGGGGAAAGTGCTGAAAACTTAGTTTTTAGGCTGGCGCCGCGGCTCACTAGGCTAATCCTCCGCCTAGTGGCGCCGGCACACCGGGTTCTAGTCCCAGTCAGGGCGCCGGATTCTGTCCTGGTTGCCCCTCTTCCAGGCCAGCTCTCTGCTCTGGCCAGGGAGTGCAGTGGAGGATGGCCCAAGTACTTGGTCCCTGCACCCCATGGGAGACCAGGATAAGTACCTGGCTCCTGCCACCAGATCAGCGCGCCAGCCGCGGCGGCCATTGGAGGGTGAACCAACAACAAAGGAAGACCTTTCTCTCTGTCTCTCTCACTGTCCACTCTGCCTGTCAAAAAATAAAATAAATAAATAAAAACAAAACACTTAGTTTTTAGAAGAGCTTGGGTCTGTACAGCCATGTTCTGTGGTTGAAGACTTAAAATTGTTTCCCTCAAGTAGAAAAATGCTGAACTGTTTTGTCTACTTACCATTATTTTTGAAGTATACCATTTTTGAACTATACACTATTTTTATTTTAAATTTTGGACATTCCTCATAAATGACTCTAAATATAGATAACCTGAGACCTTTTTAAAAACTAAGTACCGAGCTACTAAAAGCAGCTGACCTTGAAGTCAAAGAACGTGAAAGGACAGTATACAGAAAATAAAACCACAATACTCTGAAAAGGAATATGACACGAGTGCATACAAATTCTGGTTTTTAAAGATCTCTGACAGTCTCTGACGTCTATGAAGAGTCTCCAATAACGTGAGGTTCTCCTTCCCCAATTTAGGTCTTACATGTAACAAGAGTAAGTCTTAACCAGGTCTGCATACATTGAACTCATACTCTACCCTGTTCCTCTTTACTTACTCGCAGCCTGACAGTGAAAGCGGAACCCTCGTGGAATTTCACCTGTAACAGAAAATATCTTCTTACAGAAGCAAAAATCTGGATGTTCTATAGTTACACTACAGTTAACACTCCATAGATGTGACAAAGTCATATCATAGGTGGGAAATTTTTACTATGTGAAAGTACAAAAGATTAAACCCTCATAGCATTTTTTGAAATGAAAGTTATGATGATTGCAAAGAAAACGTGGTATTCCGTCCAAGCTACTTTTAAAAGCAAGTTAATTGGGGCCGGTGCTGTGGCGTAGCGGGTAAAACCGCCGCCTGCAGTGCCGGCATGTCTTATGGGCGCCAGTTTGAGTCCTGGCTGCTCCACTTCCAATCTGGTTCTCTGCTATGACCTGGGAAAGCAATGGAGGATGGCCCAAGTCCTTGGGCCCCTGCACCTGTATGGGAGATCTGGAAGAAGCTCCTGGCTTCGGACTGGCGCAGCTCCAGCTGTTGTGGCCAACTGGGGAGTCAACCAGCACATGGAAGACCTCTCTCTCTCTCTGCCTCTCTTTCCTCTGTAACTCTTTCAAATAAATAATTTTTTTTTTTTTTTTAAAAAAGCAAGGTAATCTTTTCAGAGAAAGAAATTCTAGGTAAGGAACACTTGTGCCAAATGAGTCTTGGCTATAGGTCTACAATTGGACATCAGGGTTGTGAGGCCTTTGATACAGTGAGGTATACATGTGCATGTGTCAGAGAGAAAAAGCCTCCAAATTCTACCTTTTAATGTTTTAACCAACCACAGGAAAAACTGGAGCTATTCAGTCACACTAACAAATCTGAGTAGAATGATTAATTTTTCTGTCATCTGAGAATGAGAAAAAAGTGCTGGGATGTCCTGATTAATTTTACAGTAATTAACAAAACCAAAGAAGTAGTCCTTTCCCCAAGTTCTCCTCCCTACCTACAAGGGTACTTCCAAAGTATGCGGAAAATGGAATTAAAAGATAAGTTTATTCTGGCGTAAAATAATTTTAAATCTTCAAAATCCATTCATATTTCCATGTTTTTTTAAGCCCTCTTGAATTTCTCCTGCTTACCTTTAAGGGCATGTTTTTTTTTTCACTATCTATTCTCATGGGAAGTGTACCATATCCTATGTCTTTGTGACTATCTAACTTTTAATGGGGTGATAACATCTGAGGTCTATTAAATACTAGGATTCCCCCTATTTTCTCAATTACTCCTTAGAACAGCCCTCCAGCAGGTATTACCCCCACTTTGTAAGTGAGCTACTAGGCTCACAGAGGTTAAGTAGTTTCCTCAAGGTCACAGAGCAATAGCCACTGAGGCGACTGATGGGGTAGAGAAAGAAAAGAGGAAACCATAAAAACCTTTTCGAAAAGTCCTAAAATGTAAAGCTGCAGGTAAGCAGACAGCAAGCTATGCATTTTTCAGGGATTCTATCCACCCAGTTCTAATGCTTTATTTTGAGGTTAAAAACCTAAACCCCAAACCCTGTGTCAATACCCCATTTCTAGCAATTTTTCAATAAAATATTATGAAGTCTTGTTAGATTTTAGGAACTCAGCTATGCATCAAATAGTATTAACAAATGAAGATTTAAAAAACAATACACCTTTTTAAGATCTATCATCTAAGCCTTCACCTATAGTGCCAGCATCCCATATGGGTGCTGCTTCAAATCCTGGCTGCTCCTCTTCCAATCCAGCTCCCTGCTAATGCACCTGGGAAAGCAGCAGAAGACAGGCTTCTGGCAGGCTTCTGGCTTTGACCTGGCCCAACCCCAGCTGTTGCAGCCATCTGGGGAGTGAACCAGTGGATATAAGATCTCTGTCTCTTTCTCTCTTATCTCTGCCTTTGAAATAAATATTTTTTTTCCTAAAAGATCTAACATCTATTCAAAACTGGCCACTTACCAGGATTTATAAAACTGTGGAAATCCGCCATAATACCTTCTTGGAGAGAATATTTAACACAGCCGATTTCACAAGGGAGGAAGCGCTGTTCACAATGAGGAGGTAGCTCACCATGGCTAAAAATATTCAAAAAATAAAAAATGCTTCCAAGGAGAGCTAAAAAGAAAATAGTAAGACAAAAATGAACAAATAAATGTCTCAAATTTACTCCCTCTCAAAAGCTTCAGTAGTTCAAAGGGGAAAAAGGTGCTAGAACCATTTTCTTTGTGTTGCTATATGCTAAAATGAGCCGGCAAAGGGAAAACTAATCAACTGCACCAGATAAATATATCAATATTTTTATAATTATATTTATCAAGTATTAAAGTAGTAACCACTCTTTGTATGAGGGAACAAAATTATCCAAGCTTGCAGCCAGCTCTACATAAGTGAACTGCAGATAAGCCCTCAATCTCAGCAATGACAGAAGAAAAGCTGTGACCCATATTCAACAATGACAAGGCTTGGGAAATGAGTCAAGCAGAATCTGTGTAGAAAAACTGTAAAATGGACAATTTATTTTTTCCTAAACTTCTTACAATACATACAAGACCACCTATAAATTCTCTAAAGGAAGAAAGGAACCTGAGGATGTATGAAGTGATCATACCAGGCTTGGCCACATTAAAAACTAGGGAAGTTTTTAGTTTAAAGACAGAACACAATAAAAACAGCTAAAAGGAACACCAAGAATCCACTTAGCCATGTTCTGTTCTGGCTAGCTCAATAATTCATATTTATCTTTATAACTTACCCCCCAAGAATATGTTTTAAATATTTAATGGAAGGATAATTATATATATATATATTTAGGAGGAATAAAACTGTTTTGATACATGTATATGAGATGATTACATCCAGCTAATAACATATTCATCACTTCACATAGCTTTTTTGGGGTGTGGATATTTAAAATCTATTGCTAGCAATTTTGAAATATATATCTTATTAACTACAGTCACAGTGCCATGAAACAGATCTCAAAAATGAATTCCTTCTGTTCATCTTATAACTTTGAAGTATGTAGGTACAAATAAGTCTAAGAAATATTTATGTTTAATAACATACGAAGTGGTAGAAACCAAGAGACTAGATCTTTTGCCAAAAAACTTCATATTTAATTTCAACAAAGGCAAATTACCCAATCTTTTAAAACTTCAGTACCATAATATTTAAACACTGTAGTCAATTACTTTGAAATGATGGATCAAAATGAACAAAAAACATTTTTACTGATCAATATCCCATGGTATCTTTAGTATGCAAATTCATCTAAGCAAAATGTTTTAGGGTTACTGTACCTTGATCACTTTTTAGAGTCAAAGTTGACATATCAGGGGGTGAAACAGCCTGCCTTGGTGCAAGCATGCCTGGCCGCCTCAGTGGTATAGAAACATTTGGTTTCTAAAGTGAAGAGAATGATGGCCCCATATTACACTCCTGCTAGGCACTTTAGAAAACATATTTCAATTTAGCAAAAATAACTGTAAAACAGCCTACAGACGACTTTAGAAGAATCTTTCAAGGCCAATGAACATATTTGCCCACAATACCAACAGGCCACATCTATAAATATTCTGAATCAGGTGGTGAGTAAGTAATCAATTCACTGCCACCATCTGCCCACTACTGAGTAAGCTGATCTTCCCGAGCCTGGCCAATGATCAAAAGAATACCATTTGCCAAAGTATTCTAATACTCTTGTTTTTCCTTTACAGTAGCAACCGGATCATGTTGACTCCAAGTCTCACACATCAGGTATACAAACAACACAGCCTAAATGTTGAGGGAAAATGCCTTATATGAAATCACAGAAGAAAAACCAAAGCTTGCAAGTGTAACTATGTTCAAATTCAACTCACTAGGGCTTCTACTCAAACATAAACCCACAAAATAAAAATCTGCAAAACCTAAAACGAGCAAAGATCTCTTAAATGTCAATCTACCTGGACCGTTTAAGAATCGAATTGTACTCTGTAAGAAAAAAAAACAGCGAGAGAAGCAAAGAACCCACAATCACCCCATACTCTTCCTGATTCAAGGCAGGAAAACGAATTTCACTTGCTACTTCAGCATTCTCCTACACAGAAATTTACCCAAATACACCTTCTTCAACATTTTTACCTGTGAGGTAAAGAAACATTGACCAACATCTTCAAGCCTGCTTACTCCCCGCCTCGGTCCCAACTACTTTTGAGCATCTCACACAAGGCACTTAACCACCAAAGGACCGAAAGGGGCACTCAGAAGTCCCACAGCCCCATCGCCCCTCAGTAACAGCACTCCTGTGGCTGATCAAGGTTCATTCACAGCGATTCCCCAGGCCTTTCCCCGACCAATTATAACAATGAGTGTGCTACCTACGGAGCCTGTTGGTTTTTTAGCAGGCATTCCGACACTAGGAAAAAAAAAAAAAATGAAAACACCCTTCTCGACACCAACCCAGATCACTACTCGCAGTTTGCCCTTGACGTTCACACATGCACCCATCGTCTGCAGAACACGCCAGGCAGGCGGCAGCGGCCCATCGCTAGCCTCACCTGCTTCTCCAAGGGCCCAGTGTCCTTCCCCTGGGCCGCCTTCCACTCGCGAGCCATTTCTGCGTATTTCTCCTTCTCCTCCTCCCTCAGGAGCTTGGGGAAATTAAAGGGGAGACAAGCAAGACAGGCGACGGTGAGCACCCAGTGCCCGAGCTCCCACAGGTAATGTCTGCGCAATACCGGGAGCCGTCGGTTTGCCCCCAGGGCCGCAACAGGGACGTCCCCCCACCCCCAAGCAGGGCCTAAGGTCCGAGGCCCGAGGGTCACTGGCCTCGTCGAGGCCTCCTGCCTTCCCGCTTGCCCAACTCCCTCTTCCAGCCTCACCGCCCAGTCTGCGGAGCAGTAGGGGATGGCGTCCGGCACACGAGCCACGGGCAGACCTCGCCGGCGCAGTTCGGGGATCTTCTCCTGCACAAAGAAGTAGTAGGCATTACGGCTGGCCCTGCGGTTCGGCATGGCTAGCGCGGCCAGGCTTCGACCTGCGCCTCAGACCGCACAAGCCGCCGGCGCCCTCGCCGGGCTCCCGCCCTTAGTAACCGAGGTGGGCGCTTGCGCACGCAGCCCCGCAGCTCTCAACCAATCAGGGCGCGGCGCGCAGCCGCATTGGCCCCTTTGGGGACAAACAGCCTGAGACCGGAAGATTACACCTCGTGCAGCTGTTGGGGTAGGAGAGTGGGGGGAGGGCAGGCAAGGTGCGAAGCATTCTGATTGGCTGGAATGAGTCATGCGGCGGGGTGATGTTGTCACGTGGAAGGCGTGCCGCACTTTGGGTACATTATTACGGAACACGCGTCCAAGGAGGGGTTGCGGAGGCTTCGGGGGCCTCCATGTTTTAAAACCGTGGGCTAGCTTTGTGAGGAACCCTGAAAACACTGGGTGGGGAAAAGAGTGAGCTAGACCTTCACGAAGTTTACGAACTAATGAAGGGGAAGAACGACAAAAACAAGTGAATTCATAAATAAATGGTTTTAATGAATTTTTGATAAGCATTCGAAGGAAACACAGCAAAAGACAGGATAATGTCCTTGATAAAGTTTTATAGATTTCTTCATGAAATATTAGGAAAGATTAATTTTTTTCTTTTGTATTTTCTGACTGGTTATTGTTGGTGTTCGGGTATTGATTTTAGTGTTGAACTGTGTATTTAAACACACTGCTGAACGCTAATATTGGTTCAAATCGGGCCAGTGGATTCTCTTGGATTTTCTAGTTAGATTTGTTTATCTAGAGGAAATGCTCTTTTCTGCTCAATTTGCTAAGAGTGTGTGTATACGTGGGTAGGCAGATGTTTCTTAAAAGCCAAGGACGGCAGTCGAAAATTCATTATCTGTGTTTTCTGTGTCTGTGACATGTTTTATCTTTTACTTTTAAAAAATATTTTTTAAATTTGTGATTATTCATTTGAAAGACAGAGAGCTCCCATCCCAAATGCCTGGGGCTGGGCCAGGAGGTATGAACTCGGGTTGAGTGACAGGGACCGAATCACTTGAGCCATCACAACCGCCTTCCAGGATCTGCATTGGGAGGCAGCTGGAGTCAGGAGCCGCTGGGGGTGTTGAACCCAGGTACTCCGACATGGGACGGGAGGCTCCGAAAATTGAAGCTGAATTTCTGCCCCCCTTTTAATTTTTTTTTTTTTTTTTTTTTGACAGGCAGAGTGGACAGTGAGAGAGAGACAGAGAGAGAAAGGTCTTCCTTTGCCGCTGGTTCACCCTCCAATGGCCGCCGCTGCAGCCGGCGCACCGCGCTGATCCTGGCAGGAGCCAGGAGCCAGGTGCTTTTCCTGGTCTCCCATGGGGTGCAGGGCCCAAGCACCTGGGCCATCCTCCACTGCACTCCCTGGCCATAGCAGAGAGCTGGCCTGGAAGAGGGGCAACCGGGACAGAATCCGGTGCCCCAACCGGGACTAGAACCCGGTGTGCCGGCGCCGCAAGGTGGAGGATTAGCCTATTGAGCCACGGCGCCGGCTCACCCCTTTTAATTTTTTAATGATAAATGGCATTGCTAGATTTTGCTAATGTTGAAACACCCTATTGTTCCTAATTTAAACTCTTCTGGACTTATTTATGAGTGTAGAAATTTTTGCTTCTTGAATTTAAGATTTTGTGGTACTTTCCTAATCAACCATTGGTACCTGAGTTGTGATAGCTTTATAAATTGAACTGCTACCTTTTTCTCCATTGGAACAGAATAACGGATGGAACTCTGGACCAGGGGTGGGGAACATCTGGGCCTCGGGCCATAAATCATTTGCTGTGGCACTGCCAAGGAAACTGCAGGTAGTACTCAAAATTCATCCGTAGCAGGTTAATTTTTAGTTGATGATTTTGTATGGTCCATGAATGTTGTTATAAATATCTAAATGGCTCTTGGCAGAGAAAAAGTTACCCCACCCATGATAGAACTTAATAGTAAAACTCTCTGATCCTGGTGTATCTCTGGAGAGTGGGTTAGGGTTGATCTTTGCCATTTCAGTATCTTATATGGCTATCGGTCTTTTCAGTTCTCCTCAGACAAATTTTGTAATTTATACTTTCCTAAAAATTTATGTAATTCATTTAAATTTTCAAGTAACTTGGGAAAAAATTGGTGAGAAGGTAAAACAACTGAAACTTTGATTCATTACTGGGGGACAACTCCTTGACAGTTTCATATACTCATCATGAGATTTAGCACCTTCCACTCTTCTGGGACAAATGAACATATAGATCTGCCCACAACCTTGCAGATGAATTTTCATAAAATCCCCATTTATAAGAGCCTCAAACTGGATGACTTGATAACATGAACTGATAGATACTCAGGCATGAAAAGAAATGTAGGTGAATGTTGAAATTTTGTTTAATAAAAGAAGTCATTCAGTTTATGCAAAACTTGAGAAGCAGTAAAACTATAGTTACAGAAATCGGATCAGCAGTTACCTGGGGCCAGAAGGTAGCAGGAGATTGAAAACTGACATAGAAAGCTTCCAGTTTGACAGAAATATTCTATGCATTGATTATGATGTTAGTGGATACAAGCATTATATATTTGTCAATTCATTAAGCTGTACACTAAAGAAAGTGTTTAATTATGTATGTTATAGCTCAATAAAATTGATATTAAAGCGAAAGAATGATGGGCATAAAATAAATGTAATATTTGCTTATAATTATGTATATACACACATGCATACACACACTAATATTGTCCCTTTCTTTTTCATTGATAATGTTATTTATGTCTTATGAGTTTTTTTCTTAATACTTGCCAAACTTTGCTTTACTGATCTTTTTATAAAACAGTAAGTTTTGGGGCTGGCTCTGTGGCATAGTGGATAAAGCCACCGCCTGCAGTACCAGCATCCTGTATGTTTGTCAGTTCAAGCCCCGGCTGTTCCACTTCCTATCCAGCTCTCTGCTATGGCCTGGGAAGGCAGCAGAGGATGGCCCAGTGCTTGGGCCCCTGCACCCGCATGGGAGACCTGGAAGAAGCTCCTGGCTCCTGGCTTTGGATCAGTGCAGCTCCGGCTGTTGTGGCCAATTGGGGAGTGAATCAGCAGATGGAAGACCTTTCTCTCTGCCTCTCCTTCTCTGTGTAACTTTGACTTTCAAATAAATAAATAAATCTTTTTTAAAAAAAAATAAGTTTTGATTTTATTGATTACAATTTTCACTCATTTCTGCTTTATTAATTTCTTCTTAAGGGTGTTTTGTGTTTCTTTTTTCTGGATGAATAAATAACTTAAATATTCAATTTTTGCCCATTTTTATTTACTGTGTTTCTAGATTTCTTATTTTTCTCTTTTCTGCTTTGGTTGGATTAATCAGTATTTTTCACTCTACTTTTTCTGTCACTAGTTTCAAAGCTAGACATTCTGTGCCTATCCATAAATTTTTAAGAAGATTTATTACTTATTTATTTGAAAGGCAGAGCAATGGGATGGGGATGGGGAATGAGAGATCTTCCACCTATTAGTTAGATAGAAATAGCCACAACAATCAGTGCTGGGCCAGGCTAAAGCCGAGAGCCAGGGACTCCAATGGGTCTCTCACATGGGTGACAGGGAACAAAGCACTTCGGTCATCCTCCACTGCCTTCCCAGGAGCATCAGCAGGAAGCTGGATGAGCAACAGAGTAGCTGGAACCTGAACCAGCACTTTGACATGAGATGCCAGTGTCACAAGCAGTAGCTTAAGCTGCTGTGCTATAATGCCGGCCCCAACCCACAAATTTTTAAGATGCTTGTTTTTTTCTTCTTCTTCTTCTTTTTTTTTTTTTTTTTTTTTTTGACAGGCAGAGTGGACAGTGAGAGAGAGAGACAGAGAGAAAGGTCTTCCTTTGCCGTTGGTTCACCCTCCAATGGCCGCCGCGGCCAGCGCACTGTGACTGGCGCACTGCGCTGATCCGATGGCAGGAGCCAGGTGCTTCTCCTGGTCTCCCATGGGGTGCAGGGCCCAAGTACTTGGGCCATCCTCCACTGCACTCCCGGGCCACAGCAGACAGCTGGCCTGGGAGAGGGGCAACCGGGACAGAATCCGGCGCCCCGACCAGGACTAGAACCCCGTGTGCCGGCGCCACAAGGTGGAGGATTAGCCTAGTGAGCCGCGGCGCCGGCCAAGATGCTTGTTTTAAAAGTTGTATTTTGTAATACTTCTACAGTTAATAGTTAACCATATCCTCAATTTCCAGCTAGACAGGAAACTGAGAAAATGATTATTTCTCCCCACTCAGGCTCTGATACTGCCCCTCCATCACCCTGCTTCCTTGTCCCATGCTGATGTCACCTGGGATTTCACCTCCAGGTCACTTTCCCATACCAGTGTTGAAATGTGATGGAAGTACACTGAATTGAATGTACCTAATGTGTATGTTTTGATGACTTTTAACACGTGTATTCCTGTGAAACCCTCACTGCCACCAAAACAATGAATATATCCATTTCTCCTCACCATGCTGTTATACAGCTCAAAGTCACCCACAGTTCATTGATATCTTGTTTATTTTTCTATTGTTTTATTTTGTTCATTTTCCATTGCTATATCTAAATGTTTACTAATATTTTCCTGTATAATCTCTAATATTCTATTAATCACAATTGATCTTTATAACAGCTTATTTAATGCTAATTTCTAGAAGTTGATTCTTTTTAAAATTTTCTTCCATTTCTCTACTTAACATGGTCCATCTACTTTTTTTAACATAGAATCTAGTTATAATATGTAAGATAATTATTAAATGTCCTGTCTACTCATTCTGTTATCCATGTCACTTCTGAGTCTGTTTCTATTGATGGATTTTTCTTATCCTGCTTCTTTGCATGCTTGGTAATATTTGGATGCTCATTATTTAAATTTCACCCTGTTGAATGCTGTATATTTCTGTATTCTTATAATTATTCTTGTGCTTTTTTTCTGGGACACAGTTCTGTTACTTGGAGACAGTTTGAGGCTTGTTTTTGCTCCTTTTGAAGCTTGCGTTTATGTTTTGTTATTTGGAATCAGAGCAATCTTAAGGACTAATTTTTTCCTCTACTGCTTTCATACCCTTCTGAGTATTCCATCTGTCATCCCGTAAATTTGGAGGTTTTTCCGTTTTGGCTGAGGGGAACATGAACTATTTACAGACCTGTGTGAATTCCAAGGATTGTTCCTTCTAATCCTTTCAGGTTCTTTGCCCAATGCTGTATCTCTCCTCCCACATATACATTGATCAATATACAGTTGAATCTTCAAAAGAAATCCCCAGCTCTCCAGAGCTCTCTTGTCCGTTTGTACTGTGTTCCTGTTTGGTATTCTGCCCTGCAAACCCTAGCCATGGCCTACCTGGACACCCAATCCCAGCTCCCAAGCACAGGGAGAGCTCTGCCTAGGTTATCTATCTGTCCTGATGCTATATTCCCAGTACTCTTTTTGGCAGTGACCTTGGGCAATCACAGGACTCAACATGCTTCTGTATTCTCAGGGATTACTCACTCTGCTCCCTGAAGTCCAGTGTCTAAAACTTTGTTTCAAAAGTATTTGACCAGTTTTGTAATTGTTACAAGTGCCTGGATAAATCTGTGGCAATTTTATTCTAGATGGTTTCTTCTTCTTTTTTAAAGATGTTTTTATTTGTTTGAAAGTCAGAATTATAGAGAGAGAGGGAAGGAGAGATCTTCCATCTGCTGGTTCACTTCCCAGATGGTTGCAATGACCGAGGCTGGGCAGGGCCAAAGCCAGGAACCAGGAGCTTCACCCGGATCCCCCATATGGGTGGCGGGGGACAAAAGCTTGGACCATCCTGTGCTCTTTTCCCAGGCATGTTAGCAGGGAGTTGGATTGGAAGTGGAGCAGCTGGGTCTTAAACCAGCACCCATATGAGATGCTGGCATCACGGGTGGCAGCTTTACCTGCTACATCACAATGCCAGCCCCAAGATGATTCCTTCCTATTTTAACATTTTAAAGCAATATTTAGAGTTTACTACTACGCTTTTATATAGGTGATCAGAGAAAACTCTTGAGAAGCAGGTGGCTTTTAAAATGAAAAGGATAGGAAGGAACAGAGCTGGTCATGTGAAGAGCTGAAAGAAGAGCATTCCGAAGGGAATAGGACATGTAGGGGGCACAGATGATAAAGAGCTGGGCATGTCCTTGGGACAGACGAAAGACAGGTTGGTGTTGCAGCCATGCATACAGTCAGTGGAGATTGCTGCCTGCTGAAGTTGAGTAATTGATGGGGATTTGGACTTGGCCATTACAAAGGGTTTAAGTATTACTCTAAACACTGTGGATGGTCATTTAAGGGTTTTATTATATATTTATTAATTTATTTTTTAATTGCCAAAAATTGTATATCAGAAAAAACATATTGATTTGAAATATCTATTCATTGTAGAATGGCTGCATTGAAGGTATTGTGCACTGTACGTTAAGTAGGTTAAGCTGCCACCTGTTAAGGGACTCCTGCAGCAATCTGTATGCGAGATGACAAGCAGCAGCCACGAAGAAGAAAAGGATGAGCTCCATTTTAGGGAAAAACAGAACTAGCAAATGGATGGGATGTGGAAATGAGAGAAAGGGAGGAATCCCAGCATTTCAGTTTGAGTAACCGAGTGGCAAGTAATGCTTTTCCTAAAGTAAGCAGAGCTGGGGGACAGAGGAGGGCAGGAAGCCCCAGGAAGTCCTGAAGCTCCTCTTTAACTTCTAGTGCGTGTTCCTCTCCTTCTCCAGTTGTTTTTTTTTTTTCCACTCATATTTAAGCCACACATAACAGAATAGCATTCCCCACTTTTCCCCCCACTTTCCAACCAGATCTGTTTCCCATTCAGAAATTCCAAAGTGTAACAAGTTTTAGTGGGGGTATGTGTGTGTGTGCGGAGAGATCAAGAGTTTCATATGGGCATGTTATATCTTCAAGTGGAGATGTCAAATAGGCAGTCGGCTACATTAAGTCTGGAGTTCTAGGCTTCTGATAGAATTTGGAGGGAAGCCACATAAAGTTGTTATTTGAACTCATGGAAATAGATGAGATTGGCTAAGAAAACAGCAGAGAGAAAAAGGGTGCAGATGGAGTCCTAAAGAACACCTGGTAAAGGTGATTAAGAAGGGACATGAGAAGAAGCAGGAAGAACAGAAAAACCAAGAGAAGTGGGTGATCCCAGGGGAGTGGTTCATTTATTCAATTAAAAATATTTTAGGAGTCCACTGAGTATTATGCTGTTCTAGGTAGAAGAATCGGTTGGCTATAACAAAACTTATAATGAGGAAAACAGGTAAGAAGAGATAAACAATTAAGTACATAAAATATCAGAACATCTTATTGGACAGTAAGAAGAAAAATAGTCAGAATAAAGGAATAGCCATTGAAGAGGGTGCAATTTTAGGGAGACCATAAAAGATCAGTATCAGCAAATGAAGTTTGAGCAACAACTGGAAGTAAGGAAGGCAGTAAATCATGAAAGATGATAGGAGACAAGTGTTCCAGGCAGAATGTATACCAAGCAAAAAGGCACTGAGATTATAGTTATAAGTATTACTTCACTGAATTATACCATGTACATGACAATATACCCTTCTTTCCCCACTTTATGATCATTATCCTGAATCCCTCATTTTGTGTTATACCTGTTTTCAAGAAAAAAATAGCATATATGTGTATGTATATAATGTCTGCATATGAAGAAGTGACTGTGGCAAAATGTGAAAAACTGACATATTTTAAAGCTAAAAAATACTTTCTAAATGAAATATGTCTATGTGTCTTTTTGCTTAGTTGATAGCGTTTAAACAGACATACCTGTTTTTGAAGCACTAGATTAATCTCATGTTTTCAGAGCTAAAGTAACAGGACCTTGAATATTATTTTTCTATACCTTCCCCCCTTATTGTTAATAACGGCAATGTAGTGGGAGTGATTAGAACTTCTCTTGTTCATGGGCAAACAGGTAAATTGTTTCATCGTATTTTACATTAAAGAACATGTGCCTTAGTTCTTGCCTCGGTTTTATTGCTCTGTTCCTCAGTGGTTGTGTGACATTGTGCAAGTGATTAAACTCTTCCTCAGTTTTCTCATCTATAAAGTAAAGAACACACTGAAAGAAAGAAGGAAGGAAGAATACGAAAGGAAGGAAGGAAGGAAGAAGAAAAGGCACGGAGATGGGAACATATCAGGTCGGTCTGAGGCCCAGCAAAGCCAGTGTATGGCATGAAGTGAGTGAGCAGGAAAGTAGAGAGGGTATCAGAGAGGGAGCCATTGTCAAATCCTATAGGACTAACAAGATCACCATAAGAACTTCATGGCTGACAAAGTCATGACAAGAACTTCAGAGTTTAGTTTAAATGGGGAGAGAGGGGGAGCCACCAGAGAATTGGATGGCTTCCAGTTTTTTTTTTTTTTTTAATATGAGTTATGAGGTGTGATTTTCAGCAGAGTTAAGTGTTATGAAAACCACCCAAGAAAACTACAGTGTGTTCTTGGAAAATGTGACTGTTCTCGGCGCTATTTTAAGTGAAGGCCCTGGTACTGTTCAGCATGCTTCCTCTAGCCCATGCTAATAACAATAGTGGTAATCATGGGGTACATATATTGAATGCTACTGTGTCAGACTCTGCCAGACACTGTATATGGCTTATCTCATCTCCCCTCACAGCAGCGCAATGCAGTAGATGCCATGATTATCATCCTCATTTTGCAGAACAGGAAATTGAGGCTTAGACTGATGAAATGACATCTCCAGGCCACAGAGCGCATCAGTGATTCTGAGCTCTGTGAGATCCTTGCTTCTTTTTAACACTCTTATTCCAACCTGTTGATCAGAGATGCTCAAGGACGGTTTTCAATCTGATGCTTTGTCAGCACAAAATGAGGACTTTCAGGTACCTCTCGGACACCACCTGAATGCACTGGCACATTCTTAACTCACCTGAATGCACTGGCACATTCTTAACTCAGCAGGAAGTCGGGGCGACTCCTTGTGCTTCCTCAATCTGTTTACATGCAACCTCTTGCCAGGTCATGTGGATTCCAGCTCTTGTGTCTCCTTGTGATGTCTTCCTGGATTGATGATGTTTGCTTCCCATCCATGCTGCCACACAGTCGGTTCTGGGTGCTTGCTCCTTCTTGGCTTCTTGTAATAAGCTCCCCAGTGGAAGAGTTCTCTGCCTGTTGTCTCTCTCTCCACCAGTTCATCTGCAACCTGTAAACAGGTGAAAGGCAGGTTGGCTGAAATGCAGGTCTGATCTTGTTTCACTGCTTATAAAGTCTCGAGAGTGGTTCACTGCATGTGCAATTATGTCTGGACCTGGCTGCCTGGCTCCCCTTGGTCTGATCTCAGCCTACCTCTCCAGCCTTATTGCTGATTCTGCCCTTTGTGAAGCAGGTCCCACTCTCAACTTTGCTTGTCGCTTGTGTACCTGCACCACCTGCTGCTCCCTTTCTGCTCTTAGAAATTCTTTCCAGATGATATTTAAGACTCTCATGTAGACATCTCTAACCAGCACTACTGATGGGTAATCGGTCCATGTCCCATTATCCCCGCCAACATACCCGGCCGTGTCCTAACCTAGGCACTGTCACACTATCCTACTTAAAGATCGCCATGTTTTCTTCCCCGGCTGTCTCACCGCACACCTGGCTGCAACTCAACTGCAAGCTCTTTGACAGAAGGGGCTATGAGTCATTCCTCTTTGAATTCCTATTCATCTTTAATTTCTAGACAGCATGATGTCTAGAATACAGTGGGCACTTAATAAATATGTGGGGAATAAATGAATGAATACAGAAAAGAGAGAAAAGAGAGAATGAGGAAAACGAAAGGTGAACACTCTGGAGCAGTTTGAAATTAATGAGCCAAACACCTGCTGATCATGTCTGTGTAAGGCAATCACTCAGAACTGGGGGGAGGGGACACAGAATTAATACTTCTAGGAGCGATCCTTAGCCCACAAGCCCAACACTGCTGTCCTCCGACACTAGCCTTAGAGCTCACCCTCATGACCCTTGCGAGGGCTGTTTTCCTTCCACGGTGCTCAGGGTTCCAGCCTCCCCACTCCAGCCCATTTTCAGGGGCTGAGGTCATCAGATGATAAATTTGTTCTGGCTCACTCCCCTCCCTTAGGTTCTGCCTTTGACTTGTGCCAGGGGGGACTGCTGAGGGCTCTGAGAAATAACCATGGGGCTCAATTGCCAAGACGTGGTGCCCAAGGGAGCTTGGTCCTGTGACATGCAGGCAGCGGGCTCCCTTCTCTTCTCTTTGGATTGTTGGAGGCTCCTTGGCCACTGACTCAGAATTGCTCTGCTGCTCAGTGGGGTGGGGTGGGGGGGCAGTTATCAATGCTGCTGTGGCCTCCAAAGGAAGCTAACATTGAAACAAAAAAAGAAACAAAAGCAAAAACTGGAGACAGGGCTCATAAGAGAAGCAGCCTGTCTCCATCTCTGGCTCAGTAACTTACAAAGAAATTATGGGTTGAACTATCACTCATTAAGGGCGCCCAGGGCTTCAACTGTTCATAATTAACGTGATTAACTGCTCACAATTGAGACATAATGAGAGCAGGTGTACATTTGAGGGCTTTGTAGCTGGCTAACAATACAGGCCTGGCAAAACACCTGTCACCCCTTTTCCTTGTCTCTCTCCTTCCTCCAGGCATGTCCCAGGGACTGAATCAATTTTGATACAGGCGAATCTTTTGTCCAGAAACTTGTACCCTGCAAAACCATTTGAGGGTACACAAAAATATAAAGGAGAGAATGTAAATGAATGACAGCTTTACCCAGAGAAAACCACTGTGACTCTTGTGTTTTCCTTTGTCTGCTTCCCATGTCTATCCTATGTCTCTCCGTGCTTGAGACCATGTTTTAAATATATGGTTAGGTTCTGCTCCTTTTTACTGCACATTATTCTTGGATGGTGTTTTTTTTTTTTTTTTTTTTTTTTTTTTTTTTTGACAGGCAGAGTGGATAGTGAGAGAGAGAGACAGAGAGAAAGGTCTTCCTTTTGCCGTTGGTTCACCCTCCAATGGCCACCACGGCCGGCGCACTGCGCTAATCCAAAGGCAGGAGCCAGGTGCTTCTCCTGGTCTCCCATGGGGTGCAGGGCCCAAGCACTTGGGCCATCCTCCATTGCACTCCTGGGCCATAGCAGAGGGCTGGCCTGGAAGAGGGGCAACCGGGACAGAATTTGGCGCCTCGACTGGGACTAGAACCTGGTGTGCCGGTGCCGCTAGGCGGAGGATTAGCCTGTTGAGCCGCGGTGCTGGCCTTGGATGGGTTTTGCGGAGGTTGCCCCAGTGTTGAGTGGGGTCTGACCTCAGGATGGGGTCAGCACCTAACACCACCTTACTTGGATTTGAAGCTGAGGCAGCAAGCTCTTGGACAAATCTGCCACAAGGACATGGAATTTTCAGCATGGTTTCTCAACCTTTTACTTATAATATACTTACCACTGTTCTTGGCAGTTCAGAAAATTTTTTTTGGCATCATGCACTCTATATTTGCATTTCCTTCCTTTAAAGCATTTTCTTAATGAAACAATTTATTCCTCAATATGAAAGTGCTTACAGATTGAAATGTTTCCGGTTTTCAGTATAGGGTGCTTAAGCATCTCCAATTTTTTTTTAGTTCTTAAGTTTAATTTAGATGTTTTTAAACTCATGGTCCATCAAGGTTGGTTTTGACTCTATGGGGGATGGGGAAGATACAAATGTAAGAGGTGGCACAAAGAAAAGAAACGATGGACCAAATGTGGATAAGAAGAAGCCTGGAATCTGAAAGTTACATCTCATATATATGGAACATAAAGATAAGAGAGAAGTAGAAATATGATTTTACATGTATTTTTTTAAAAAGATTTATTTATTTGAGAGGTAGACTTACAGATAGACAGAAGGAGAGACAGAGAGAAAGATCTTCCATCCACTGGTTCATTCCCCAAATGACCTCAATGCCTAGAGCTGGGCTGATCCAAAACCAGGAGCCAGGTGCTTCCTCCAGGTCTCCCACACCAATGCAGGGGCCCAAGCACTTGGGCCATCCTCCACTGCTTTCCTAGGCCATAACAGAGAACTGGAGCAGCTAGGATATGACCCGTCAACTACAAGGGATGCCGGCGCCACAGCAGGAGGCTTAGCCCACTACACCACAGTGCTGGCTCCTCTGTGTGTTTTAAAAAGATCCACGTTAAGCAGGATTCAAGTGCCTGCATGCCTGTGTGTCTGCAGTGAAATCATGTTTTAAAGCGGATTCAGCTGCATTATATTTAGAACTACGTGGTTGCTACCAGCTACCAGCATGTCTCCTTGCGGTGGTTCACTTCTCTTTTCTCTGTGTCCTAATTCCGCTGTAACGTGTGCAGGTTGGAGGAAGCAGCCTGGTAGGCCACACCTACCACAATCCCAGCTGTGGCTTCCCCAGAATCCTACTGTGGTCCCACACCAGTCCTTGTTCTCACACGTTGGTCTCTGATGCAGCAAGAAGTTTAAAATGTTGGGGATCCAGATTTCCCCTTGGCCAAGATGAATCAGCTTCCACTTGGGGTCTTGTCCTATTTGTCCAGAATAAATGGACAATGGGAGCTTAACTGGATCTGAGGCTTATCTACAACCATCAGTCAAAAGTTTTCCAGGAGAACAAAGGGGTCCTTAGGTATGGCTTCTTCCACATTAACGTGGAAGCACCAGGCGAAGGCGGCTCAAATGCAGATTTCCAGGCCCCACTGGGGTTTCTGATCTCATCCCTCCTCCCCTGCCCTGGAACAGCCTGGGAATCTGCATGTTAAGTAGACTCCATAATGTGATTCTGATGCTGAAAGTTCAAAACTGTCCTTGAAAGAAAATGGGGATTCTGGGTGTCATACCCACCCCACTACCCCAACCTTGAATATCACAAAGTACTACCACTACCCCACCTTCCTTCCCTCTCCAACCTTTACGCCATGTGTTCAGAAGCATTAGGTATAGCCTTAAAGTTCATATTAACCCTCCATCGCCTAGGTGATAAGGTACACTTGGGGGAGGCACACGCTGCAATTTACTTCCCGTGAGCACACTGTTAGGAACGACCCAGGAGTCACCCACTGCTGAAGATTCAGGATAGGCCACCCGTACCTCTCGAGCTACAAAGTAGATGTCCAGGGTGCTACACAGTCCTGGGGTGACGGACAAGGCACCTGCACTCTGTGATTCACTTGACACAAGCTCTTCTGCAGGTCTCCCAATTTCCTTGTGGAAGTACACGTAGGCCCATCCTCTGAGCACACACTCCAAGTTCACTTCCTTGGACATCCCCTTCCACTTCATGTACATGTCAGGCTCTCCTCACCCCGTCTGGCTCCCATTTTTCACTTGTATGCACTTGCTGTCTGTCCAAGTTTTGCTTGAAACCCATGGTTCTGCGTGCTTGGAGAGAAAACAGAATTCAGACTTTTTGTGTACTGCATGTCCACAGCCAGAGAGACCCAGGATACAAATGCTCATCATCTCATCCTTCTGGTGGGGGCCATTTTCTGGTGTCAGGTGACCTGAGTTCAAATCCTGGCTCTGCCACTTGCTAGCTCTCTTATTTTAGACAAGTTAATTAAATTCTCTAGGCCAAAATTTCCTTATTAGGATTAAATGAGAAAGCTTGTAAAATATCCAGAACTGTACTTAGAACCTAAAATGAAACCCACAAATATTAAGTACCTTCTTTATTATACACACACACACACACACACACACACACATACATATGAATGAAAGGAAATAGTACTCAAATTTCTCTCACACTGTGTGTTGGTCAGGGCTTTGAAGAGCAAGCTTCCAAAATCATCCTGGCCAACATAAGCAAAGAAGGAGTTTGGGAGAGGATCCTGGGTGGCTCAAAGGATTGCCGGGAGAGCTGAACAGCCTGGTACAGGAAGTGAGTGGGAACTTAAGAGAGGCGGCTCAAACAAGACAGCAGCCAAAATCACCCCTCGAGCTAGGCTGGTGGCTTGGCCTCTGCAGACCCTGGCCACTCCAGGCAGCACCAGGTCCCTGCTCCTTGCATCATGCATTCTGGATTTCCAGAAGGCTGTGATGTGACCTCAGTCTGGCTTGGGTGGCCCTGGGGTGGGGGGTGGGGGGTGGCTCTCCTCTTTCTGACTTCCATGGTTGGAATTCCTTAAAGAAGTCAGATGCCAGCCATCAAAGACCACAGTCAAAGGTCTCCTCACACTGCCTTTGCTGTATTCACACCATATTCAGTGATTCTCAGGTAGAGGGTCTTTCCCCAGGTGGCAGGAACCTCCTCCAGCCCCCACCACCTTGCTCTGTCTCTGTCCCCGCTGCCCAGAATGTCCCCAATCCCCGGACAGCCCAAATCTTGCCTGTTCTGAAAATCTCACCTTTACCGTGGCGCCCCACTTCTTCCTCTGCCTCCCCCCGCCCCTTCTCCAAGTCCCTGTTAGCGCATTCTTCTCCCTCTCCTGGACCCAAGATGAGGCTCCGTAAGGACACGAAGTCTGTTTCATCCGTGTAGCCTTGGTTCTTAGCACCTAGTCGATGCTTGATATATATTTGTTAAGCGAAACCTGTGTTTCTCGGCTCGCTCTCCACACATACATTTTGACGCCTTTCCTACCGACAACAGACGAATCCGTCTGGAAAAAAAAAAAAATCCTCATGAATGTGCCATGAATGTGCCCCGCAAACCATTCCGCGTTGGTCAGAGGTCAGCTGTTACACATGGCTGTTTCCCGTTTTTCCACACGCCTGCCCTCATCCTCCCTCAGTGCCTCCAGAGGAAGAAGTTAGGACGCTTGGCTCCCTGCAAGTCTAAAAGGGAACCAGACCGAGGGGCAGGGGACAGCAGAAGCAAACACCCTTGTCTGGAGGACAAAGAAGCGACGTCAAGTCCCCGCAGGTGTCCCACCCCCGTCTCTCTGTCCCTCTCTCCCTCTCAGTCCGAGTGGGCTAGAGCCACAAGCTCCCACAGACGCCCCCACTTCGAGTCCCCAACCCACGCCCCAGCCAAGCTTCTCCGGGAAAAGCCGCAATGGGCGCTCCCTGCCCGGCGCGCCCAGCCGGGCTGCCTCCCCCGGCCGCTGCCCCTCTGCCGCTGGTGTACTCTGCCCCTGGGCGCCGACCTCCCGGCCGCCAGGGGCTGGCACGTGATGGAGAAACTTTGGCAGCCGGGCGGCGGGCAGAGGCGCGGGGAGGCGGCGCGGCGGCCGAGCTCCCCCGCGCGGCGGGCTTTGCGGCAGGGAGGAGGCGTGCGGGTGCGCCGCGGCGGCAGGGAATGCGCCGCCGAGCGCCTCGCGGATCCCGCAGCCAGCGGCAGCGCGCGCTCCAGGCGGCGCGGTGCAGCGCCCGGCCCGGCGGGCGGCGGCGCCCAGGGACGCCCGGTGCCCGCTGGCGCCCGCGGCTGCCGCTCTGCCGCCGCCCGCTGCCGGGGGCTTCCGAGGAGCGGCGCCTCGCAGCCGCTTCCCACTTTGCTCACTGGGCGATCTGCATGGGAAGTTGGGCGCGATGGCCAGGGTCGTGTTGGCGTGGGTTGCGCTCTTCTGGCTAACAGGTAAGAGTGGTTCGCTGCGGAGCCGGGGAACTTTTATCTATATTCCCTGGTGGTACCGCTCCCTCCCCACCCCCCATGTCTTCCCTATTGACTGTGTTTAAAGCTGCTTAGCGGGATGGTGGGCGGTGGGGGAGGGGGCCGTGTGTGCGTTTGTGCGTGTGAGTGTGCATGCTGGGGGCGGCGGGGAGAAGCCGGATTCCAAGTGAGCCGGCTGGAGAGGCAGGTGTTTGGACTGGTTGGCGCTGCGAGGGGGTCCTGGGCACTGTGCTTCCCACCCTCACCCCCTCATACAGCGGTTCTTCCTGGGTCTTACCCTGAGTTTGTGAGGCTGTGAGTCTTGGGGAAAGCCTGCTGGGAAAAAACGGGAGCTGGGGGGGGGGGGGGGGCGCTGATCCACCAAGGGAGCTGATTTTCTGAAGGTGGGGGTGGGGGAGCTTCTGCCTAATTTCTTCCCCCAGGGAAGGAGGGAGAGACCCGGCATTCTCCCTCTGGGAGGTGCGGGGCGGTGAGTGGCAAGGCGATGGGGGGGGGGGGGGACGGCGGCATGATTGGCGGTGGAGTTTCGAGGCTGGCTGTCACTTGCGATCATTTGGGGAGTGGTCTCATAGTTCAAGGAGAAGAGCCTTTCTACTAGATGCAGCCCCTCCCCCAGTAAAGACCTTGTATAGAGAGACTAGGCAGCGGGGGGGCCTCTCCCCAGCCCAGGGGTCACTGCCTAGCCGGGCCCTTTGTGACCTCCCTTCCAGCGCTGGGAACTTTTCTCCATCCTCCTGGGAAGCCGAATGGCTCTCGTTCCCAACACGCCCCACGTGACAACTCTGTCCCGTGAGGAGAGGGTTTTCCCCTCTCCTCCCCCCAGCCCCCACGCCCCTCACCCCTACTCCCCCTTGCCAGCCCTGAGATATTCACAGAGCAGCCTGCTGAGAGCAGTGGGAGGGGTGAGCAAGGCTTGCACAGCTTGGATCAGGTCAGAGGCAGAGGGTGCAAAGAAAGGCGGAGACAGAGTGATGGAGAAGCCCAAGCAAGGGGGCAGGAAGGTTGGGAGCATAGGGTAGGAGCAGGGAAGGGCAGAAGAGGAGAAGGAAAACCATACAGAAAAGGGAGACGTTTTGTCCCCTCTGGGGGCACCAAGATGATCTGGGAAAGAAGGGCTGAACCTCTCAAGTCGTTGGACGGGACAAAACGGGTTTAAGAAGGAAAGGCAGACCCTCCGTTCCCTGTTCCCTGTTGTTCAGGAAGCGAATAAGGATGGCCTCAAGGTTTTCCCTATTGCCAATGGGAGGCTTCAACACTGCATTGCCCCCCCCGCCCCCCGCCGCGGGGTTTGGGTGGGGAGGGGCACCTTCAGCGGAGTTAGCCTCTTATCTTGGCTGCTCTGAATTCATCCCTCCCACATTATTCAAAAATGAATCATCCCTAATTTCAGGGTTTGGATGATCCATGCCTCTCTCCCCCCCACCCACCTCCCCTGGCCTCCCAGTGCCTTCCACTGCCACCCTCACTGATTCTAAATGTCCTTAATTTGCCTCTACTACTCAGTTCTTGTATTCCCCGGAAGAGCTTGGGCCTTGAGCCTGCCTCCTAGCTTCCCTGCCGTTGTCCAGGCATGGGGGGGGGGGGTCGCTGAGTTACAGGTGCTTCTCCGGGCACCATGCTCTCTAGGAGGGAGTGGGAGGAGAAGGAGGACACACAGCCCTGTTCATGGTTAACAGCTTTGTATGGAATGGGATCCTCTCAGTTCATAGAAATGGGGGCCCAGACAGGCAGCGTGCACACAGCCTCTTTGGGAATCCAGCAGAGACGACAACCCAGCTTCCTAGCACCCTGGGCGGTCCTGCTTGCCCTCTCCTAAGCCGCCTCTCTGGAAGGTTTTGTTTTATTTGTGTTTGGAGGGAGGTGAGGCTTCGTCCGTGCCTCCTGCTACCCGCACATGGAGAAGCCATTTGTGCTTGCAAGGAGGCAACAGGTTAGTTCTCAGGTCCGTCTCAGATGGCTGCAAGTGAAGCTGACTCCTGAGATGCCACTTACGGGCCACTGGCGTCCCCTGGTCCCGGCTCGCTCTCAACCGCTGGGTCCCCTCTGCAGTCAGAGGTGCTGCCGCCAACGGACTTGCTGCTTCCCCGCCAGAGCCAAGTGCAGGAGCTAACAATGGCGGCCGGGGTGGGGGCGGAGGAGAGAGGAGCAGTCAATGTGAGATGCATTCAGACTCATTCTTCACAGAGAAGCCCGGGGAGGAAAGGTAAGACATTTTAGTCCAGCCCAATCAATGAAGTCTCTCTTGAGGGGTGGCACAAAGGGAGGGAGAACGCAGAGGACAGATTAAAAATGAGACAGACAGCCAGGGGGAAAATCCATGTCCACTCTCCCTCTCCCTCTCTTTCTCTTTCCCCTCCTTATGTCTCTCTCTCCTTCTCTCCCCCTCCCTCCCCTCCTGCCCGTTTCTCCTTTTTAATACAGGCTGAGCAATTTCTAATCAACACTTCAGTCCCCGCCCCCCGCCCCCAGGAACTACCAGCTCCGTCCCTGTTTCTCATGCCTGAAATCCTGTATTTCTTTCTGCTATATATTTAGTCTCATGATTTCTTATTGTCATTGTGATGCTGCTTCCTGTTATAGATTCTTGTTGTTGTTTTTGTTGCTGCTTTGGACAAAACCAAATGCTAATCAGCTGCTGGCGTCTTAGCAACAGGTGCCATCTAGCAGCAAGACTTGAGGCAGGGTGCATGTTGTCTTTATTCCCGGGTGGCGTGTCACCCTCTCCCTGCGGGTGGCAAGGCTGTGAGAAACACACTCCCTGAGCAAGCGGTCTGGGTTCTTGGAGACTGTCTTAGGTGTCTCTGTGATGGAGACTGCTTCCTCTGTCACCATTTCTTTGGGTGGTACCCTTTGGGTTTCATTCATGTATTTATTCTTCCATTCCATGAGCATGTATCGCATTGCTGGGATTTCTGAGTGTTGTGGTGAGAGCTGAGAGAGTAAAGCACTCAGAGACATAATCCTTGCCCTCAGAGGGTTGTCGGTCTGGTCAGTGACTCAAGCAAGTGCTCATGTCATTTCGATAAGGTGTTGCCATGCAGCATGGAGGAGGCAGCTTAACCCCCAGCCAGGCGTGCAGACAGCAGCTCTGAATGGCAGTCCTGGAAGAGGTGATGGCTGAGTTAACACATTGATTTATGCAGCGTCAGTTAGTGAGTTACCACTATGTCCCTGGCATCGTGCTAAGATTAATGACATGAATAAAACACACCCCCTGCCTTCGAAGAGCTCAGTCTGCTGGCAGAGACAGTTATAGAACTGTGAACACACAGTTAAAGACTAGTGTTCTGGGGCTGGCCTTGTGGCACAGTGGACTGGGCTACCTCTTGTGACACTGGTACTCCATATCAGAGTACCAGTTCAAGTCCTGGCTGCTCCACTTCCAATCCAGCTCCCTGCTGGTGTGCCTAGGGAAGCAGTGGAGGATAGTTCAAGTGTTTGGGCCCCTGCCACCCACATGGGAGACCCAGATGGAGTTCCAGGCTCCTGGCTTCAGCTTGGCCCAGCCCCAGCTATTGCAGTCATTTGGGGAGTGAACCAACAGATGGAAGACCTCTCTCTCTCTGTCACTGGACCTTTCAAATAAATCTTCTTGTTTTTTTAAGAGTAGTGTTGCACAAAAGTAACAATAGAGAACTGTACTAAGTATTGTCGGTATTGTGAGAGGCTTTTAACTCAGCCTGTGGGGCAGGGAGATGTCGGGGAATGGCTGTTGCCTGGAGTCCTGGTGTGAGGATAGGCGTGGTAATGACGGTGCTCTTAGTCTTGGAGAAGAGTCACTTACAAAGCTTACCTCAATGATCTCCTTTCCCGTCCTGCATTCCTTCCAGTCCCTTCTCTCCTCTGCTCTACTGTCCTCCATGGAAACATCTTCTTTAAACACTTAGCACTGCTGTCCCCACTCCTGACATCCCCTTCTGTGGACTAGGACGGGAGTTGCCTCAGGATCACCACCACTCAACAGTTTTGACATGTGACTCTGCTGGCTGTCGGGTGTGCATAGACTTGAATACTACTACTAGTACTTAGTGCTTAGTGGAAGGTTAGCAGAATCAGTACATGACTTGTTAGTTGTGAGAACCCTGACCCAGGAGTTGAGGGTTGGAGCCTCATCTCAGCTCCTGTATAAATAACTTTACAACTGTGGGAAGGTTTGCATCTCGGTTTTATTATCATCCTTTGAGGTGATTTATAAGGTTACTTTCAGCTCTAAGGTTCCATGGTTCTAACTTTTCTTCATTTAGTTTAAAAGAGTTGGAACTCAAAGCTTAAGAGTGTTGGGCCCTTGGGGTGGGTGTTGTGGTGCAGAAAGGTAAGCTGCCCTTGGGACCCCTGCATCCTATATCCGGGTGCCTGGGATCGAGTCCCACCTCTGCTTCTGATCTAGTCCTCTGCTAAGGCACCTAGGAAGGCAGCAGAGGACGGCCCAAGTGCTTGGGTTCCTGCCACCCATGCGGAAGAGCTGGATGGATTCCTGGCTCCTGGCGTCAGCCTGGCTCAGCCCTGGATGGGGTATTTGCAGGTATTTGGGGAGTAAACCAGTCAATGGAAGATCTTACTCTCTCTCTCTCTCTCTTTGTTTCTCCATTTCTGTGTGTCTCTCTTTCTCTGACTGTCAAATAATAAATAAATAAGCTTTAAAAAATAAGTGGTAGACCTATTTTTCCTTTTATAGTTTACCCAGTGAACAGCCTTTAGGGAACCCTAGTTTTCTGTAGATTTTCTTAGACTATTAATGACTAGAATGAAAAACTCCAGCTAGGAAGGGAGAGCTCTGGTTAGACTTTTCAGAAGAGCAAATATTGTAGCAGCCAGTACTCGGTGGACAGGATAGGATCTACTCTCCACACTTAAATGTAGTCATATTGGAACTGGCCAAGTCAGGCAAGTACTCTGGACCAAATAGGATGGATGAATACTTCTCCAGCCAACATGGGCTGAGAATGCTTCTTCCAGCCCTAATTCTTTGTTCCAGGACCCATTTGGTTCTTCACTCCCTCCATCTATTTCAGCCTTTATGCCTCCTTTTGTCTAAGCAGGAATATAAAGAAATGTATGATATGGTTGTTATTGTTGCTTATTTGCACGCTATAATGCTTTTCTATGTTTTAAATGGTTTTCATATACATTATCCCATTTGATCCTTCTAGGTAGGTAAGATGTTATTATCTACTTATGTTTAAGGCTCAGAATAAATGATGACTAGTCCAAGTCCATGCTATCTGTAGTAGTCCATTTGCAGTTGCTATAATAAAATACCTGAGACTGGGTACTTTAAAAAGAAAAGGGGTGGCCGGCGCCGCAGCTCACTAGGCTAATCCTCCGCCTGTGGCGCTGGCACGCCCGGTTCTAGTCCCGGTCAGGGCGCCAGATACTGTCCCGGTTGCCCCTCTTCCAGGCCAGCTCTCTGCTGTGGCCCGGGAGTGCAGTGGAGGATGGCCCAAGTACTTGGGCCCTGCACCCACATGGGAGACCAGCAGAAGCACCTGGCTCCTGGCTTCAGAGCAGCGTGATGTGCCGGCCACAGCACGCCGGCCGCAGCGGCCATTGGAGGGTGAACCAACGGCAAAAAAGGAAGACCTTTTTCTCTGTCTCTCTCACTGTCCACTCTGCCTGTCAAATAAATAAATAAATAAATAAGAAAAGGGGTTTGTTTAGGTCACAGCGTTGGAAGATCAAGGGCGTGGCATTGGCATCTGCCTGGCTCTGGGGAGGGCTTCATGGTGGATGGCAATGGAATGGCAGGAGTATGTGTACAAGAGATCACATGGTGAGACAGGGAGCCAATGAGATTCAAGGGCCAAGCTTGCGTGGTATAACAACCTACTCTTATGCAACTCACTCTTGGAGATCAGCATGAATCCCTTCCAGAGCCAAGGCCCCCAGTCAGTCACTGACCTTCTACTGGGTTCCACCCCTCGAAGGCTCCACTGCCTCAACACTGCTGTACCGAGGACCAAGCCTCTAACACGTGATTCCCTTTGGGACACACTCAGAGCATATCTCAACCATAGCACAATCTTGATGATTAAAAGAATAATCACACTGACTTGGTTGTTTCAAGTGCCTGAATCTAAGCAAAGCATTGTTTTCTAAGATGTTATCAACTTGGGCTCATGATTTAGAGGAACACATGGCATCTGTTATGGGGCATTGGGTATTGAGGTTCAGTTTCAACAACTAAGAGAAATAGTGCAGGGCAGAATATTTTTTGTAATTCAGTCCTGCAGCGTGTGACAGAGGAGTGAATGAGGAGTGCCCCACGGTGCAGGGTGTGCCCCAGTGACAGGGCACATCCTGCTGTCATTTCAGAGCCCATCTGGGGCTAGGGGCTGCTGCTGTGCACCCAGGAGCCACTCGGGATGTAGCTGTGACATATGCGTGAGTAGAATCTTCGTCTTAGAGATTGTTTTTGGCTCTCTGAAAATGAAAGAAGGCATTTTGGATGACTAGAGTTCTTTATAGGCCAAGAAACCAGGAAGAACTCAGAAGAACACGCTGCTTCCTTTTGTTCGGCGTCTGGAGCCCTTCAGGACCCAGAGCTCTGAGTTGGGGGCAGGCCTCTCACATGCAGCTGGGATCCTGTGTGGTTACTCCTTGGCTCATCAGGGGGCAGATTCAGAGGCAGTGAGGGGAGAGGGAGGCTTAAACTGACCTGGATTTGAATGCTGTCTTAATAGTTTACTTTGTTTTCTTTGGCTTTAAAATGGAAAGCTAACTTACCTTATAGGGTCATTGAGATAATTAAAATGAAATTAATGTAAAATTCCTAGTGCAATGTTGAACACATAGTAGTCCCTCAGTTTTGTTTTTTTTTTTTTACTTTAAGAACACAAATTGGGTGTATTAGCATTTTGGTGTAGCATTTTGGTGTAGCAACAAGCAATCCCCAAATCTCAACAACAGGCATGTGTTTAGTTCTTGTGCACATGACATGAGAGCTGCATGCCAAGCCTGATGGGCTTAATTCAGTTCCAATTGTCTTCTTATTCTAAGAATAATGGGTAAGAGACCCAGGATGAAGGAGCAGCACTCTCAGTCTATTGTTCTCATTGTGGAAAGACCGTGAAATAGTGCTCCAAGCTAGAATGCGGGAGGACACAGAGTCAAACCACACAAATGTCTTTAAAGCTACTGCTTAGAAGATGACCCAAGAATTGCCACTCATGTGGGAGACCAGGAAGGAATTCCTGGCTTCTGGCTTTGACTTGGCTCAGACCTGGCTGTTGTAGCCATTTTGGGGGAATAAGCCAATAGATGGAATATCTCTCTCTGTGTCTCTTTCTTTCTCTCTCTGTGCCTTTCAAGTAAATATTTTTTAAAAGCTTCTTCTTGGACACACCTTATGGAACACCTGCTCATGTTCCATTGGGCAAAGTGAGTCATGTGCTTAAGCTCATGGTGGATGCAGTGGTGAGTCTACTCTGCCTCCAGGGTTCAACGCAAAGGTTGGGAAGGAACAAATAACGTAATCCATCAACTGGGCCATGTTATTTAGTGTATGTTACTGAGTACCGGCTATGTAGCAGGGGAGAGTTTGTTTTTAATGGAGGAGACAGGTGACTTAAAGGGATGTCCCCAAGCAGTGGGATGCGATTTTCAGTAGGAGTGGGAGGAAGCTTCTAGAGGCAGTGATGGCCCAGCCAGGCCTGAAGGGTGAGCAGGAATGAGTCAGTGAAAGGTAGCGCAGGGGAAGGGAAATGTTCGGGGGAAGAGCATGCGGCCAAGACTCAGAGGACAAGAAGCTTTCTGGAAACTACAAATAGTTCAGGCTAGATGAGCATTTTGGAGCAGGAGCAATGGAAGGGAGCATCCCCCTTTGAAAGGAGCTTTTGGCTCCTGAAGGCCAAGGGCGTCTTTAAGGAGCCAGAGGAGGTGAGTGCTGCGATCAAGTGTGCATTTCCAGAATAGCATTTGGACCTCAGTGTGGAGAATGGACTGGGTGTGGGCAAGACTTGCGGCAGAAACAACATAGGAGGCCCTTACAGAAAGCGAGGCGAGAGGTGACAGGATCGTGGACTCACAGGTACAGCAGGGATGAGGGACGGGCACGGAGTGACCAGAGACAGTGAGAAGCATGGTGTGACTGGGTGTGGAGGTTGAAGGGGAAGCAGTGCGAATGATGCCTCCAGGTTTCTGGCTGAGGCTGCCAATTTTGGACATGAGGAGGCAACATAAGGGAGGGAGCTGACAAGAGACCAGGAAATGTATGTGGGTGGCTTGGCTGACCAAATTAAAACCTGGGGAGTCCTATTACCAAAAGGAAGAGGAGACGGTTCATATTTCCAGCTACAAAGGGACCAGTATGAGAGTGAGGCTGTACATTTGAATCTGGGTTCAGGAGAGCAGCTTAGACAGGGACAAAGTGAGAAAGGTTGATTGGAGCCTTCTTACAGGGATTTCTTTTCTTGTCAGAATAGATGGCCCATCCCCGAGATCTGACCCATCTGAATGAGCCAGGACAGTTTCCAGAGTCCCTCCGCACTGCAGGGTAGACCAACCTCTTTTAGAATAGCTTTGGTCCCATCAGAACAGCGTGTTTTCCAGCCAGACATCACCCATGCGTCATTTCAGTTCTGTGGCAGACACACCAGACAGGGAGAATATCTGCTTCTTTTATCTGCACAGCAGTGGTAGAGAACAGGAAAGCATGGCCCAGTTGGACATGCAGAAAATATGTTTGTTTAATGGATGGGAAGCTTTGTGTGCACAAGCATAAGTTACTGGCTGCAAATATTACTAGGCCATGAGAAAAGCTCACCTGAGAAAGGGTGGCGCTGGCATTAACCTTAGTCCTATGGAAAAGGGAGACATGGGGCTGGCACTGTGGTGTAGCTGGTAAAACCACCACCTGCAGTGCTGGCATCCCATGTGGGCACTGGTTCCAGTCCTGGCTGCTCCACTTCCGATCCAGCTCTCTGCTGTGGCCTGGGAGAGCAGTAGAAGATGCTCAAGGGCTTGAGCCCTGCACCCAGGCAGGAGACCCAGAAGAAGCTCCTGGCTCCTGGCTTTGGATTGGCCCAGCTCTGGCCATTGCAACCAATTGGGAATGAACCAGCAGATGGAAGACCTCTCTCTCTCTCTCTCTCTCTCTCTCCCTCCCTCTCCCTCTCCTCTCTCTGTGTAACTCTAATAAATAATTACTTCTTTAAAAAAAGAAAAGGGAGACATCCTGCTGCTTTTTAGGATTCTGTAGGGGAAGACATACAAGAAGGCTCTCCTTTTTTTTTTTTAATATTTATTTATTTGAAAGTCAGAGTTACACAGAGAGAGAAGAGAGGCAGAGAGAGAGAGAGAATGAGAGAAAGGTCTTCCGTCCACTAGTTCCCTCCCCAAATGGCTGCAACTGCCGGAGCTGTGCCGATCGGAAGCCAGGAGCCAGGAGCTTCTTCTGGGTCTCCCACATAGGTGCAGGAGCCCAAGGACTTGGGTCATCTTCTGTTGCTTTCCCAGGCCATAGTAGAGAGCTGGATCAGAAGTGGAGCAGCCAGGTCTCGAACCCGTGCCCATAGGGGATGCCGGCGCTTCAGGCCAGGACATTAACCCGCTGCGCCACAGCGCCGGCCCCTCTCCTTTTTTTTAAACTCTAAATGGTCAGGCTAACCCTAAAGTGGACCAAGGAGTCAGGCACCATGATAGCAACCAAGAGAAACTGATTCTGGCCAATTTAAGTAGGAAAGGAATTTTTTGGGACGAGGGCCGTAAACTCACAGAGGCAGTGGGAAAGCAGGAGAACAAGGCTCAGCAAATAGGCAGAGACCTAGGGAAGCTCTCACATTCTTGATCAAGACTTTTCATTTTTAAACCCAAGTTTATCAAGAAGTTGGATGGCTCCTATTTCTGGAAACAAGAAAGATTCAAGCCGCATCTTCTTTGCAGTTAAGCCTTTAGCCTGTAGTTCAACATTTCCCAAAATGCCTTGGGCCCATCCTGATAGGGCTGCTAGGGGAGGAGGAGTCCCTCTTTGGCCTATGGGCCGGCGTTAGGTGTTGACCACATCTCCTATTCATCTTCTGCACTTAGAGGACCTGCCCATTAGTGTCTCAGGAAATTGGGACAACATGGTAGAAATGTGAAAACAAAAGATTAATTCTTAAAGAAGAGCTACTTTGAAGGCAGGGAAGGAAGATTTGTATTGTCATTCTGAATAAAGAAAAGGCTTAGGAGTCTGGAGAATGAGCCATTCTGAGGTTCAGGGATGGGTGAGTTTTATAGACAGTTTCTAAGGGTGTCTGTCTCTAATGATAACTTTTCATGGCCTTTAGCAGCATCTTTGTTTCTCTAAAATGGGGCTGTGCTTATAGATCTTCCTCTCAAAGATGCTGGCAACTTGTGGGGAAAAGGAACTTGCTTTGAAAAAAAAAAAAAAAAAAGAAAGTGCTAAAATAAGAACAGCCTTGCCTTAGAGTCTGCTTTTGTTATTCTCGCAAGAACGGTTTGTCATATATAGAATCCTTTTCTTTACATGGGAATTGGGGCAGGACCTTATTTTGCCACTTTCAGGGTGACACTGCCTGCACCTGCAGCTGCTCTTCCCCGTTTTGTTGGTAGGGTCCTGCCCCTGGTGATGGACTAGCTGAGGTGCAGTCTCCCACTCCGAGCTGTCACTCAACACTCTACCGTTAGGAAGCTTACCTTTAGGAAGCTTTCCTGGTTACTGGCCGGAATCCATTCTCTACACTCGGTACTAGCTGTTAAGAAGGTCCCCTTAGACGGACAAGATTCGCTTGTTCATCCATTGATTCATGCCATGCTTTTTGGAATTTCTGTCAAACAGGTCCTGGTCCCTGCCCTCAGGAATCTTATAGTTAGAAATCAAGTTTATGTTGACTATGCCAAGGTCAATGTCTGATTTTTTTTTAAAGATTTATTTATTGGGGCCAGCACTGTGGTACAGTAGGTTAATCCTCCTCCTGTGGCACCAGCATCCCATATGGGTGATGGTTCTAGTTCTGGCTGCTCCTCTTCTAGTCCAGCTCTCTATTATGGCCTGGGATATAGAGGATGTAGAGGATGGCTCAAGTCCTTGGGTCCCGGCACCCATGTGAGAGACCTGGAAGAAGCTCCTGGCTCCTGGCTTTGGATTGGCTCAGCTCTGGCCATTACGGTCATTTTGGGAGTGAACCAGCAGATGGAAGACCTTTCTCTCTGTCTCTCACTGTCTGTAACTCTACCTCTCAAATAAATAAATAAAATATTTTTAAAAGATTTTATTTATTTATTTGGAAGGCAGAGTTACAGAGAGGCAGAGAGAGAGGGAGAGCGAGAGTGAGAGAGAGAGCGAGAGAGAGATCGTCCATCTGTGGGCTCACTCACAAAATGGTCTCAGTGGCCAGAGGTGGGCTGATCCGAAGCCAGGAGCTAGGAGCCAGGAGCTTCTTCCAGGCCTCCCACATAAGTACAAGAGCCAAGGCACTTGGACCATCTTCCACTGCTTTCCCAGGCCATAGCAGAGAGCTGAATTGGAAGTGGAGCAGCTGGGTCTCAAACTGGCACCCATATGGGATGCTGGCACTGCAGTTTGTGGCTTTACCCACTACACCACAGCACTGACCCCAATGACTGATCTTTTAAATCTATCTTATCAGAGCCTAGCATAGTTTTTTTTTTCCCCCAAGTTTTGTTATTTAATTATTTAAAAGGTAGAGTTTTGGAGAAAGAGGGGAAGGGGGAATGTCTTCCATTTCCCCTTCACTCTTCAAATGGCCACAATGGTCAGGGCTGGGCCAGACTGAAACCAGGAGTCTGGAACTCCAGTGGGGTTTCCCACTTGGGTATCAGGGACCCAAGCACTTGGACCATCTTCTGGTGCTTTCCCAGGTGCATTAGCAGGGAGTGGGATGAAAGAGGAGCAGCCGGGACTCAAATCAGTGCTCATATAGGATGTTGGCATGGCATGTGGTGGCTTAACCCACTGTGCCACAACGCCAACACCCTAGCATAGTGTTTTAAAATAAACTTTGGTTGAACTAGAATTAGAACATCACGGGTGAATTTCGTGGGGGTCAGGGCACACAAAAATTTGAAAGAAGAGTCTGGGGTCTAAGGATGATGACTCCCTCCTCTGCAAGTAGAGCAAGCCACCTATGGTCTTCAGTTGCCTCCAGGGGCTCCTTTGAGTCAGGAACCCTTTTTCTTCCTGGGATTTATTTAGGAGATCTAATTAGCTCTGTATAATCCCTCACTTTGCTTCATTCTTTCTGTCATTATCTCTCTTTTCTAAGCTACCTCTCTCCAATTTTCTGGAATACCTGCCTTTGTTTATAGGAAAAAAACACAGATTCTTTCTGTACCTCTGTCCATTTCTTTACAGGAACTTTGGAACTCAAGATCCTTAAGGGGTTGTCAGTGCCTTCCTCTGAGTCCCAGGCTGCCTGTAGTGCCACCGGTGCCCGTCCCTTTAAGTGTAATAACTCAAACAGTGCTTCTCTCTCTCTCTGAATTGGACTCCCTCAGTTGCATGTCCTGATACTTCCCCAGGTGGAGGGAATAAGAAACTTATTATCAAGGAGTGGAAACACTTGAGTAGGACTAGAACATGCAGGGGCCAAGTCACAGACAAGGCCCTGTGCACCACATCAAGGCATCTGGATTTTACACTAGAGGGGGAGTTAATGAGGCCTTAAAGCCTGGAACAGACGTGATTGGATGTGTTTTTCAAAACTCTAGAAAGAACATGGAGAGTGCATTGGGCTGCAAGTGAGAAGACCACTTGCGAGGCAGTTCTAAAAGGTGGTAACGATGCCCCGTGTGAAGTGATGGTTGAGAGCTTTGGAGACAGTCGGCCTGGGTTCACACACAACTGATACTCGCTAATGGTGAGATGTTAGACAGGGAACATATGTTTCACTGAGAGTGAGTTTGTTCATCTCTAAAACAGGTGTAACAAGCCTACTTCATAGGATTTTTGAGAGAATCCATTAAGATATTTTGTAGTAAGTTCTTAATACAATCTCTGACACAAAGTGCCTGACAACTGATATTTAGAAGCAGGGAGTGATAATGTGGTCAGAAACATAGAGGAAAACCATCAAAGCTAAGATCTCTTCTGGGGAAGACAGGATAGTTGGCATCCTAGCAAAAGAGCTAGGGATGGGGGCATTTAGCCTGCTGGTTAAGATACTCTTGTTCCGTATCAGATTAGCAAGAGTACCAGAGTATCAGTGAGGATGGAACCATTGGATTCTCTCTCTCTCTCTCTCTCATAAAAATTTTGATATCAGCTGGGGATAGAGCTGATTATAAGCAAGAGTTGTGGGAAAAGGAGATGATGACTGAGATTCAGACATGTTTCACTTGAAGTACTTGTTAAGCATGCAGCTGAGGCTTTAAGGGAGTTGAGAGTCTCAGAAATAACTGGTAGTTGTAACCACAAGAGTGAATAAGATTTCTTATGTGAAATGCACAGCTCGATGCTACAAAGAGACTGAAAAACCTTTATTTTTTTATTTTCAGTTTTGACTCTTAAAATTTATTTATTTATTTATGTGAAAGGCAGAGAGAGAGAGAGAGCCAGTGAGCAATCTTCCATCTGCTGGTTCACCCTCAAATGTTGGTAACAGCTGGAACCAGGCTGAACCTAGCAGCTGGAAACTCTATGCAAGTCTCCCACACGGGTAACAAGAATCCAGTTACTTGAACCATCACCACTGCCTCCCCGAGTCTGCATTAGAGGACAGCAGAGGCAAGAGAAGGAACCAAACATTGAACCCAGGTACTCCAATGTTGCCATGGGTGCCTTAACCACCAATGTAAATGCCTGCCCTAAAAATCTTTATTTCACTCGTCTGGCATTCAAAACCATCATTTTGTATTTTCACTAGCCTGAGTAATCTCCAATGTAAGAACTACTGTGTTTTTGGCATCCAGCCAGTGGTGAAATAGCAAAAGAACAAACAGAAGAAAACCCTAAGAGGTAAGACTGCAGCTCAGGACATTAACCTAGCCCCAGAGTAGAGCTCTTGAACAGGGAGCCAGAGGGGCATCGCTAGGTCAGCCCTCAGTGTCCACAGGAAACTGGCAGTCCTAGTCCCCCCCCCCCCCCAGTTAGCTACCATCTCTCAGGGGCCTGACTGTGGGTAAGAGTGGGGTCCCATGAGAAGTATTTTGTGACATTGTATGGATAGCAGGATAGCAGTTTCCCAGTTTCAGATTTGGATCAAGCATGTGTGAGGGTATAAGAAACTATACCCGACCCTTAGGAGAAGGGGGAGGTATCAGGGCCTGAGACAAGCAGGCTACATTCAGGGCAAGGTTTCAGTCCCAGTGTGCAAATGAGGGCACCAAGGTAGAAACACAGTCTCCGTGTAAGGCAAACGCAGACTGAGGGAAAGGCATACTGCTGGGTGAGAATCAGGAACCTAAGCTCTCTCCTGGGATTCAGAGTCGAGGCCAGAAGAGCAATTCTAGACCCTGATCTTCAGTGGGATTGGGATTCCTGGTAAGTTTGACAGGACAGGAATGGGGCAGCTTTTGTCTTACGGGTTGAAGTCTATAGAGCTGGAAACAGGATTTTTTTTTTTTTTTTTTTTTTTTTTTTTGCTTTATCTCTAATCTTGCACTCTCGTGGTCTTCAAAGGTCCAATAAGTTGATATTCACTTGGAGTTCCTAGTCTTTGCCATCTATCCAGAACTGATTTGATTCCCATTGTGCTTGTATATGTATGCATGCCTCTGCCAGTGTGTAAACACAAAGGGTTGCCATCCATTGCTGGCTCCCAGGAGGTACATGAGTGACATGCAGTGATGAACATACCTATACACTGACACTGTTGAATTCCTACTGATACATTCTAGCAATCTTGTGCAGATTTTGCCTATTCTTCACTGTTCACACTCAGCACCTTGCAGCTTGATGTCTGTGTCCACTCAGTTGTAGGTTCATAATAGCATAGAAGTCAACTCCAGCAAGTACATTTGTTGGGTGCTTACTGCATGTCAGGTATTATCCTAAATACTTACACCAAAAGTTTATTTAGTCCCCAGACAACTCAGTAAGGTACTGAGGTTACTATTATTCTGGTTTTACTAGTGAGGAAGTGGAAATGCATAAAAATTGAATAATTTGCCTGAGGTCAAGTGCCTTAGAAGTGGTGTAGCATTGATTCTAATCTAGGACTGACTCCATTGATTCTAATTTAGGACTGACTCCAAAATCTATGCCCTTAAGTATCATGCTGTAAAAAGGCAGATGTCAGAATAGGCATTTGGCCAAGTGGTTATATTGGAGTCCTATATTGGAGTCCTATATTGGAGTACCTGGGTTCAATTCTCTGCTCCAGCTCCTGATTCCAGCTTCCTGCTAATGGGTGGTGTCCCAAGTAATTGGGTTTCTACTGCCAACATGGAAGGCTTGATTATGTTTCCAGCTATAGCCTCAGCACATCCCCTGCCATTGCTGGTATTTGGGTATTGAACTTATGGTTAGGTTCATTCTCTCTCTCTCTCTCTCGTCCCCTCCCTTCCTCCTCCCCTCCCTCCCTCCCTCAAGTAAATATTTTAAAACATTTCTGAGAATGTATGATTTATCTTTTGAACATGAGTTTGTGTGTGTGTGTCATGGAAGAAGCTGAGAATGACTAACTTCTATTAGTCATTGGTAAAGAAAGTCCAATGGTTTGCTCCAGTGTTTAATCTCATTAACAGAGTTGGGAAGGAGGTTATTCTTAGTATATAATGAACAAAACCCTGAACTTCACTCTCCCTTTAAAACAAACAACCAAACAAAAAATTAGAACACCGGCCGGCGCCGCGGCTCACTAGGCTAATCCTCTGCCTTGCGGCGCCAGCACACCGGGTTCTAGTCCCGGTTGGGGCACCGGATTCTGTCCCGGTTGCCCCTCTTCCAGGCCAGCTCTCTGCTGTGGCCAGGGAGTGCAGTGGAGGATGGCCCAGGTGCTTGGGCCCTGCACCCCATGGGAGACCAGGAAAAGCACCTGGCTCCTGGCTCCTGCCATTGGATCAGCGTGGTGCGCCAGTCACAGCGCGCTGGCCACGGCGGCCATTGGAGGGTGAACCAACGGCAAAGGAAGACCTTTCTCTCTGTCTCTCTCTCTCACTGTCCACTCTGCCTGTCAAAAAAAAAAAAAAAAAATTAGAACACCCAGTACATTTGTATAGCGCCTGCCTCCTTTGCTGGTTTTAGTTATCCTAGAAAGGCTAGGAAATGTGATTTCCCAAGCAGAGCAGAGCAGAGAGCAGAGCAGGAAGGTGGTTAGGTCAGGTACACAGTGTGTCCTGGTACGGTGTCTGGGATTGGCTATCCACCTCAACCACCGCTAACTGAAGTCACGTCACCTCTCTGTCCCACTTCGCTTACTTGAAAAATTGAGATGTAAAGAAGAATTGCAAGTAAAACATGAATGCAATACAATGTCAGGAGAAATGTGTTTTCCTAATCTGACTGCGTGCATCTGGGAGAATGGAATCAGCCCCATCAATGTTTGGGGGTGGTGAAGAGAAGCATGGGAACCAGGGTTCTTCAGGGAGCTCTGGGCAGACTTATCTGCCCCTTGCTGGAACTGACCCACATAATCTGACTACAATCACAGCTACTGGTGGTGGATTGTCATTGAGATCCCTTAGGATGGAGGTGAGGGGAAGGCAGGAAATGTGGCAGAGGGTCAGCCTTTGAGATCAACCCTACTGCTGTCTCAGTGCTTTCCTATTGGGTGTACTCTCGGAAGACACCTATTGGGCTAACATTTGGTAATGACCCTGGAGCATGCATTATGATGTTTGTCTTAAAGGTGAGGAAAAGGAGTCTCAAATTGCTGAAGACATTCCATGAAGGCCTCACCACTAGTATATTTGTGTGGTCAGATTTCATTGAAAGCCCTGCCTGCCTGATACCACTACTGTTTTACTATCCCATGCTATCTGTGACTCACTTAATAAGTTTTCTTTGCAAAGTCCTAGAAAATTTCATATTAAAAGTCACCTACTTGCTCCTTCATTCCTTTATTTATCCGTAGGTAGCTGTTGAGCACATAGTGGATCCCAAACACTTTGAGATTTGATAAATCTCAAATACTCTGTTACGTTCACTTCAAACTCCTCCGAATGCAAAAGCTCTTTTTTCCTATTGGGTATCAGGACCTAGTTTTTCATGGTGCCTTTCACTGAAGAGAGGCATGGGTGTGGGCATCAGAAGACATGGGTACAAATATGGTATCTGACCCTAGGGGTAATTCAGTGAGGAGACATCTTGATAAGTGAGCGTACACTTGAGCTATGAGCATGAGTTTGTTTTGCCTTAATCACTGTGAACATTGCCACTAATACAGGACAGGAAGCGCCCCAAGGAAAGTAGTGCTTCCCTGTCTCACATTCACAAAATAGGAGCGAGAACAGTGAGAATCACTGTGTCTCACATTTCACACTGTGCCAGTGCGAAACTCTGCCCCGAGCTCCCGGAAGCTGACTCAGTGGGTCCTGGATTCCATTCACAATCTCTTTATCATATCTTTATATTCCCTTTTTATGCCTCTGATTATAATTCTATTTCTGCTTCTAAGAGCATGCTAGAAACTCTTGGTTCTCATTTTCAAGTGAGGAAGTTATGTCCTCTGTGTTTGGCATTTCTGGATCGTACTGTTAAGTTCAGATAGGCCCTTTGCCCTGATCTCTCATTCATGAAAATTCTATATTCTTGGCCACCAAGCCTGGGGTTGGGATCTTTACTTCTCATCTACTTTTTTTTTTTTTTTTATTCTTTTGATTACCCTTCAAAGCTTTTGAACTTAGTCTACTTCTTTTGATCTGAAATCCTCCATTTCTTGCAAAGACTTCTTTCTCCCTTCATCTCTGTCACCCTTGCATGGTCACCAGCTGGAGGGGAAGTCACTTCCCCCATGAAGTCCTACTTTCTGGCTTCATTGTCATTATTTAGCAAATATTTGTTGAGAACCTATGAGTTTCTTAAGGCAGGTTGGCAAAATAAAACACAGTCCTGTCCTGACAAGTTTGACACGGGTGCCGGATATGAAAATAAACAGTTGAGAAATTCTTATAGTAAATGTATAAAAGAGAATTCTGGGTATACTGATGGCACAAACAAGGAAGCATTGACCTGATTGGTCAGAAAAGACTTTACTGAAAGCCTTTGAACTAGGTTTTGAAAGATGCGTTCCCAAAGAAAAAAGTGCGAGAAAAAGCATTCCGGATTTAGGGAACCTCCAGGTGCAAAGACTTGGAAGTGTGGAATTGCGTGTTGCACCTGGAGAAAATGAGTTGTTTGCTATCCTTGGTGCTCAGAGATGATTCAGGTCGGTGTGGCTGAAGAGGAAGGGGAACTAGATGAGGGTGCCTGACCAAGAACCTTGGGTGTTATCCTGGAGGCCACGGAGGATGAGTGAAGGGTTTAAGAGAATCATAACAATCAGATTTAGAAAGATTTAACTATGAAGGGAAAATGAACTGGATGTTAACATACCGGAGACAGGAAGAGCAGACAAGGAATTAGAAATATGATAAGCAAGAAATGGATAGGGCCTAAACGAAAACAATGGTGGTAGAGTTAATCAGGACAGAAGAAATATTAAAGATGCTAAGAAATCAAAGAACACCGTGACTCAGAGACTGGATAGAGAGGGTGAGGGCAGGTGGATATTGATTGTAGTGGAGAAAATGGCGGGGTGAGGGAGAGAGGGAGATGGCACAGGTTTAGGGATGCGAGGGATGGGAAGCGTGATGGTGTGGCGGGAGGTGAGGCTCGACCTATGGGTACCCTTTGGACAGGTCCATTTTCTTTTGCAGCCATGGTTGGAGGCCTGCAGGTCACGGTGCCCGACAAGAAGAAGGTGGCCATGCTCTTCCAGCCCACAGTGCTTCGCTGCCACTTCTCCACCTCTTCCCATCAGCCTGCAGTCGTGCAGTGGAAGTTCAAGTCCTACTGCCAAGATCGTATGGGGGAATCCTTGGGCATGTCCACTACCCGGATCCAGTCCCTCAGCAAGAGAAACCTGGAATGGGACCCTTACTTGGACTGTTTAGACAGCAGGAGGACTGTTCGAGTGGTAGCCTCAAAACAGGGCTCCACTGTCACCCTGGGAGATTTCTACAGAGGCCGGGAGATCACCATCGTCCACGGTAATGGTGCCCTGTCCTGAACCAGGGAATGGGAGGGGACTTGGTTTATTCCCCTCTGACACAGGGGATGTCAGCCTCTAACCCTTCCATGTTGCTAAAATGTGGTTTAATGGGAGACAGGAGCATCAAGAGACCTGGCACGATGCTTTAACGGAGTGGCAAGGTGCAGAGTGTAGACCTAGTGATACAGAAATGAGTTTTGGAACAGTCTCCCCAGAGCTTGATCTCGAGTCTCAGGAGCTGGTTTTCAGACCCGAATCGGAATGGATTCCAGCATAAGAACTTCACACGTCGCCCTACACCTTGCCTTTCCCAAACACAGAAAGCAGGCTTCCTGAAGAAGTCCGTGTGCTGGGAGCAGGGGTCCATCATGCAAATTGTAGAGCCAGGGATGCTACAGCCCGAACCCCAGGTGACTTTCTAACAGTCTCACCTGTTCTCCTGCCGCCTCCATCTCAGGTAGGAACGGGTCCCAGGAGTCTGATATGACCTATTTGATTACTTGAATTTTGAAGAACTCTTGTGAAGTTAGCTTATTTCTCGGAGACCAGAATAGTTCTGGAGTTTATCTGGCTCTTGGGGTCCCTGCAGGCTCAGTTCAAAGCCATCACCTCTACTCCGGAAACTCGACTAGAATTCGCCTGGCTTTGGCTGTGCTCCCATTTTCTAACCTTAGGGTGCCAGTTTGTGGCATTGGTCTGTTGTTTTCAAATAAAGCAGTTTTCCAACTGCCATTCAGGTAAGGAAATAGAACAATACAGACGCCCCACTGGGAACCCCTCTCCTTCCCCAACCCCCACTGCTCAGTGTTTTTCTTGGAGAGGACAGAGTTTTAGGACAGGGTCCTTCTTTTCTGCCATCACAGATGCAGATCTCCAAATTGGCAAACTCCTGTGGGGAGACAGCGGGCTCTATTACTGCATCATCACCACGCCCGACGACCTGGAGGGCAAGAACGAGGACTCCGTGGAGCTGCTGGTGCTGGGTAAGCGGGAACCTGGGGCCACATTCGCACCCTAGACCGTTTGCGATGTGTCCCCGCTCTCACTCTGCCTGTGCACCCCCTGCCTTTATCTTCTGTGCCTGAACAAAGCTGCGTTCTTTGGTAGGAGGTCTGCTTTGCTGAAGGTGGAGGCCCCCTCTTTCCCGTTTTCCCTGATGTCGCCTTACCTTTCATTCTTCCCTCCGCCTTTCCACTTGCACCTTCAGCCCTGACTTCTCCTGTAAGTGTTTGCTTATCTTTTTATGTACTAATTGTGGAAGCAAATGCAGAGAGCACTGAAGCAGGGGAGAAGAATTCGCTAGTGTGCCAGGATCTTGGGGGAACCTTAGGAATCTTTCTGCTACTCAGCTACGTCCCCTTAAGACAACTCTAAGGCACAGTAGCTGTGAACTGGAGAGCAGCGTTAAAAGGTACCCGATGAAAAGAGCTGTGTGGGAGACCTGCTAGTGGCAAATTTCTCAAACCTAAAAGTGTCTGAACTACTCCCAAAGCAAATATATCTAATTGTTATTAATATTGATTTCTTCGTAAATGAAAAGTCATTCCTTTTGGCCACTTTTCTTCTACTGTGGTTTGGAGCCATGGCAGCGGGAGCTGACTTCATTGGATGAAACTGAAAATTGGGCACGTTTTGTGTTGTGTACATATTGGTAGAATATGACAGTTAAAATATATAGAAAGTAAGAAAATAAACTGGATTGGGTGTAGTAGAAAAGCTAGTTCAGGATATATACCTGAGGCCATTGTTGGCAAGGAATTATTTATTTATTTATTTTTTTTTTTGTGGCATCCAAGGAACCAGATGATAGCAATTTGGAGGAATATGTCAAAGTATTCCTGTTCAAAGGCAAATGAACGTGAAGGTTGGCTGTCACCCTGTGTAGGAAACTCAATCCCCAGGAGAAAGTGGCATTTATGTAGAATGTTTAGTTTTAGTCTTGATTCATGAATGTGTGATTTTGGCAAAGCAATTATTCTGATACCTTAGGTGTTCTATTTTAAAATTGTATTATGCAAACAATGGTCTACCTTAGTCAAAGGATGACTTGATTTAACCATAATTTTGGGTCCGTATATAAAATGTAACTGAGAGAAAGAATGGAAATATGACAGATATTCAAAAGGAAATGAAGAATAAAAGGCTGATACTGACATTGTAAAAGGACACAGGGTGATCTGATTTGGGCTATGCTGTGACTCTGTAAATCACAAGGGAATAAAGAGATACATTTTTGCTTAATCACACAACTCCAGTAGCCAAGTTTGAAGGAACAAGTGGTTCATTGAGCCTGCAGTTAGCTAATTGTGAACACAGTTATTTGGCCAGGGCAGCCATTTGCAGAGAAGTAATTGCCTGCGCAGGAAAAGGAGGCCAGGTGAAAACTACTTTCTGTAATTTGGTCCCAGTTGTTCTGCAGACGTGGGGAGATGAATGGGGTGAGAGCTTTGTCATCTGAGGGTGTGCCGAAGTATGTGAAGAGCATTCCTTTAGGTCAGAATGTGCAGAGCAGCTTGGGTGAGGATGCTGTTCTCCAGACAAAAAGGGGCCAGCAGCTGAGAGATGGGTGGAAGAAAGCCTTGGATGACAGTGGTCAGCAGGGATGGGAAGAAAAGAGGAAGGACACCAATCAGTGTTGTTCTAAAAAGAAGGCTCGAGGAAAACTGGAGAGGTTGCAGGTCAAACCCCACAGCACTCCATAAAGCACCATATTGTCTGTGCCTTTATAACAGTTATTTTTATTTGAGATGGAACCCTCTTTAACCTTTCTAACTACTGGATAGTAAATCTTGTTAGAACAAGTGCATTGCAGCAGAAGCAGCATATATAGAGGTAAGTAGGGACATGTTAGGGTTCTTGGGGAGGAGAATCGTAATTCTGCCATGTTCCACATTCGTTGGAAATGTTCAAAGCGTGATAATTTTGTCATGGGAAGTTTTTAGGGCAGCGCCGCTTGTGTGACTTACTTAAAGGGATTAGTTTGAAACCTATGAAACATTTCTGGCTGTGTAAAGTACTATATTTAATTCCCAAATGCAAAATTCAGAGTCTTCTTTGCTTTAATGCCCCTTTATATATATGATTTTTCAAAATGCTGTCACAGTTTTGAAAATTCTAATTGTTTGATCGTTATAGCCTGAAGACCTATTTGTTAGGTATTCTTTTTCGTGTGAGACCAGGAGTCACCTGATTTCTGAGGTCAACCCCCGAGGAGATGAGAACCTCAGTGGGAAGAAAACTGGGTTCATGGTTTGCTAATTGCAATATCCATGAGCCACTGGTTTAGGCATTGCATTTTGTGTGAGCAATGATTGGAAGATTTGGTCTGCTGAAAGAAGACTTGAAGCAGGCAGCAGGGGAAGTGTCTGCAAACATTTGAAATGCTACTGTGTAGAAGAAGGACAGGAAACACACTGTGACTGTGTTAAAGTGAACCCAGAGTATGAGTTACAAGGGGAGGCCTAGAGTCCCAGTGTAAAGAAGAACTGCTAACAACTGGGGATATCTGAAGCTGCAATGAATGTTTCTGGGAGTAGTGAGTTCTGTGTTTCTACTCAACAGAGTAGAAAGTTTCTAACCAGACTTACTACCTGTCAGGGATTTGTGCAGAGGAAAAGGTATTCGACTATGTTACTTTTGACTTTTATTTCAGCCCTAAAATTTGGGCATTAAAAAGGAGGTGATGAAGTGATGAGTGATGTGACCAGCTTGGTGAATAAGCATAGGGACCCCTCCCCCAGGAGCTCAGTCTTCATCACCGAGATAAGCAGGGGTATGGATAGTTTACCAGAATATACAGGGTGATGCTCGCTCACAGGGAAGCCACAGGGAACAAGCTGGGCTTTTGCAGTGGGCCAGGGATAATAGAACTAAACTTACCAGAGAGAAGAAACGACTGGTGGTGTCTTGGAGAAATCAACTACATCACCTTTTCTTCGAGATGACCAGAAAATGAGGAACAGAGAAGTAGTTGGAATGTCAGATGATAAATTAGTAAAGAAAGATGAGTTAAAGAGATACATCAGAGGCAAAGTTACGAAGACTTTAATTTCCTCATTATACTAACAAAGGTGAGGATGAAAAAGTTGAGGAGGCAAGATTGCAAAGCCCCTTACACCAGGGGTCTGTTTTGCACCAACGGAGGAGTAAGATTAGATCTCAGAGTCAAAACAATAATTAGCAGCAGAGTAGATGCTGCATTGAAGAGAGAATTCGAGCAGAGGGATTGGCTATGGGGCTGCTGCAGAGCATAGAGGAGAAATGTGAGATTGTGAACCAGAGTAGAGAATTGGGAAGAGAAAATGGAGAACATTTCTGAGATGAAAGCAAAGGATCTTGGTGGCTAATGCATAAAAGAAAATGAGAGAAAAGAATGCATCAAATAGGACCCCATGATTTCTAACTAGCTGGGTAGCCAGCCAACCCAGCAACTAAGAAAGTGGACGCAGGTGGAAACACAGGTTGGGGAGGCAGGAGAATGAAACTGGTTTTTGGACATGTTGAAAGTGATATGCCCGCGGACCACCAAGGTGAAGGCGTCTTGTCGATTATTAGAAATGTAGGTCTGCAGCTCAGCAGAGAAGTGAAGGTGAGAGATGATAGATTTGAGTGATGAGTGATGGGCACAGCTGTGAGAGGACACACGCGTCACCCAGGCAGATGTTAGAAGGTAAACAGGGCCAAGAACTGAGACTATTGGCTTAGATTCCACTCTTGCTTCCAGTGGTCACATTTTGCCGCTGCGTGTGCACTTGATTTCCCACACAGACTTGGAAGGTTAATTGCACTGGACCGTGACTCTTCAGAGGCAAGGACCAATTTCCATCATTGTTATATCTGCAATGCCTAGCAGAGTGTCTGCAGTAAAGAAGCTTTGGTGAATTTTTTAAAAAATGATAAATGGACCAGCTCTGTAACTCATCTTTTGTGCCTCTTAAATATTAGTCAATAGTGAGTATTTGTTGAGTTTAAGGTGTCACACAAGGAACATCTATACAATCTTAATTGAGATAAAATGCTTTAAGATCATTGGTCATACTTTTTATTTGGTTCATCAGGGACTATGATTGAAATCAACAGAAATTGGCTCTGGTTCAGTTAAGCAGAAAAGGAATTCCATGGAAGGATATTAAGACTGAAAGGAAGGGATTGTGTAGCAGGTAGAGCCGCCGCCTGCAAAGTCGGCATCCCATATGGATTTGGCTACTGGTTCATGTCCTGACTGCTCCACTTCTGATCCAGCTCCCTGCTTGTGGGCTGGGGAAAGCAGCAGAAAATGGCCAAGTGCTTGGGCCCCTGTTACCCATGTGGGAGACCCAGGGGAAGCCCCTGGCTCCTAGTTTTGACCTGGCCCAGCCCTGGTTGTTGAAGCCATCTGGGGAGTGAATCAGTGGATGAAAGATTGTTTCTCTCTCTGTGTCTCTCTCTGTCTCTCTCTCTTCCTGTAGCTCTGACATTAAAATTAATAAAGACATCTTTTAAAAATTACCTGAAAGGCAGACTAGAAAATCAGTCTCAGAAAAGGCTAGTATATTAGGGTAACAGTTGCTAGCTTTTGTATAGACAGCCTCCAGATCTCAGTGACTTGTAATCAGACGTGGGCTGGAAGGCGGTGGGATAGGACTCTAGGCATCTCCATTGTTTGACTCTGCATGTCCGAGACCTTTGCTCCCAGCTGCATGGAGAGGAAGGGGAGTTTTATGGGGCTTTCTGGGGCACAGATCAGGCAGTGGATCCTGCTATCACTTTGTAAGTGCCTGTGAAGAAAATGGTTTGGACAGAGATACTCTGTAGCAGGAATTCCTGGGCAGTATCTTTAGGGCTCCATAATCAGGGAGAACTAACTCAACTGGGACTTTTTGTCCTTTCATTTTCCCACTCAAGAACCAAAGTCTTGGGGCCAGCATTGTGGCACAGCAGGTTAAACCACCACCTGTGATGCCGGCATCCCATATAGCTGCCAGTTCGAGACTGGGCTGTTCTACTTCCAACCCAGCTCCCTGCTAATGCAACTGGGAAAGCAGCAGAACATGGCCCAAGTGCTTAGGCCCCTGCACTCCCATGGGAGACCCAGAAGAAGCTCTGGGCTCCTGGCTTTAACCTGGCACAGCCCTGGCTGTTGTGGCTGTTTGGGGGAACAAACCAGTGGATGGAAGCGCGCTCACTCGCACTCTCTTTCTAACTCTGCCTGTCAAATAAATGTCCTAGTTTAGTCACTGCCAAGTTGGCTAACTTGTCCACTGCTTAGCCTTGGGAGATCAAGGGCTCTTGGTGAAGAGCTAATCAAGATACAGAAAAGAATTAATTCCTCAAAATAAGTTAGGACACTCTCACAAAAAAGGAAGACTAGACATGGCATAGCAAAAGACAGTCAATATCCACCAAAGTGATGCCATTACTGTGTCTACTGCTACTATTAATGTGCACCGATAATGAGTAGTAATTCACAAAATTTTTCTTCATTAATCTTCTAAGAACAGGCACTATTTTCCAAATGAAACTAAAAGCCTATGTCTTAGGACTGTTATCCCATGAAAGAAAGTGGTGATGAGCAAACCTAACCATTTTGATTCCCAGCTTCGTCTACTTTTATAACCTGCCTGTATTAAGAAGGTATAAAATAGGCCTTTAAAAAAAAATGTGGCTGCTTCCTGGGGCCAGAGGTAATGATTTTTACTTGCTCCAGGTTTGCTTCAATATTTCACTTTATTTCTTGGTGAAACTGCCTGCAGCCACTGACCTCAGCTCTCACTTCAAAGGCATAGTTGTTCTGTGTAGATTGAATACCTCCTCACCGAGCATGAGTCACCCCTACTTCCACCCCAAACATCTGAACCATCCACAACTCGCTATGGATGCTTCTTGCAGAAGTTGCAGATATATCCAAAGACATGTGATTCATAGAAATGGGAGGAGGACAACCACTGATTCAACATTGAACCTGAAAGCTATACGGAGCATCCTTGAGTGCCTCTGTGATGACTCAGCAGGTAAAGTCATTTCGAACTTGAGAAATGCGCACAGTGTTTTGGGTGCTTTAAGATGACAGTGACAGCTACCTTAGAAATATTTAGACAGCCACTTGGGATCATGGGGCCACACCAGCAGACAGTGACAGAAAGTGGGGGTGTCCAGAAATCTGCCACCCTGAGATTCGACATTGGTGCAGCATCAGTGGTAAGGACAGGCTGTTTATAACCTGGATCCAGGCCACTGTTTGCATAGGGATACAGTTCCCTGGGGCAGCTCCAGCTGGCAGGAAGAGGACTTCACCGTTCCAGGGAGGCTCAAGCAGGGATGTTATTATTCTAAAATCGAAAAGCAGCCAGCCTGGTTCCTACTTCTTTCCACATACAATGTGAGGGCCTGACCCTTCCTTTCTGCTGTCCCATGGGGTGGTGGTTTGTTGGATAAGGGCCTTTAAGTAGAAAAGGTGGCAAGGGCCCCAGTGGACGTGGGTGAACACTGCTGCCTGAGAATAGAATAACAGGACATGAGCAAAGGGTGTTGATTTTCAAACTAAGGAAGACATTCCTAACGACAAATAACAACTTCCGGCAGTTATTGGTCATGGAGGGAAATTATAGAAACCCCTGCTCTGATGAGCTTTTTTTAAAAATATTTATTTATTTATTTGAAAGTCAGAGTTACACAGAGAGAAAAGGAAAGGCAGAGAGAGAGACAGAGAGGAGTCTTCCATCCACTGGTTCACTCCCCATGGCCACAATGGCCAGAGCTGCACCAATCAGGAGCCAGGAGCCTCCTGCAGGTCTCCCACATGGGTGCAGGGGCCCAAGGACTTGGGCCATCCTCCCCTGCTTTCCCAGGCCATAGCAGAGAGATGGATCGGAGGTGGAGCAGCCTGGACTAGAACACGCGCCCATATGGGATGCCGGCACTGCAGGCGGAGGATTAACCTACTGTGCCACAGCACCGGTCCCTCTGATGATCTTTTATTGTGGACCAGGTTCTCTCACCTGGGAAATTCAGATAAACAAGAAGGATTTTCAGAGTCTTCCTGTGATTCTGACTTTAAATAGACTACATAGGTGATGCCTCAAATATTGTACTGCTGCTTGGTTTTAATATGGTTTCTGTTTTAGAAAAAAAAAGAAAAAGAATCTATGCTTCTTGTATAAAACAGAAAAGTACATCAAAAGAAAATATCTTCTAAAATCTCACTGTATGAAGCTAACTATTATATTTTTCACAACTTTTTTGGTTACAAGGGAGAGAGGCTGCACTGGCTCAGGGCGACAGGGGTGGGGGACTTCCGGCACATGGGCTGTGTAGGACCCATGAAATCATTGGGTCTGGCCCTGCTGTGGCAGTTGCAGGTAGAATCTGACATGCAACAAATCTATAGCAGGCTAATTTTTAACTTGATAAGTTTGTGTGACTTGCAAATGATGTTATAAAGACCCAAAATGGCCCTTGGCAGAAAAAAGATTTCCGACCCCAAACACTGATGGATAAACCCGGGTGGGCCTCGCTTGGCTGGATCAGTGTTCAGATTTTGTGTTGAAGGATCTTTTCTGATCCCTGCCTCCTGGCTCTGACCTCTCTGTGTTTGCTTCATTTTCTGGTGAGCTCTCTCCAGCAGGGGCAGAGGTGGTCCCCCAGGAGGCCCAGCCTTCCTGGTCTCTTTTCAGGGGGCTAAAGGGCCCCCTGCAGGGTTTCAGCAGAAGTCCTGTTTGGGGAGGTGGCCTCTATGTCTGGGGAGGAACCTGCTGGCTGCACCACTGAACCGTGTAAACGCACAGGAGAGAGGGAAAGCAGCGGCTGCCTGCAGGAAAATCGGGCAGTTGTTTCCAAACGGAGGGGGAGAATGCCAGGCAGGCAAAAACACACAGTGAACATTTTGTGGAATTCATGATCAGTTTCTCCATCTTTCTGAGCCAAATGCAATGCTAATCTAAGAGGCCAGAAATAGGCATGCTCCCAGCAGGTCCCTGTGAGTAGGCACTAATTTAGGATTGATTTTTCCCTGGGAATGTAATGCCACAGCATTACCTTTGTTTTCCCGTCATGCTTCTATTTTTTTTTCTTCCATCACCTCCTGTGACTTACCCTGGAAGTGTGCATGTTATCTAGACAGTTGAAGAAGGGACAGGCAAGCATAGCTTCTTTTAATTTTCTCATCACTCTGTTCACATACCGTACCTGAAATTGTTATTCCAGTATCAAATAAACTTTGTTGCCCATTACCATGAAAAGCAATGAAGAACCTAAGAAGAAATCAGTGTGGGGCTAGTGTTGTGGTGCAAAAGGTTTGGGCAGATTTGAGATACCAGCTTGAGACCCCAGCATCCGCTACCAAAGTGCTACGTGAGTCCCAGCTGCTCTGCTTCTGCTCCAGCTTCCTGCTATTGTGCGAGGGAAGGCAGCAGAAGATGGTCCAAGCGCTGGGGTTCCTGGCACCCATGTCAGAGACCCGGATGGAGGGCCTGGCTCCACCAGGCTTTGGCCTGGCCCAACCCTGGCTGTTGTGGCCATGTGGGGAGTGAACCAGTGGATGAAAGATCTCTCTTTCTGTCTCTCTCTGTCTTTCTCTCTGTGTGTTCTTGCACCTTAAAAAAAATTGTTAAAAAAAAAAGGGGGGGAAATCAGTGAGTTCTCAGGAGGGTACACCTTGGAGTTTGCGATTGACCAGGGATGTTTGATGGTTTCCTGAGGCGGAAATGCCCAAGCACCCGTCCCTGGATTCCTGCTGCCTCAATTTGAATCTTGTCCACCTCCCTCCCCGGTGACTTTTGTTCAGGCTGTTCAGAAAGGCTACTTGTTGCCAAGGCCGCCCCTCCCCCTTCTCATCCCCTGTGCCAGCCCCAGCCCAGTGCTGCTAACCAAGGAGATTTGCCGATTAAAAGGGCCTCAGCTCCCAGAGTTCCCATGGCAACAGCCTCCTTGGAGGTCTTTGTTGCCTGTGAAAACTTTGATCTCAGAGAGTGGCTGCTGCTGTTTCTCTGGAAAATTTACAAACAGAGGCAGAGGGGGAAAGAATTGGAAGAGAAGACAGAAAAAGTTTACTCCTGCACAGAGGGAGAGAGAACTAATGACAGAGCCACACTCCAGCCATATATCTGGAAGCCAGTCCTTTGGAACATCTTCTGATTTGAGCTCTTGCCCACAGTTTCCTTTGTACACTGGATTATGCTCCCAATGAGCTGGCCCCGTATGAAAAGACTTAAAGTGGGGCTGATGTCCCCCGGAGGGCAGAATTTTCCCATCTGCAGCAGACACCTGTGCCTTCAGGTTTCCAAAAGGGCTGAGACAACCCTACAGGCTCCCATGAAAGCAGAGGCAGAAGACAAAGGAGGAGTGGACTTCTCCGCTTCAGCTCCACTGCTTTGTCTCCCAGCACTCTCCTCTGCCCTGGTCCCCTCTGCCCTGACCTTACCTACATGTCCCTGTAGACATGTAGAAAGAAGCAAGAGAAATATGTTGAAGGGAGAAAAGAAAAAAAGAGCCAGAAAAGTTGAGCAGGCATCAGCTAGCACCTGATTCTGGTTACTACCTGACCACAGCCAGCATTCTACTGCTTGAGCAGCAGATTGGAGATTGTGTCCAGAGACGTGGGTCATGCCTTTCACTCTTGGCAGGAATTCGACTTTGACCTTCAGAGCTCTCCTGCGTAATCTCAGTCTTGCTCCTTGATCGGCTTCGTGGAATGGAGTCAGTTCTGCTTCCAGTATGAATTACACGTAAATTTAATATTTTTCGCATATTGAATCCCCAACACCATCAATAAACAAAATGCATAAGTGATTCTGTCTACCCTCTATAAAATTAATGTCTTTTTGTGAAAATAGAAGTTATATTTCTGAAGCCCTTAGAGAGCAATGTAAGAAAAGATTAAGAGTGTATCTGGATATTAAGTATCTGGTTCACTGATTCTCAAGAGGGCGTGACTTTGCCTCCCAGCAGGCATTTGGCAATGTTTAGCTACCTGTTTTTGGCTGTCACAACTCACAGCATGCTGCAGCATGGAATAGGCACAAACCAGGAGTTGGCTAACCATCATGCAAAAACACAGGACAGCCCTCCCATGCAAGGAACTACCCAGCTCCAAATGTCAATAGTGCTGAGCTTGTGAAATCCTGATGTTGACCAAAAGTCCATCTTACTCCTGAGTAAAGTCTGCTGTGAACAGCAGAGACCTTGGGGTCAGAGAACCCTGGCTCAGAGAAACAACATGACCTTGGGCCAGTGGGTGTCCGCGAGCCTCCGTTGTCTTAGCTGTGGAAGTGGAGGAGGGGGTATGACAGTGACATGGAAGTTCTCTTCTCCCACCTCTTCCCGTTCTGCACATCTCGTTGCCAGCGTGTCATTCCTAATGTGAGGGAACCCTCTCCAGGAAATTCTGTGTGCCAGGGACTCCCACTAAACAGCTGATTTTCCTACCACCCATTCCATAGGCAGAGGCTTTCACGGGCCATCTGTGAATTGGAATCCCGTTACTAATAAACTCGCATTTTCTCAATGACACATGCTGTGTCTTGCTGCGGGTGACCCTAATCAGCCCTGTGGCAATCTTCCTGCTGGTGGATTTGAGGGCATTCTGTCCCAGTACGCTGTCTTTGGTTGTTATGTTCTGGTTGCTGTTGGAAGCCCCATTTCTCAGTGGATGGCTCTTAGTTAATTACAGGGTGTTTACTGGGTAAACTAAATACAAGCATGAGGTCGCACAGACCATCCGATGAAGGCTGGTTTGGGGAACATCTAAGACTTGGATTTGGATCTGGGTGGACGTGGGAAGTCTCCAGGTAGGATAACATTATGATCGATTGTCCAAATTAGAGCACTCTTGAGAGTGAAGTGGAGAGAGGGAGGAACTTTTAATAATGCATGGCAAGACAGTGGGAGTGGACTGACGCTGTCCAGGCACTCTAGTGTGGTGGTCACCCATTTTTATGGAGATGATGGACACCTTGTAGAGACTCCTGTTGATGGAACAGGAAACCCAGAAGGCTTGAGGGCACCTTAGCCTCAGCTCCCCTGCACAGGCTAAACCCTGCCTGCTGGCTGGCCTTTCATTCATGGGGACCTAGAAAGGCACACATGGGTCTCCATCCATCAACTTGACACCGAGCACAAAGGGGCCCAGCAAAGAGAGAGTGGTTTGATGTGATAGTACTCCACTGGAACATTCGCCCCAAGATTTCTGAACCTCGTGCAGGACGTTGGTGGCGGCTGTTCGCTGCCCTGCGTTAGGAGCACCCCTGAGGTCTTGCAAGCGCCATTCCTGCCGCCGAGTCGCAGCGCATCCCCTCCGCCCCACAGCCTTCTGCTCGCCTCGTCGGCCTGCCTCACTTGTTGCTCCTCGCCGTGGGAGGACCTCGGCCTGCAATTAGCGTGCATTCCTGCCCGCTGCGGTTGCCGTGGTTACAGCCGCTGGGTCAGCCCCGCGCCCATTGTCGGCAGTGGCGGCGGCACCCGCGCCCGCCTGGGCAGGGGGAGGAGGCCTTCGGGCCGGCGGCTCAGCCCCAGGAGAGAAAGAAGGGCCGCCCCTGAAAGCCGGTCTGGAGACATTTTCCTCCCTGGCCAGCTGCTGCTATTCAAGTGTGCAGGTTCGCGCTCACACTGGAGCTGTCCTGGGGACTGTGGGGTGGTTCTGATGAGATGGCTCAGGCAAACGATTGGGGTCCGAGCCATGGTTGGGGGGCAGTACAAGGTCCAAGACCTGCCAAGCTGTGAGCCCCTCCGGGTGTGCTACCTGAGCCCCCCCCCCCCCCCCCCCAGACCACCAAAGTCTTTTTACTTTAAGGAAAGTAGCCTTTGTTGGTATCTTTGTGCCAGTCTGGTGGATGGAGCGCAGTGCATACAAGATGTCACACTAGGCCCCCTAAACTCAATGTCCACCTTCCAGGGCCCCCAGCCCCCTCTGCATCACTTCTGAGTCCAGCCCAGCTTGTCCTTTGCATTTGGTCTCAGGCCCAGTGTGTATTCTGCATGTATATACTCTCTGAGTCTGAGGGTTGGATCTCTGTAGCGCTTTGCAAAAGGCAAACTACTTTGCAATCATTTTCATTATTGTTTCTTCTTTTGTAGCAGTATGTGAATGCCTTTCAAGGATACATTTGGTAATGCTTTCCAGTTGCGGCTTTTAAAGGTGCTGAGAATGTCAAGTCTCCCATACTTCCCACATCCAAAAATTATACTTTTAATTACATATGTAGAGTGTTAATGCCACAAACACAAATTTCAGGATGGCTCACTAAATCATAGGAGACTAGAAGACAACTGCAGATTTCTGGATTAAGGATATGCAAATGTTGAGAGGCAGTGAGATCCTGGGAGAAGAAAATAGTGGAGGGGCTGGTGTTGTGGCGTAGCAGGTAAAGCTGCCGCCTGCAGTGCTGGCATCCCATATAGGCGCTGATTCAAGTCCTGGCTTCTCCACTTCTGATCCAGCTCTCCGCTATGGCCTGGGAAAGCAGTAGAAGATACCCAAGTCCTTGGGCCCCTGCACCCACGTGGGCGACCCAGAAGAAGCTCCTGGCTCCTGGCTTTGGATCAGCGCAGCTCTGGCTGTTGCGGCCAATTGGGGAGTGAACCAGCAGATGGAAGACCTCTCTGACTTTCCTTCTCTTTCTGTGTAACTCTGACTTTCAAATAAATAAATATGTCTTTAAAAAAAAAAAAGAAAAGAAAATAGAATAGAAATGGAATAGAAATGAGTAGACCCCAGTTCTCTTCCTTGCTATTAGTCAGCTCTAGGACTTTGGTTAAGATTTTTCTTTCTTTTTTTTTTTTTAAAGGATTTATTTATTTATTTGAAAGTTAGAGTTACAGAGAGAGAAGGAGAGACATTGAGAGATCTTCCATCCACTGGTTCACTCCCCAGCTGGCCACATTGGCTGGGGCCAGGCCAGAGCCAGGAGCCAGGAGCTTCTTTTCATGGTTCTCCCAAGCACTTGGGCCATCTGCTACTGCTTTCCCAGGCCATTATCAGAGAGCTGGATTGGAAGAGGAGCAGCCAGGACATGAACCGGCACCCACATGGGATGCTGGCATCACAGGTGGCAGCTTTATCTGATATACCACAATGCTGGCCCCAAGATTGTTTTTTTAATATGTATTTATTTGAAAGACAGAGTTGCAGATAGAGAGGGAGAGACACAGAGAGGGATCTGCCATCCTCAGATGGCCACAAGAGCCAGGAACCAGGAGTTTCTTCCAGGTCTCCCAGGTGCATACAGGGGCCCAAGCACTTGGGCCATCTTCTGCTGCCTTCCCAGCCCATTAGCAGGGATCTGGATCAGAAGACGAGCAGCCAGGACACAAACTGGTGCCCATATCAGATGCCAGTGTCTCAGGCAAAAGCTTAACCTGCTACGCCACAGCATCGGCCCCTGGGTAAGATTCTCAATAGCTCTGAGCCTTTGGTTCCTGAAAGCATGTGGTAGGATATGGACTAGATGACCTTTGTGATCCTTCCTGGCTGTAAAAATCTGATTCTGGAATGTTCTGTGTTAAACAGAAAAAATCAGTGCCTCAGGCCAAGCCTATAATCACTGCCAAAAAGACTGAAGCATTTATTAACAGTTAATTGCAGATGGTCTAATACCAGTCATTTTATGGAGAGGATTCACTGTCAGAATTGCTCTCATCTAAGACTATCATTTAAAGTGAACTAAAATGTAAAAGACACAAAGAGAAAAAGTAAACACACAAAATGCTTTAATACATAGTTTATAAATATACGTAAAAGAAAGGGAGGCTATATTCATGTTTGTGAAGGATAGTCATAAACTATATTGAATGCCTGGTTGCCATGGGAATATAGAATAAAAACATGGATGTACGTACCCTTAGGAAATTTCCAATCTATTTGGGAATGCAACTAGCCATAGAAACAAACTCTTAAAAGCATAGCCATAGAAACATCTTCACACTTAAAGGGGCCAGAGACATGGGAGATAAATATTCTGGAAGAGTAGGAGCTGAGCAAACAGAGGGTGGATATGGTACATCCTTGAAGATGAGGGCATCTGAGGAAATCATGGAAACAAGGTGAAGCTGAGATGTGCACTAAACAGGAGGGAGAAGACAGGGATTGCAAGGAGGTGCGAAAGAAAGGCACTCCTCATTGCTCTAACAGACGGGAGCTGGGGACACATGCATAATGCATTGGCAAACTCCTGGAGGACTCCCTGTTAATAGGTTCAAAGACATGAATGGAGATAAATAAGCACGCTGCCAGCAGTGGTAACTGCTGGTGGATGAAGGTGATGTTGTGATCCCAGCTTTTCACAAGTTCTAGTGCAGTAGACAGTGTGCCTGTTGTCATGGGCTGATTGAGTAGCCAGATCTATGATTTGGAAACCAGTTTGTCCTAAATCTAGAACTTAGGCACCTGTCATTGAACGTCGAAGATTTGGGCTAATAATCAGAGCTTGGATTTAAGTTTTAAGAGTAGAAATAAACACAATTTTTTTAAAGATTTATTTATTTTATTTGAAAGGCAGAGTAACAGAGAGGCAGAGGCAGACAGACAGAGAGGGAGAGGTCTTCCATCTGCTGGTTCATTCCCCAGATGGTTGCAATGGCCAGAGCTGGGCTGATCTGAAGCCAGGAGCCAGGAGCTTCTTCCAGGTCTCCCACATGGGTGCAGGAGCCCACGGAGTTGGACCATCTTCTGCTTTCCCAGGCCATAGCAGAGAGCTGGGTTGGAAGTGGAACAGCCGGGACTCGCACCAGTACCAATATGAGATGCTGGCACTACAGGTGGTGGCTTTACCTGCTATGCCACAGTGCCAGCCCCACAAACACAATGTTTTTGATCAGAATTTTTAATATCTATTGTATCTTTGTAATGACTTCCTTAAAAATACCCTAGCCTGTGATTTTCAACTTGCACAGGGTGTGGGCATGGGGTGGTTCTTCCATTCCCTTACATGGCAAGATGACATTTGGGGGTGTTCCAATGACTGAAGCATACTCCTGGCATGGAACCCCAAATCCAGGGCTGCTAAATGTTCTGCAGTACACAGCACAGTGCTGGATGAGCGGCTGGTTTCTTCATATTTTTACTACTGAGCCTACTTCCATCTGGGATAGAAGGCACTATAATGAGCAATGAATCAGAAGTCTAACCAGAAGCCCAGCCTACCAAACAATCAGGATTTGCTACTGGAAACACTGAAAAAAATCTTGGTGGGTGGGTGAAGAGCTGGGGATGTCGTGCATAGTCCGAGATGGGTTTCCACCCTGCTGGTAAAGGCACACATACAGGGCTCATTGCAGCTGGTAGATGTGTGCTGTAATGAAGATGTTCAGATCCAGAGGAGACATTCGTACTGAACTCAGTCAGAACCTCTGTTGGAACCCTGTAGTCTGTGCATGGTAAGGAGGTGAACAAAACAGTTTAGAAATTCTGCCTTGAGGGGCCTGGCCTGCTAAGAAAAGAGTATCACTCCTAGCAGCTTGGGGACATGTCAGCAGGACATGGTTGGTTATAAAATGTGCAAAGATGATGCTCTGAATACTACAAGTGGGAAAGCAGGCAGGGACTACCTCTCCAGGGAAAAGCCCTAAGACTGGGTGAAACTTGTTGTCAAAAATGCAAAGAGGGTTGATGCAAACAGACTTGGCAGGACTCTAGTCCTAGTCTTTGACTCTAGTGGGTCTTTTGACACGGAAGCAAATAACTAAAGCTGAGCCCTTAGACTCATGTTCTTGGACAAGGTGCACGGGCATAGGCTCAACTGTGAACCACCTAAGCCTCTCAGAGGCCCATCTCTTGTTCCTTTCTGTCTCCACCTGGCACAATACCATTTCTTTGTTGAATGAATGAACGAATGAATCAGGGAGGGAGGGAAGGAGGCAGAGATCGGAGACATTCAAGAAGCGAGCTAGTTCCCAGGAATATGTACAGAGAGGTCAGATGAGGATAACTTCAAGGAGGCAGTGGTAGAAAACAGTTGAAATAGGAAATTATATAGGCTATATATATATATATATATATATATTATATATATATTTAAACTGTTTTATTCACAGTGGATATTTCTACCCTGAACATTCAACCCAAAGTGTGTGAACGTGTTTGGCTCTGGAGTTTGTGACAGTTTGGAATGGAACTGTGCATGTACAAACTATTAGTATGCCTGATTCATTCGATCTATTCATGTGGAAATTTCTTAAAAGTAATGGAATCTGCAAGGTTTGGGGAAAACTCTTGAGTGCTTACATGAAAACTGAGCTGTGGTTTGAAAAGAATAAATATGGCTTTCTATTTGCAGCCTTTCCTCAGAAGTTAAAGTAACTCTGTAATAGCCACTCCTACACTGAATCCTACAAGAATAACAGTGACCACATGGGGTGGTAAAGGACTCCTGAAATCAGGAATGTATATACTGAGATTGTCTACACACTAAGATCAGACCTTCATTAGATGTGATAGAAGAAAAGATGGCACGTTTCTAACCCGCAATAGCATTTTGGAGGAATTTTTAGGGAAGAAGCTGGAAGCAAAAGGATTTTCAGAACTATAGGATTCCAGTGTGAATCCAATTTTTAAAATGCCTTTAGTGGCAGTGAAATTTAAGTCATGATGATGTAAAAGCTGGAGAGCTTTGCACTGTCTCTGCTGTTGACATGATATAGTGGTGCTTTCTGTTGTCCCCAAACTCCCACTGTCTTCTGAATTCTGGAGACATTTAACTTCACCCACTTTACTGCCAGAGTCTGTCACTCATGCCACCCTGGGACAACACCACCGGGTGCATTATGGGAAGCCTTCACCTTCTTCTGAAGCCTCAGCTGTTGGCTGTGGCTCCAGGGAGAAGGAGAGGCTTGATGGGTGGATGTCTTCCTGCCGGAGTGACAGACCTTGTGACTCTCCTGTCCGCATTTCTGAGGACACACTCTCCTTAGTTTAATGTTTTTTATCACAACAGTTTGAAAGTCAAAGAAAAAACGAAAGCCTCATTCCAGCTCCCCAGAAATAAGGTGGCTAACAGTTTGATGTGTTCTACTGTTGTTTTTAATTTTAATTTGAACATGGTGCCTACAGCTTATATTCACCGTCACCCTGTGTGCAGGAGCAATGTCAAAGCAACACTAAGGAAATCTGACAGCCTGGGGAAAACACAGCTTTTGTGTTTTAGTCACCCATAAATATCTCTGTGCGTTTATATCCTTCAAGGTTGCAAAGTCATCATCTCTGGGCTCCATACCACTCACAGGCATACTTTGTATGATTTTTCCAGTATTTTTAAAAACAAACAGGGGCTGGCATTTGGTACAATATTAAGATGCCAGTTGGAACACCTGCATTGCACATTGGAGTACCTCAGTTTAAGACCTGGCTCCACTCCTGACTTTAGCTTCCTGCTCATGTGCACCCTGGGAGACAGCAGGTGATGATGGCTCAAGTGCTTGGGTCCCTGCCATCCACATGGGAGACCTGGATTAACTTCCTGCACTTGGCTTTGGGCTGACCCAGTCCCAGCTGTTACAGGCATTTGAGAAGTGACCCAGTGGGTGGGAGATTTCTCTCTCTCTCTGCCTTTCAAATAAATAAATAAGTATAAATAAAAATAAGTTAATTCATTGCCAGATTTTAAAATTAATGGATTTGGCATACAATGTGAGGTCTAGTGAATCTTGTATAATAGGATGTCCTGCAACCAACACATTCCCAAGGGACAAGTGGCAGAGGCCAGAAGTGAGAAATATCAGCCTCCTAGAAATCCTGCCATTTGCCACACCCTCAACTGTTGCCTCTTGTATTACATCTGGCCAACTGTACCCATCTGCATTCCTTGCTGGTCCCTAGAGACATCTGAGTTTACAACTCCAATAACTGAAGTCATCCGATTTGAGAGCTAAAAATGATATAGATAGCCTGATCACATAATTAACTGCCCAAACCAAGACACTGAGAGTGAAAAGGGTCCACCTAAAATTGTACCAAGACCACAGGCATAAACCAGGACAGTGCCAAACAAAGATAGATAGATAGATAAGTGTGTCTATCTATCTATCTATCTATATACATATATACATACATTATCCCTATTTATAGAGCAAGCGCTTCATTCAACACTTTCATTTTACTATAAGAAAACCGAAAGTTAGAAATAGGAAGACATTTGCCTGAAGTATTCACTAAGTGAATTATGACAAAGCTGCCCACAGTACCCTAGCTCCTAGTCCACTGTTTTTCCCACAAAATATGCTCTGTATAATAGATATGAGTACCATATCCTCCTCGAATATATGGACTTTTTTTGTGGTTCATAATTATCACATAGCTAATTTCTCCTGAGAGAGCCTATGCAATGGTGGCTTATATCGTCAGTATCATTTCTATTATGAATCCAATTAAAGATCTGGACTGTAGCACATTCAGAAAAGTTTAAAACATTGGTGAGCTTGAGAACTAGAGAGTAAACACAGGCTTCTCACTTTACTGGATACAAGAAGAGATATATTTAGCAATACTAATTTCCCAGATTAGGGAAAGAAACCCATAACAAGTATACACAATGAAAGCCAACCATTAAGTAAGTATCTGGTAACCAGCTTGCTAAAGACATTATACACTGATTTTTTGATCATTGGCTATTGACAGGTCTGCAAGATATATTCAAGATCCCAAATTCCCAAATCTTTGTGCAGCTGTCCATTGCCTTGCCTTGCTCTATTGCTAATATTTGTGCTGAGAACTCTCCAGAAGAGATCAGTACATGCCGTTAATAACTTTCTCGGGCTTTGGCCCCAAATCCATGGCTGGATCCTAGAGTACTCCTACCCTGTGAGCCATAGGGACACCTTGTAACCTTTGGTGAAGGCTTGGGCCAAGGACTAGCCTGGGAAGTCTCCCTCAGGACACCTTTTCCCATTACCCCACTTGGTTCTCACTTGTTCTTCAAGGGTTCCTTCCAGAAGCAGAGCTGTGTCAGCAGAAAGGGGGAAAATGTTATGGCCAATGCCTACAGCAGAGCTGGCCTAAGTCGCCCACTTCAAACTCCCCTTCCCTTGGAGTAAACTCTGGTCCCAGTTACCTTTCCAAATGTGAGACACCATCCACACGGGAGATGTGTCCAGGACACACATTGCCACACTGGCCTCATAGAGTTGTAGAGATCCAAGGAAAACTAAAATGAGCACCTAGTCACCAGTATCTTTGTCCCCAGCAGCCTCCCCTAGTGTCCTGCAGGAGCCTCCTTTTCTTTGACTTTCATCAGAGTTTCTTTGTGTGAGGTGCCTTGATGGGGAAGGGGGACCAATGGTGACCTCTAAGCTCAAGATGGAAAACTCACACATGAGCAACCTTGTCTCTAGTGTACCTCAATAAACCTTATGAACCCAATCAGTATTAGGGAAATAGATCCCTAGAGCAAGGCTGTCCAATAGCAACATGTGGTAACTATGCCCTTGAAATGATAATATTTTGGTAATATTGATATAAGTTTTAAAAAAGTTTTAAATGAGTCTTGTCTGTTTTTTTTTAATTTTAAAATGTAATTACTAGAAAAGCCAAAATGATCCCTTTTGCTTGCCTTATATTTCTACTAGACAGCATTGCTGTAGAGGTGCACGACATGCATCTAAACAGGGTAGAATTCAGGTGTTTAGCTGCTACAGTTACCTTTTGCCATTGCAAGTCTGAAGGGATGGGAGTTTGAACAGTTGTTTCCTGGTGCGACTAACTAGTTCATTAGCAAGGCTTCGGTGTGGAAGACATATCTGGCACATGGGCTTCTAGAAGTTCATAACAGGATCTCCTTGCTAGGAGAACAGGGTGAAAGCATTTTAGCACATCCTTCTATAAATAAGACTAGTTTTAAAAAAGGACTACTCTCCTCCCTCATGTTCCATCATCTTGTTTCCTGCATGGCTTCTTGCTTCTAGCATCCCCTGAGGGCACCTGTTCTGACACCAATCTTTGAGCTTCTATGCCATATTGTGCAGAAGGCACTTGGGTCCATATAGTGCCAGCTGTGGGTGCCATATGGCAAAGCCATACCATGTACATATGCACAGAACATTTCTGAAGCCAAAAGGAGTATAGAAGAATGTGTTTCTAATCCAGCTTTATCTTTTCCTTGCTTTTGAAAATTTTAATCATTGAAATCTCTTTGGGCCATAAATAGAACCATGTAGTGAGATTAAAAAAAAAAAAACTTTTTTTGAGTTAAAACCAAGTATGTACTTTAGTTTTTCTATGGACATACATGGGGCTGGTACTGATCTATGAAAGTGTAGATGGAACATTTGGATACAGATGGGTTTAACTTCCCAATGAAGTGTATGGAAAAGGACATAAGAATGAATGGAGAGGGTGTGTGTCAGTCTGAGTGGAGTTTGTCACTCTGAAGCAGAGATTTCCTTCTCCTACAAGTAGCTGGAGAGAGAATTCTGCCTCAGAGACAGAGTTTGTTGGGAGGAATGCCGAAGAAGCTCCTTCTCTTGACTGACCCCAACCTTGATGTGCCTCTCACACCACAAAGAGCACGGACCTGTGGCCCCACGTGGAGACGGTACCAATTGGAGCTGGGCTTCAGGCTGTGTTTTCCTTTGCAGTAACCTCTCTCCTTCTTCTTTTCTTTCCACCTCTTCTAGGCAGGACAGGGCTGCTTGCTGATCTCTTGCCCAGTTTTGCTGTGGAGATTATGCCAGGTATTCAGTCATTTAACTCTTTATTTGCTTAGTTTGCTCTCATTCCAGCTGTCTCGCTTCTGCATTAGTGGCTAACTGCTTGTTTAATTTATGTGCACATCTGTGTGTGTATATATATCTATGATCTTCTCCAGGATGAACTAAACCCACTGGAAGAGCCTTTAAATGGTATCCCTTCTGTCACTAGACCCTGAAAGAATAAGGATAATTAAAATTGGCTGAGATGCTGGAGACCAAGTCCTTCAGGGTCAAGCATGCAGGCTCTTTGGCAGTCTCCAGATCTCAATATCTCAGCTGGATCCAGACAGCCATAAGTATTCTTAGCAGTGTCACTATTTACTTGCTTTCCATATTCCCCTTACTTATGTGTTTACTCACCCATTATTATACAATCATGTTATCCTATGCCTTTTATAACATTATCAAACATTAAAAAAAAAAACCTTAAGCAAACTAAGCATCTCTCCTCTCTTGAAAAATACACAATTACAGATCCATATTACTTTGCAATACAACTTCAGGAGCTTGATTGGCACATAACTCCCTAAAGGTTCATGATCATATGTCAAGGACACCTGCAGCAAGTCCACATCTCTTTCTACATAGCTTCAGTTGAACACACCAGTGTACATGAGCCTGTGTCAGTTTAGTGCATTACCTCAGTCCACCACTAAAGAAGGCTCCGGCAGAAGGAAGGATGAACCATGTGAAAGGACGTGTCCATACTCAAGGAGTAGGGAACGGCGTGATCCCATCTGGCTTTGGAGGGCTTCTGCCTGAATCTTGAGAGTTGCCTAATAGCAGCAGCTATGCAATATCACTGGCCACTGGTTTTGGCTCGATTGAAGTTGTAAGAAATGTCCAGTTTTCACAGCTGAGCTAATTATTCTTCCATGAATTCCTCTGGTCTTTCCCCAAATGAAGGCATTGTTCTTACTGATGTTACTCCCAAGGACACAAACAGCTATTTCTTTGTAAGCATTTCTTCATCACACAAAATAACGCTACCCTGAAATGCTCCAAACAAGATGTTCTATCTCCCAGATGCAAGAAAAAGTTACTGTATTTTTCATATCTGGCCCTACATGCCTGAATTTCTTTCCCTTTTGACTCCAAGAATTCTCTCACAGATAATATTCTATTGTTTTGTAGGCACCACTCCATACAGCTCATCTAAATCTCAGGACTCACAGCTGTCTCAGGCTACATTCTGTTGATTATGTTACTGTGAAGGCCAGGGTCAAGGCTTTCCGCTATCTATTGTCTTCAGCGTGCATGCTCACCAGACCATTCCCGCAGGGCATCAGGCCTTCTCATTCCCTCCCTGAAGAGACTGACCTGGTTATTTTGAGTGAATCTCAGAAGGATAAGTGAGGAGGGACGTTCAGGAATATGTTGCCTGTTTTCTCTCCCTGTTCTTGTTTGCCTTCTAAACAAAGGTTGAATAATTTCACCATGATTACGAAACTCTTTATATATAAAATGTCTTGCTTTCAATTGAATGTTCATTTAATTGAAGAGATATTTAACAGCCAAAATTTTTTTAAGATTTTTTTTTTTATTTGAAATAATTACAAAGAGAGGTAGAGAGAGAGAGAGAGAGGTCTTCCATCATTGGTTCTCCCCCCAAATGGCTGCAATGGCTGGAACTGAGCTGAGCTGAAGCCAGGATCCCAGAGTTTCTTCCAGGTCTCCATGTGGGTGCAGAGGCCCAAGCACTTGGGCCATCCTCCACTGCTTTCCCAGGCACATTAGCAGGGAGCTGGATTGGAAGTGAAGCAACCAGGACTAGAACCGGCACCCATATGGGGTGCTGGTGCTGTAGGCTCGGCTTTAACCTGCTACGCCACAGCACCGGCCCCTAACAGCCAAAATTTAAGAAAAACAATCTGCACTTGAGTGTCAAACTTGATATTTGTTACGCGGCCTTCAACCAAAATGAGTCACTCTATTCTCTTAAAGGAAAGCCTGGCTCGCTGCAGTCTGCCCAGGTCTCTGGGGGAAGTCAGGTCTGTTAGCCAAGTCCTAATAGCAAAAATCACAGATAAGTCACCTGAGGGCCATTTTTACCTAGGCCAAGTGGAATTTGTTTCCTTTCTCTTAATCCTTTGGATGGGCAAATGAAATAGAATTCATGTTCAGCCTCTGGCAGAGCTGTGAAAATAGCAGCGGTGAACAAACATCCCCATCAATACACGTGTCAGCCTTGCCGTTTGTCAAAGCTGTGAGCCACTTAGCCTTTGGCTGTGCTGGCTCTCTGGTGTGGTCAGCTTGAGTGTGATCAAACCAAGCCCATTCTCTGGGGACAGCAACAGTGTCTTCTTTGAGACTGGGTTTTTGCTAGGGGGAAAAAAAAATCCTGGGTGGTCATCCAGCTATAAGCAAAAGGTTTGGGTCTCAGCACTGGTGCTGAGTCCAGGAAAGCTGTTCTAGAGGCAGTGAACAGGGAAAGGAGACGCACGCCTAAGGGGCCTGGACCACCAAGAATGGTCTTCATTTGGGCCATACAGACTCAGAGACTTTTTCTTCTCATCAGAATTTATACCATTTCAGACAAGATTAACTTGGGTCAACATGATACATATTCATAGAATGAGCCATTGCATAACCCAGCAGGCAAAGTCCCCCTACACCCTCCACCCCAGCAAGGAGTCTTTGCACTCTTGTCCCATCCTTATTCTGACACTAAAATCAATTAAGTAAACCCTTTCCCCAGTAGGAGAACCTGACAGTCCCTCATTGCTTTGTGCCAGTCATTCTGTACACCCAGTGGAGGTGTAGGTAACCTTCTTCCCTCTATGCTATGTTCTAGCCCTGGGGGTGGGGTGGGGGGGCTCTTGCACTTCTCACTCTGAGCTCCTCTCGGGTTTGGGGGCTCTTTTCCCCATTCATGTCTCCAGGCTCCTCACACTCTCCTCCTTCCACAGGGGAGACACCCATCAGAGTGTGCCCTGCCCGTGCGGGTGGCCATCTCGAATGTGCGTTTCTTTGTGTGTCCCTGCAGAGTGGGTGTTTGTCGGCCTGGTGATCCTGGGAGTCTTCCTCTTCTTCGTGCTGGTGGGCATCTGCTGGTGCCAGTGCTGCCCTCACAGCTGCTGCTGCTACGTCCGCTGCCCGTGCTGCCCAGATTCCTGCTGCTGCCCTCAGGCCTGTGAGTGATGTGCCCAGTGGGGAGATGTGGAATGACCAAAAGCAATGCCACCTTTCATCTGACAGTTGTGTGCCCCGAGTTCTTCCTCCACCTCCTTCCCTTCCACCCAAGGAGCTGAGCCGATCTCCCCTGCTGGGAGCCCCGGCTTCAGAGATGAGCATTCTTGTCTGGCTCCTCACCTGCATGCACTTCTCTATGTTTTTATCCACACCCGTCACCCATGCATTTGGAACACTCATTGACTCTACTGATGAAAGGAAGGGCAGGCAGGTTCTGGATGGTGAGGTTGTGGAGTAAGGCTGTGCCCACTCCTCAGGAGGAAAGGGGGCCTTCTCTGGGCATCCCCCTCCCATGCAGAACCACGCCTCCCCCCGCCCATTTTTTCTGTGAACAGAGCATACAAACTGCAGCCTTTGATGTCACAGATGAGTTTTATTTGCTCACGTGATGGGACGGGGCCTCTGGTCCTCATGTTGGGGATCACAGTCTTCCATTACTGGCCAAGCCCATGCAGCCATGAAATGTGGCCTGCCCCCCGCCATAAACCAGACACATCTTGGAAGAGAGAGGCACACTACGTATGCTTAGCATTGTCAGGATTAGTCTCCAGAAGCAGAGTCGTTTGCTCTGCTTTTGTATCCCAGAGCATGGGCCGTGTACAACCCAATGGTTGCTTCCCTCCCCTAGAAGAGATACTCCTGGGAACAGCCCTGGGCAGCCCCTGTGGGAGGCCCCCTGCCAAGGGGCGGAGGCAGCCTCCCCACGGAGAGGCTAGGAGCAGGCTGCTGCTGTCACCAGCGGTGCTGCTGTGACAGCTCCCAGAACGGCTTAATTGCTCAGATGCCAGGTACTAAACACTGTAATTCCTATGTCACTGCCTTTCAGCAGATCTGGAGGAATCCAAGGGAGTGGGGGAGGGTGGCTCTGAGGAATCACTTTGGTCCCTGGGATGCACACACACACATACACACACACACATCAGGAGCTCCCTTAGGCACATCCCCAGGGATTTTTGTTATGAGGGTTGTGGAGGGTGGGACGACATAATCTCTCTCGCTCTTCATCTCCCTCCACAGTGTATGAAGCAGGGAAGGCAGCAAAGGCCGGGTACCCTCCCTCTGTCTCCGGTGTCCCCGGCCCTTACTCCATCCCCTCTGTCCCTTTGGGAGGAGCCCCCTCATCTGGCATGCTGATGGACAAGCCGCATCCACCTCCCCTGGCACCAAGTGACTCCACTGGAGGCAGCCACAGTGGTAATTTGTAGTTGCAGACTGCACTGCCTTGTGCTCTTCTTGGGCCCCCGCTCTGGTTCTTTGCTGATAGGTACAATCGATTCTGGGATGCATCTTCGGAAAGTGGTTATCTCCATCCAGAAAAGGGATCCTTCCAGCTGTATCAGCTACTTTTTGGAGTGTGTGCCAGGCTTCCAAGGCCTGCAGGACACTGCCGAACCTTGCTTTTTTTGCCAAGATCTTCAGTGACTAAAACTATAGGGAAAAGAGCCAGGTACACTGTGAATGTTAATCATTCAGTTAATAAAGACTGTGTCTTCCTACTTAGGGTGCAGGAATGTACTAGATACCATGACGGACAGCCAGATTATAGGGTGTAGCTTCTCCAGCAAGAGGAACAACTTAGCCAGGGAGAGAGAATGGGCCTTTCGAAAGACAACTAGAGGCTGAGGGGTCTGGTACTTGAAGTTCAATGCAGAAAGGGTTGTAGTGGTTACAAAGGGAGGGTTCAGGGAGGGGATGAGATGGGAGCTGGCCCTGGAGGAACAAGTAGGACTGAGGAAGATGGGGGATGCTGAGCACGACATACAGGAAGGCCAGTGTGGTGAAGGCCAGAGCCAGGAGAATGGAGCGAGCGTGAGCAGTGTCCAGCTTGTCAGAGGAAGGTGAAGGACAGACTGGGGACAGCCCTGAAACCCTTCCTAAGGAGCTGGGGCTTGGTGGGAGTGCTGCAGGCAGACCCCTGAGAAGAGAGATGGCAGAGGATGGAGCCAGAGGCCACAGCTAAGATGTGACTGACATGGCCAGGACTGCAGCGTGAGTGTCGGGATGCTGGTGGAGACAGCGGAGTTGAAATGTATGGGTAAATCTGAGAGGTAAGAGACAAACGAGACATTCAGCTCCATGATGACCCCAAGTGGTCCAGTTGTGCAGATGAGACAGAAATGAGGGAATTGTTAGGGAGAGCCAATTGGTGGGGAAGATGCGTTTTATTTGGAGCATGATGAATTTGCAGCTGTCTTCAGGGATGTTGCATTGAGGTTCAAGGGCAGGTAGGGTGGAGTTTTTCTGGAGTTGTGCCCATAGTAGATTTAGAAAGTGAATTTTTTAATAAATATTTATTTAAGAGGTAGTTACAGAGAGAGGGAGAGGCAGAGAGAGAAAGGTCTTCCATCTGCTAGTTCACTCCCCAAATGGTCGCAATGGCTGGAGCTGCACCGATCCAAAGCCAGGAGCTTCTTCAAGGTCTCCCATGTGGGTGCAGGGGCCTAAGCACTTGGTTCATCTTCTACTGCTTTCCCAGGCCATAGCAGAGAGCTGGATCGGCAGTGGAGCATCCAGTACTCGAATTGGCACCCATATGGGATGTCAGTGCTGCAGACAGATACTTAACCTACTATGCCACAGAGTCGGCCCTAGAAAGTGATTTTTAAACCCTAGATGTGGGTGAGCCAGTAGGGTTGGTTAAAACATACATGTCTCCCCTGGAAGTATCTGGACTGCTGTCAGTGAGGGGTGGGAAGGGCCTCTAGCCCTCTTAATGAACTGCCCACGCCTGGCTGTGGAAGGAGTGGCTCTCCTCCATGAGTAATTGTTATTTGTGCTTTTCTCTCCCTGGAACTATTAGTAGAATTCTGACGTCTGAGACTGAGAATGAGTCACAGACCGAGAAGTAAAAGTTAATGATTAAGGACACAAAGGGAACTGGGGAGATAAAGCCGCCACAGTCCATCTCCCTGGAGGAGGGAGTGGGCAAGAGAGACGTGAATGAAACCCATCTCACACTTCCATTCTGCTGCTTTCTCCTTTTTCTCATCGTCTTCCTACCTCCTTCTCACTGGAATCCTTTCCCCTGGCTTTGTATTTAGTGGATTCCCATAACAAAATGATCCTTATTTATAGAAACACATCCTATCTCCTGTATGCAGTCTTTTTTTGCCAATTCTGCTTCTTGTGGTCCACTGACTTTGGACCCTTCCCACAGTACTAACCAATTGCAATCAGAAGTGCCTTTAAAAATAAGAGGAAAAAATAGACTATTGCATTATTTCACATAACACAAAATCCCAAGGTAGGGTGGCTCGGGTTTGGTTAAGCAGACAGATCACGTGGTCTCACTGAAGGACCTTGCTTGTTCCATCTTTGTTCTGTCATCCTGACCACATCTTTTGTCCCCCTTGGCTGGCTCCCTTTCTGATCCCCCCCTGACTGCTGCAGGTCTGGGTATGAAATGTACTCATTGTGTGTTTCCTCCTTGTGCTGCTTTTCTCAAGAGGACAACTTTTTTTTTCCCATCTGGCAGACTTCTTCTTGAGGCTTTATCAGCAAGGATTGTGGCCCATGCTCATTCCTAAACTAGACTGGCCTGAACTAATTATGACTCCCCTCTTTGGCTTAAATAACTGTTCACCTTGGAAGTGAACAAATGAGGGCCATGTTGAAGAAAACAGGAAAGATGGTAGGCAGTGTTGACCATAGCTAGTAGGGCCCATGTCGTTGGCTGGTAGAGTCAGAACTGGGTTCTTCGTGGCTCTGTTGGGCACATTTCTGTACCATGGTCCCGCAGGCAGTGTTAGTGGTTCTCGTCTAGTCCTCCTTTAAGGAGGGTGGCTTAGGCCAATATTCTATGTAGATGATTCTCTAAAGAATGCTAAAAGCTTTAAGAAACGCTGATGTATAAAAATGTAAATTTAGCCTATTTTATATTTATATGCTACTTCAATTTCAGAGTAATCATCTAGCAACAGTAATTTTTCAGATTACATTGGCACACAATACTCTTTTGAACACTCTTTGTAGTTGAAAAGGCTCCTTTGATGAGCTGTGTATAGTGCAGCCAGTTGTTTGCTGAATAGGAGAGAGAGAAAAAGCACCCTGATTCCTTCTCCCATTCTTCCTGGCAGCGACCTGGGCCCTTCTCTGTGGCAGGGAAAGAAGTCTGTCTCCTCGCACACCCCTCTGGATCCATTCCCTTCAGCTTCTCCAAAGTCCCGTCCTCTGCGCTGTAGGGCCGCACCTCACTCCATTCCCCCCTCACGTCGTCACCCTGTCTTTAGTGCCTCTTCCTCTCAGCATCCAAACAGGCCCTGATCTCTTTCACTAAGTACAACAACAATCTACAAAAACCGTGCAGTCCTCCAGTGTTGCTCCTTCATCCTTTTCTCCTTTGCAAGCCAAACCTTTGAAGGAGTGCTGAATATGTGATGTCTCTGTTTCCTCTCCCCGAAGTTCCATCCTACGACTGCTTACGTCACTCTCCAAACCAGCCCTCGTCAAGACTGCCTGCTTGCTTTTAGTCCTTACTTCTCATTTCACAAAAGTAGCTGCCATCCCAACGCCCTCATCTTTCTTGACTTTCTCAGCACTTTACTTTGTAATTTATGCTACTGGGTGTTCTTCCGTGTACCTCCAGATGCTGCTGTTCTTATCTTGTCCAAAGTTCTCTGCCTGTGAAATCTTATCTACTCCCATGGCTCCAGCCATCACCTATACACTGGAGACTCATGGTCATTCTCTCACTGCTCTTTAGCTTCTGAGACTGTTTCCATTGCTGCCTTGTGGACACACACACACACACCTGGATATCTTGCAGGCCTCTCAAGCACCTCTGTCCCTAGGAAATCAAATTAATCTTGTTGGTTTTCCACCTCCAACCAGCTTCTGCGTTCCTTATCTCCCGAAGGCCTCCTTGTCCACCTAGTAGCCCAGACCAGAAGCGGGGACCTCAGCCTTGTCCCTTCTTCCTCACTTCCCCCATCCAGTTGTCACTAAGTCCTTGAGACTGTAACTCAAAATAACCTTGCGGTCACACACTTTCCTGCCTTGCTGCTGCAGCAATGCTAGTCCTTCTTGCCATCACCTCCCACCTCACTTAATGCAATTATCTCCCACCTGGCCTGTCCACATCTGCTCTTCTTTGCTCTAATTCATTTTATTTCAATCTCCTTGGCCTCCACTAATCCTTTGTGTGAAGGAATTGAGTAGGCAAGTAGGGTTGTGAAATGTCATTTTCAAAATTAATAAGGATGTGTGTCTATCTCTATATATATAGGCCTACTGTATGTATACAGATATGCAAATTTTAAGAATCACATCTCCCACAACTGAGCTGCTGTCACCCTGGGGGTGGAATCTGGCAGCTGTTCCATCATCCATAAACAGCCTTGCTTAGCTCGTTAAGACAGGACAGGAAGAACAACGCTTTATCTATGGGTATCTGCCTCTGAGATGTCTTTTTGCAAGTTTTACTGGTTGAATTTTGGCTATAAAGGGGAAATTAGCTGAAAAATAATTGAGCCTTGATTAGGCCAAAGCTGTTAGTTTAAATCCTTTTACAGGAAGAATTTCTGAAAATATAGTTTGGCATCAAAGTGGATATCCCAGTATCTACTCTCCAGTAAAACCAAAGTTGGTAGGGCTAACAAATTAGAGGAAATGGAGTATGAAGAGCCACACAAACCAAAGGACTTGGGCCAGACTGAACTTGAAAACTGATAAAAATTATCCATTGACTCTAAACTGAAAATCCTTGGGAAACAAGTCATTTTCCAAATCTGCTGGACTTTTGCCAATACTCCAGTATATTTCTTATGAAAATATCACCACATATCTGAGAATTATCTGATTTTCAGACAAACAGCAGATAAAAATCAATCTGACATCATGCTGTATGTTTTCAAATCAAGAAAAAATTCATTGAATGCCTACAAATTTCCCTATCCTCCAGGAATTTATAGTCTAGCAGGATGGTTGCGGGGGCTCATGAATGGAAATAAAATGAGTAAGAAATACAAGGCAGTATATGGGAAAGACTGTTCATGATGTAAGCCCAGGAAGGAAAATCTCATTTTGTGGAAAGGAAGGATCAAGAAGGCTTGTCTGGTGTTTGACATGTTCCTGAATGCATGTGTGACACAGAGCCAGATCCTCGCAGGATGAAAAGAATAGGAGAATACTTTAAAACCTGGTGTTGTGGCGCAGCTGGTTAAGCCTCCCTTCATGGTGCCAGCATCCCATATGGGCACCGGTTCTTATCCTAGCAGCTTCACTTTCCACCCAGCTCCCTGCTCATGTGCTCCTGCCACACCCCTGGGAGACCCAGATGAAGTTCCGGGTGCTTGGCTTTGGCTGGCCCAGCTCCAGCCATTGTGGACATTTGGGGAGTGAACCAGTGGAAGAGCTCTCTGTCTCTGCCTCTCTCTCTCTAACTCTGCCTTGCAAATAAAAAAAAATCTTTTTAAAAAATGGCATTCATGGGAAAATATACTTAAAAGATAAGTTTAATTTTGTGACAACATATTGGAAATCCACACACAGTTTTTTCATGATACGGATTTTCCATGAATTTTCTGGAGATCCCTGGTACTCTGGAGTGCTGCACAATTGAATTTGTTACCATTTAAAAAAAAAGTTCAAAACCTTTTAAAGGGAGAATTGCCTAGATTTTTAGCCATTTGAACCAAAGGATGATGATCCCAAAATCTAAAGATCAATACTTTTACTCTCTATTTTTTGACACATTGGAGGAATTTAGATTTCTGAAGCCATGGGGAGCTTTGATGGAGAAGTCAAATCTGAAAGTGTATGGTACAATGGAGAGGAGTCTCTGATGACAGCACTGGAGGCAAAGCTGTCATCTCCATTTGAGGCTGTAAATAGCTTAAGATCTCCAGGGATCTCATAACCAATGCATTAACAATCAAATCTGTATCATAATGAAGAGTGTAATTTTCTATAATGACACAGAAAACCTAAGCTCCAGTCCAAATTGCTGGTGACCAAGGATCCTTCAGCTGGTGCTCAGAGTAATGGCCCACTCTCACCACCAGGGGGCAGCTCGTACACTGTTTCACTGTTTCACAGAGTGACAGACCTCCCAAGACCTCTGACCCGTTACCCTAATAGTGCTTCACATACTAAAAACACCTAGATAAAGCCAAGGCTGCAGGTGGAGCAGGTCCCTTCCCTTATGCCTACACACATGCAAACTTTCTTTACTTAAAAAAGCACCATCAGGAAGAAAGGTCACAAAAATTACCTAAATCTTGCTGCTTCTTCAGGCTACCATTAGAGCCTTTCTCTTCCTGGTCAAAATTCTTCAATAAGTCACCCACATGGCCTAATCTGCCATACATCGTAATCCCTTGTAAAACAGCTTCTATTCCCAGCTTCCCATTTATTCATTCATACACACCTGTTTTGTATGTCTACAATGTGCCAGGCTCTATGCTAGGTGCTGGGGATAGAGGTGAACTGAGAAATCTGATACCCTGACCTTGGGAAACTACTGGAAATCCTCTTTGTAGAGACCAGTAACCCTGCCCCCAATCCCAGGCTGCAAGTTAACAAAATCAGGTGTCCACTATGGTCAAGCACAGTCCTAGGCACATGCAGACCTAGAATGATAAGGATTCTCTCCCATCTAGAATCTTTGAGACAACTGGTCATGTAAGCAAATAGCCTGAAAAAAACTAGAATACAGTAAGGACCATAGTAGAAATTCAAACTAAATGATTCGTACCTTAGGAGACAGAACTTTTCTTACTATGAGAATCAAAGACAGTCCTCTGAATGAAGCAATGACCCAATGAAGTTGACCTAATGCCCAGTTCCCAGCTTCCCAGCCTGGGCGTCTCCATCAGGCGTAACTGCCTCAGCACAGACGCAGCAGTTCAGTGGGATAATTGCATTTTAATTGAACTGTCTGTACTACTCCGTACACGCCTCTGCAGGCATAGATGAATGTGTAACTTGATAAATAAGATCTTTTCTGCTAATAATTGCTTCTACATAAGGATTATGGAGCTAACCTCTGGGAGAAGGTGCCACTAAAAAGGGTGTGCAGAGATTCATTCATATTTTTCCAAGTAATTCCACAATTTCGGATGAATGTGGACTCCCAGTATGTTCATGTATTAAAAAAACCAGTGTACCTGCCAATTAGTGTGTGGGCAGCTTCTCTGTCTTCAATGCCTAGGTTGTGCCTAGAGTGCTGTGCAATTTTATACTTTAATCTCCATGTAAATAACCAATGCATTAACAATCAAATCTGTATCGTAATGAAGAGTGTAATTGTGTGGGGGCCTCGTCCATAGCCAGGGTTACATGTCCAGGCATGAGAAGTCAGGGTTTTCTTTGAATGCACATCTAGTCACGTGTTTTCATTATAGTATTTGCTCTACTTTGGGGACAAGGAGTGTTGAGTTGAGTTACTCACTTCCATCCTGCTGTGTGGTCCTACCTGCAGGAAGACAGGACCATGCCATGGATCCTACAGCCCATGGCACACCTGGGAGCATTTCCTGCTCTGGGTCTTACTGTCTGGTCTTCCTTATTTAACTCCTCTTCCTACTTCTCCTCTTAGACTCCAGAGAGGCAAGATGCACTAATACAGTTGAGTTTCAATCAAACTGCGTGGCTCTAGCCCCAGTGCTGCCAAATTATTCCTGGGCAAGTTGTGGCAGCCCTCTGAGCCAGAGTTTTCTCAACCATAAAATGTAGCTGATAGCAGTACTTAGGTGACTGGGAGGAACACGGGTCTGTGTAAAGCACTTGGCATAGCACCTAACACATTTTCAGTGCCCAGTGAGTGTTGTCTAATTACTGTTGTCCTCTCTCCATCCCATCATTCCCTTCTCTCATTTTTGTTTTTCTTATGTCTGTGCAGTAGACCTGCTGGTGTCTGATGACCCTTGGGACTGGAATTGGGCTCGAGTGATCTTTATGCAACATGGGGCTTAAACAGCCTTGACAACATGAGTGACATTTGTGCTGACAATATGAGGGATGGGATGTCGGAGATATTACCTTTCCTGCTCTATTTTTTTTTTTTTTATTAAGCCCTGAAAACAACACCTGCTTGCAACCACACAGCATTAGGTTGAATTAATCATGTCTAAAATATGGTATTTCTTTTCCTAAAAGGGAAATGCTAAAAAAAAATATGAAACCATGATCAGAAACCCATGTATTTTGTATCTTTCTTTGTACTACTGTGTATAGGGTCTGGAATCTGATATTAGTTTAGTTTAAGGGATTTTTGCACCACCTCCCAGGCAACTAGAAGCATTCGGGTCACTTTTGTCAGGGTCCCTAATGGCTGGGTACCTGTTTTAAAGCTACCTGTGCTCACCCCAAGTGAAGACAGCCTTACACTGCAGTGACACAAGCTCCTTCCTTGGTGTGAGCATATTCCTCCAGTGGAACCCAAGAGCTTTGAGGAGATGAGCTTTAAGTGGAACTGCAGGTCAAAGATAGGAAGTGGAGGTTAACAAATGACTAAAAATATACTGCATAGACTGTGCCAGGTCCTCCATTTCAGTGACACCATCTGCAAGGGGCTATCAGATGCGGTCCCATGTGTATAGATGTAGATTATTTCCAGAAGGGTTGTGAGAATTGGGACTGCCCTCAGCTCACCTTCTTGTACTTTCCTCAACAGTTCGCAAAGGGTACCGGATCCAGGCTGATAAAGAGAGAGACTCGATGAAGGTCCTGTACTACGTGGAGAAGGAGCTGGCTCAGTTTGATCCAGCCAGAAGGATGCGAGGCAGATGTGAGCATCTGGTAGTTCTACGAGACCTGTGCATGCTGCAGGAGTTCACAGGGAAAGGAGGTTGGGGCGTTACCAAGCTTGGGCAGCTGTGAGCTCACAGGAGGGCTGGTGACACCAAGAAGACAGTAGCTGCCAGCCTGCAGAGGAGAGACAAAAGGGCTTCTGGTGTGAAGAGTAGAGCATCGTGCACGCCCTTGGTGTATGCTGTATCTCTCCAGGGGCAGTCGGTGTTGCGGGAGCTATGGGATCCGGGGGTTTGAAATAGCTCCTACTGCTCCCTTTGGAAGCTTAATCAGTTTTTTCCCAATGTAAAGGGCCCTAAGAATTGAACAGTCCAGCTGCTGAGTTGCTCATGGGGGCCTCAAGGAAAGTCAAAGAACCAGTCTGGCCGTGACTCTGGGGAAAGGCGGCTGCCATTCCTGAGTTGCCCAACAGCAGAGATTGAGGGGGGTGAGCAAAGAGGCTGCTCCTTGTGTCAAAAGAACTTCTTAATTACTCAGCTTGTAGGTAGCAGGGCCCCAACCCTTAACTGCCCCCAGCCCTTGGAGACTTAGCAGCTGACACAGCTCATTCTCTGGGGTAGATTCCACATTACTGTCTATCCTGGGAGGCAGCACAGGGCAGATCTGGTGTAGATGCAGGTGGGAGGCTTATCCGAAGGTGCTGGCAGGCGTGGCGGTGAGGTGATGATGGTCTCTCTGAACGCTCCTCTTCTTAGAAGCAACAAGAGACTTGATGCAATTGTTGGGGAAACAGTCCTAGACTGGAGGAGCTTTATTCAGATTAAGGACAACATATTCCACCCAGTTTGCAATTCTGAATTCATGCTGTCTGCCCTGCATCCATTGCCGCATCCTCCCACCTTATGGGCTATAAAAAGACCATCTCCAGATTGGAATGTCAGGAATGCAGATGTCACTGCACTTGACAAGCTAGTTGTAACAGTGTTGTCATGGATCCCTGTAAGGGGCCAGAGACAGAGCGAGTCCGGGACCAAGGACAAGCCTGCACAGGAAGTCTACGAATCTCATAGGTTGGAGGAAAAGTGAACTAAGGTTGAAACTAACAGATGGATTCTGATTTACATGGTATCTTCTGTCTGTCTACCTCCGTTACAATGTCCTCTGGAGGTGGGCTGGTAACAAGGTGATAGAATCTTAGAGTCAAAGGGACCGTAGAGGAGACTGACTTAGAGATAGTCAACCTTTGTTGTACAGAGGTGGAAACAGCCAGCCAGAGGGGTGCCATGAGAGAATCAGGACTAGAACATAGATCTTCTGATTCCTAGCCCTCCACCCTTTACAGGAAACACACGAGCCAATTGGGGATGGCTCCATGGCTGCAGCCTCTAAGACTGTAGAATGCTAGGACTGGAAGGGACTCTCTGAGGTTGCTAGATCCACCTCCTACATCTTACAGAGCAGGAAAGTTGAGCAGGGAGGAAAGGTTACCAGTACCAGTACTGAAAGCTGATGCCAGAACTGGAACTCAGATATTCTGGAACCTTTTACTCTGAGAGGTTCTAATCTAAATTTTGGAGTGAACATAGAAGAGGGACAATCTTAGAATTTTCATTGCAAAATGAATCTCATGGTTTCAGGTTGGGGCAGGAGAGTAACAGATCCTGTAACAATTGGGAACTTGAGGTCAAGGCTCATAAATTTGTTAGCCAGTGACCCTTACTTGCCTTGCCTTTACAAGTGGGGATTTGCGCATGGGATGTTTTCTGTCTGGGAAGTCCTAGGACAGGGGCAGCAAACTACATCCCCCAGGACAAACAAATTCTACTTCCTGTTTTTGTCAATAAAGTTTTCTTGGAACACAGCCACACCAATTCACTTGGGTATCCTAAATGACTACTTTTCCTCCTGCAATGCAGAATTGAAGACTTATAAAAGTATGATTTGCAAAACCTAAAATGTCCATGCTCTGGCCCTGTACAGAGTCAACCTGCCCTGACCTGGAGTTGAATTATGGGGTATTTCTTGTGAATCAAGGGATGTTTATTTCATGTCCAGACAGACAGAAATGTTATCATTACATCCAACCCGGACAGCCCATCAGTATGAATGATAAAACAGAAAACGAAAAAGGTCACATTTTCCCTCAAGTTGAAGGAGAATCCTGAGCCAACAGTGTTGTTTTTCAGTGGTTTCATTTCAAAGTTCTCTTCTGCATGGTTCCAAAGAAATTGGAGTTCTCAGGGATCCTGAGACAGGGAAAGTTCTAGATTTTATTAATAGCATCTGAATTGATTTCCTGTAACATAGGCACAAATTAGCCCATTCTTCTTGGGAGGAAGAGAAGATTTAAGAATTAGATTATAATTGAAAACCAACTGATTGCATGATGAAACTGAATGGCGGTCATGGCAAACCCCATGTCCCTGGTGAAACAACACTAGGATGCTGTTTATATGCCATGGAGGGAGGTCTGCTCTTATCTTCAAGCAAAAATTCTCCATTCCTCCGGGGATTATTTGGAAGATCAGGTTGGGGAGGGGCACGAGGCATGCATCTGTGCTCTCTCCATACTGTCTTGGCTTTCCTCTCATTCAAAACAGCCTCAAACCTGATAAATGTTGTTTTTGATAATATTTTGAAGTTCTAGTGAAAAGACTGGGGAAAACAAATGGATTCAGTTACACTGCAAATAGATTCACTAGATTTATCTTTTAAGTAAAATGAAATTCAATACATTTCAAGTTCTATAAATAAACAGTTGGGTTTTATTTCTTTTTCTTCCTTCCTTTCCACACTGTGAAGCTGGTCTTTGCTCACAACTGCTTTTGCAAAAAGCTCCTTAGACCACTGCAGGGGATGAGAAAGCTGCTCCCCACTCCAACCCTTTACATCCTGGGGCTGGGGCCAGAATACAAGCAGAAGCCCACTGGCCATAAATGTAGCCTACTTTCCTTTGTTTCTCACACCTCCGAACAACTGGTCTACCCATTCCAGCACACAACCCTGGATAGGACTGGGGCGAGCAAGAGGTCATTGCAGGCACTGTGAGTGGGCTTGGGCAGCACATTCCAGGTCCCTGGGTGAGCACGCTCTACAGTGGGAGTGTACTGACACTAGCTGTGCACTTCCTGTGGCTCTCTGCACTTATGTGGGAGGTGCACCACCAAAGGCAGCTGGAATGGGTGCCCCTATAGCACGGAGCAGGACTGGCTCCATCCTGGGCCTGGACCAATGGTGGGGAACATGCCAACATACATGGCATCATCACGGCTCACCACAGAATCAGATGGGGAGAAGAAAAACATTTGAACAGGGATGATGGTATACTAGGCAGAGGCCAGCTGCAGAGAGCCAGGAGAACAATAACAATTATTCTCCTAGTTCAAGAACAGAGGATACCTCCCTTTGTGTATGCAAGTAAGCTTCCTGCTGGAGCCAGCTCCTGCTGAGCTAAGAACACAGATACCTCTACAGTAGGGCTACAAGCCTCCCTGAACAGAGGCCCTTGAGCGAGAGTATCTCGGAGCCTCTGCTATCAGCCCTTAACAGCTGTCCCTTCCTGCTGAGCCCGTAGAAAGCTGTGTCATGCCTGGCTTTGTCCTTGCAGATAACAACACCATCTCGGAACTCAGCTCCCTGCACGAGGACGACAGCAATTTCCGCCAGTCTTACCATCAGATGCGAAGCAAGCAGTTCCCTGTGTCTGGGGACTTGGAGAGCAACCCTGACTACTGGTCAGGTGTCATGGGAGGCAGCGGTGGAGCCAGCCGGGGACCCTCAGCCATGGAGTACAACAAAGAGGACCGGGAGAGCTTCAGGCACAGGTGATGGCTGTGAGGGCGCAGGAGCCGAAAGGCAGGGCGGTTTGAGGGCTCTGGACCCTAATGACCCTTGTTAACCTATCTCTGCCCTTCTCATGTATTTTACCCAATAATGGCTAACGAAAATCTCATCATGTCCATCGTGTTTAATCACTTGCTATGTGAAAGGTGAAATGCCAAACACTTTATCCTGTTCATGTAAGTGTCCCGTTAATGTCCCCATTTTAAGTTGGGAGAATGGAACCTTCCAGATGGTAAGGGACTTAGGGTGATGTGGCCAACGACTGTGGGAGGGCAAATTTTGCACCCCACCTCTTGTGACCACATCCGCCTGAATTAACACCTTCCCCACCACCAGGTCTTTTAGCTTGGACGGGAGACACTGCCTTTCTCTTACTAACGGCAGGGGTCTGCCTGTTCTCAGGCCCCTGTGTCACCAAACATGGCTGTGTGTCTGACGGCCTGCACTGGTGACTGTGCGTGGCTGTCAACCAGAGGCCACATAACGTTCAGAAGGCGGCCCCACGGGTGTGTTTTTAACACTTTGAGCCCACGAAGTATTTTCAGCTACACAAGCCCAATTTGATCCCTCACACAGACTCGTGGGGCACACACGGCTGCCCTCCCTGGAGCAAGATTCTTGGGTGTGGGAGGTGTCAAAACGACCCAGCTTCCCGGGGCCCCTGCACGAGGCCCGGGTTGCCTCCCCCAACCCCGCAAGCAGCCCAAGACCTCACCAATGACCCCTCTGCCCGCAGCCAGCAGCGCTCCAAATCGGAGATGCTGTCCCGGAAGAACTTCGCCACGGGGGTGCCAGCCGTGTCCATGGACGAGCTGGCGGCCTTCGCCGACTCCTACGGCCAGCGGTCCCGGCGGGCCGACGGCAACAGCCACGAGGCGCGGGGCGGCAGCCGCTTCGAGCGCGCCGAGTCGCGGGCGCACGGGGCCTTCTACCAGGACGGCTCCCTGGAGGAGTACTACGGGCCGCGCAGCCGCAGCCGCAGCCGCGAGCCGCTGACCGACGCCGAGCGCGGCTGGTCCTACAGCCCCCCGCGCCGGCGGCCGGCCGAGGACGCGCACCTGCCGCGCCTGGTGAGCCGCACGCCGGGCGCCGCGCCCAAGTACGACCACTCGTACCTGAGCAGCGTGCTGGAGCGGCCGCCGCGGCCCGAGGTCGGCGCCAGCCGCGGCGGCAGCCTGGAGACGCCGTCCAAGCTGAGCGCGCAGCTCGGCCCGCGCAGCGCCTCCTACTACGCCTGGTCGCCGCCGGCCACCTACAAGGCGGGCGCGCCGCGGGACGACGACGACGACGACGACGAGGACGACGAGGAGGACGCGCCCGACGACGCGCTGCCGCCCTACAGCGAGCTCGAGCTGAGCCGGGGCCCGTCCTACCGCAGCCGCGACCTGCCCTTCCACAGCAACTCGGAGAAGAGGAGGAAAAAGGAGCCCGCCAAGAAAACTGTGAGGCCGCGCCTGGTGCTGCTCCTGCAAGTGGGCCGCGCGGGGAGCCGCCGGGCGGGCGCGCTGCCCCGGGCGCGGGGTGGCCGGGTGGGAGGCCGCGGGCCGGCAGCCCGCCCGGCCTGCCAGGGGTTTGTCCCAGGGCCGGCTGAGGGAAGTAAACGTGGCGCTCTGGCACGTTGAGTATGCAGAGGGGGACGAGGGTTTACTGAGGGCCCTGGATCCTCAGCCGTCAGCCGTGAGAAGCCACCCCCACCGCGGGCCTCTGGGTGGCGTCGGAGTCTGGGTGCAGAATGTTCTAGCAATGCCCGTGTGTGCTTTTCTTCCCATGCCCTGACCCCTAGGGCAAAGGGTTTGTGACTTTTTTTTTCCTACCCTTCGAAGGAGTAAGTCTTTAATATTGTCAAATATTTATTCAGCCTTCACATTCTCATGTTTTTCCCTAAATATTTTTATTGACTCGTAGCCAAAACAATTCCATATATGTGCTCGATTTTGTGTCATCGATTTGTCCCCTGTAGTCCCTCACCTTATAATTTCCCCCACGAATCCCTCCCCCCCCCCCCGCGCCCACCCCGTTTCCTGGGTGTTTTATATCTGAAACGGTTCCTGCAGTTGACTTTCCCAGGATCTGTAGCTTTGAGAAAATTTCCAGAAGAGGCCACGTCCCGGAGAAGGTTGGGAGCCACTGCTGTTTTCAAGGGCAGCTCACCTCTTTTTTTTTCCCCCTTTGACATTTTTGAGTGGAGACTGTGTACTGTGCCCTGTATATGTTGAAGAAATCCTTTGGTCCCCACCCAGTTCACTGTCCTTTGTATGTGGCTTTATTGCTGCCTTCTCTCTAAGTGCTAAGAGCAGCCACTCCATCTCTCAGCCTCCACCCTTGAGCTCTGGACCTCAAAGAAACATCAGGGATAGTCCCAGAGGTCGAATGTGGGGGACCAAAGTGCCTCTGACCCTGGTGCTTTGGAGGCCACTCTCCAAGCATAAGTGCTTCTATTCTGTCCCCCATGACACTGCCTGCCCCCTAACTTCTTGTTTTTCATGACTGCAAACCGGACATTCTTTTTAGTGTATACTATGATTCACAATAAATTCTGCTGATTTCAGGTTCATAGTATACCATCCACACTTGCCGTTGTGGAGCTGTAAATGTTGTGGTTATCCTTAGGGTGGTGGGAGGTTTTTCCATGGCCGTGATAAGTTCTAGCAGATGGGTACTGGCTTGTGCACTGAGGCGTAGGCACAGCCATCACAAGTCTGTGAAGTGCCCTAAGAGTCAGGCTGTGCACGGCTCGCCATGGCTTGTGGGCTCTGCCCAGTGAGCCATCTCTTGTGTCAGTTGCTAACCAGCACGTGATTTAATGTTGGGCTCTTTCTGCTCTTCCCCAGAATGACTTCCCAACCAGGATGTCACTTGTGGTCTGATGTTTTCAAGACATCTCTCTGAATGACTAGAAAGCAGATGCAGACTACAGGGACAAGACATAAATCCAAGAGACAGCAGGCCCAGGATCTTCTCTGGCCACCGCCTTGGAAGATTTGCTGATCTCTGCTTTGGCAAAGGATGGGAGGCAGCCTTTAAGGGAGGCAGATTTGAACCTCAAGAGCCCAGCTAACTAGTTTGAGAAACTCACCAAGAAAGCAGTGACAAGTGAGAACTTTCTCACATGCAGAGTTTCTGAATTTATCCTGCTCAGCCTCCTTCCTTAATGGATCCAGGACTCCATTTCTGATTCTGAAAGAGAGTTAGCTCTGGACTGCTAATCTCCAGAAATCGCCTATGCCTACGGTCTGCTCTTCTATACCTCCCGGGCTGTGCTCAGAGACAGAAGAATTTATCACTGCTATTGAAAGAAGGCCTTCTGCTGACAAGGGAAGATAGCTTCAAGGCAAAATACAGCTTTTATCCCCATCACTTCTCAGTCACAAGTCAATGACTGTTGTTACACTCAAATCAGAAGACCTTTGGTGAGCTCAGTGACAGCGACCTCCTGGACAATCACAGAAATTACTTCAATTTGCTGTTCGGAATGACAATTCTTGAGTGGCTGGAACAAAGAGTACACCATTTTGATAAAACGTCTAAGTGGTATTTCTTTGTCCATTCTGAGAATATAAACTGATTTTCCTTTCTGCTGTACACATCAACGTCTGAGTCTTGGACATTAAGGGCTCTTCTCTTCCTCTCCTAACATTCCCACTGGTTGGTGCCACACACAGCACCCCACCTCCTCTGCACTCTGATTAACTTGTCATCAGGTGCCTTTTGATAAGTATTTAAAATACAGGAAAGACAAGAGTGAGAACAAGAGGAGAAAGAAGTAGTGCATGATAGAAAGGCTGAGAAAGAGTTTAAGAGGAAAAGAAATGTGGTGTCATTATATTTTGAATTTAGGACCTTTTCCACACAAACTCCGCTCAATCTTTTCTGATTTTATACTTCATTGATTATGAATTGTTTCTGCCATCTCAATCCCAGGACACCAGGGATGTGGGGCATGCATCTTTTTGGCCCACCTAGGCTGCCATTATAGATGCATTTGGGAGACCAAGGACATTACTTTCTCGGGAAGGAGTAATTCCTAGTCCTACCCTTGCCTAAATGACAGATTTTGCCTGAATTCCAAAACTAGATTCCATTAGATTTTGTAATGTGTATAGATTGCAAAAAAAAAAAAAAAAAAAAAAAGGCCACAAGCTCTTTCTTTCTCATCAAGAGGTGCAGTCCTGTTTTCTACCCCTTGAACCTGGAGTTGACCATGTGACTAGTTGTGGCCAATGGCCCTATAGAAATTTGACACCTGCAGAGACTTGAAAGGGACTTGTCCTGTCTTGATGCTCTTGAGAAACTTAGAGCCAGCACCAGGTGAATGAACCAGGACTGTCGTGCTGCATGATGAGAGAAAGGGGCCTTGTTAGCCCTAGCACCCATCTGATGGCCTAGCAGCTCTCAGATGATCAAACACGTGAATGAGCCCAACCGAGACCAACAGAAGAACTGCCTAGCTGAGCCCAGCCAAATTGCTGATTCCTACCCAAGGTGTGAGAATTTGGAGCACTCCATGTGCTCATTTCTCCTCAAGGACAGAACTGACACTTTCTTCTTGTCAGAATATTCAGCCCTGAGTCCCTTCCTCCTTGGAACCTTAGGTGTCTCACAGCCTCCACTTTCTTTGATAGATTTCGATCGAAGTGTTTTGCCCTGTGGCATTATGTTGGGACGCATGGTTGAGTCAAATCAGTGGAGGAGGAGGATGGAGCTATGGACAACCTCTGAAGAAGATTTCTTCTCCAGCATCTCTTTGGTCTTCTCCAGAGCCACTTAACTGGAGCTAGGCCCTATTTTCAGAGTATCATTCCATTAATATCCTTTGTACTTAATGGCATTGCCAAAAAAGACCTTTGTGTGCATTGAAAAGAAGCAGCTGAGTGAGGATCAAGAGAATGAACTGGTATCACTGTTTGCTGGAGAACTGGCCTTCCGAAGGACTTCACATCCCAAAAGACTTCACAGTTACTCTGGCCTCTCCCAGAGGCACCAGGGGGACAATTCATCCCGGTGTTGGCACGTCCAAGGGCTGGAAGACACAAACCTGGTGCTGAGTTTCAAACTTGCTGGCGTCCCTGGCTTCTGAAAGCAAAGGTCTAGTCTGGTTGGGCCCCAATTTAGACGGGAAAGATGATTAAAACATCACTTCTTAGTCACCAGCTTTGAATTTCAACTTGCTCAGGCAATTCTGGAGAATGTTGCGTAGCTGCAGTAGCTATTATCACTTTATACTGAGCACTGTGTCAGGCTTCTCACCACCAAAGAGCCCCGTAGCACCAGCTGCAGAGACCAAAAACATTGCTTTCTTTAGCCAGGGGCATGTCTGATTTTTGGTGAAGGTTGAGGAGAGCAATGGGAAAGAATTATTAAAATTGGAAACCTGCAATTCCAAAGACAATGAAACTATAGACAGACAATTTAAAACTACAAAGAAGATAGCAGGCTACTGAAATAACCTTGGGGGAGAGGACTAGTTCTCTGTAGGGCTGCGTGAATCACTCAGACTTCTGGGTCTTCAGGGAAGAGAAAAGTAATTGTTTCTGGATATGTGTACAGGAGAGAAGGCCAAATAGACAAGTCAAGGCACAGCTGGCTTCTGTCTATATATTCCTTTGTTTCTTCTTCCTGAATAGTGTCTGCATAGGAAGTGCATATACATGTTATCTTCCTTCTTAAGTTTTATTGGGGTATAAAATAAGTCTTGTGTAAGACAATAGTTTTTGTCCAGTGGGACTCTGCGATTTAATAGGGGAAATAAGATATTCCTAAGAAAGAGGATATAATACGAAATAGTGCTATGGATAAATTACAATAAACCCAGAGATTTAAAGGATTTTTTATTTAAATGGGACTATTTTGGTATGTAACTGTTGTGTGTGTTTGTACATTTATACCATTTAAACATATGATCAGTGGTCTGAATAGCCAACATGGAAAGTATGAACTGAGGAAGTGAATTAGGATGGGAAGGGGGAAGCGAGGGGTGGGGGGTGCCCAGAGGATGGTGCAGGAGCTGTTGTGTTCGCCTGTGAGTCACGGCTGAGTCAGAGCCGTGTTGGAGGAGGCAGTGTGGCTGCAGGTGGCAGGAGGTGTCCCCTGGTAGATGAGCTGCCTCCCTAGACCACTCACAGACTCATTAGGGGCTGGGATGATTGCCATGCACCTGGAGGTCCGTGTCAGTTATTCCACCCCAGCACATTCACACGGGAGCTTGGCACCTGTTCCCCAGGGGCTCAGTTCTGCAGCTCTTGAGTGATGCTTCCTGCCTTCCTGATACAGAGCAGGTCTTGTAGAGATGTTAGGCTTCCCTACCTCCCTTCTCATGGGACTGAGTACACTGGGAATGAGAAGGGACTGCCACCCAAAGCCAGGACACAGAGCCACACCTGCATATATGAGTTCTTATAGGTAATCTGATCAAATTCTTAGGCAGCCTCAGAAAAAGGCTTATGTACCAGATATTGTAATTCACCCCCTCCCTTTTTTAAAATAGGTAGAGAACCCTCACTGACATCGGCGAAGTCATCAGCCTACTAAGTCTATAGACTCTCAGGCTTGTAGATCTTCCCTGCTGGGTCTATGTTTCTCAAAATTTTTTAAACTTTAAGAATTAGTTGATTGCTGTTGTTAAAAAGATATTGTTGGACCATGCCTTTAAGAGTAATTGGATGAGTCTGGAGCCAGGATTTATACTTTTAACATGCATTTCAAAAAAGTCCTGTGATGATGCATTTGAGAAATATGCACTAGATTTGTTCCTGTCATGTGCTCCAAACTTCTGGTCGTGGGGCTTTGAAATTCTTCAAGTGTCTTAGTGAGGTCCCTTTGACCCACTAGGAGCTGACGGTGGAAATGTACCCAGCAGTCTGGCTATGATGCCGGTGATTGGCCCAGCAGAGTCCAGTAGTAGAAAAACTGTGAGAGAGAAAGGACTATTCCCCAGGAGCCTGTTCTAGATGTTTCCATTCCCAGAACAGTGACCTGTTGCAATAGTCTCACATCAGTCAACAAGAATTACAGGTAATTTTCTCATTCCCTTGATGGCATCCTGAGCCAGACTTAGAAATAGGCTGTTGGGGAAATGGCAAATGGAAATCATTTTTAATGGTCATCAATCTGGCTTGTCAGTACCTCTGCCACCTGCAGACCCGAGGTGAGATATGCAAGGGTAGTAACATCCACATCCTTCCACAATCAGATTTCAGTGTTGCCAGGGTCTCACTGGAGTTTGACATTGACTGATAGAATGTAGAGACCAAATTCACTAAATAGAGGTCCAAGTACTTAATGTCCTAGAAGAAGAAAGTGCCTAGTGTTCTGGGATCCTACCTCCCAGTCATCTGGAAAGCTGATGACGGAAGCTTCAGGTAAGGGGCTTTAACCATCAGGGGAGAGCAAGGATCGCATTGGGCTGAGCAACTTTAAGCTGTAGCACTGCCTGAGGGTGATGCGAAGGTTAGTGCTGACAACAGGTGTCTTATTTTCAGGGGGTGCTGCTGTTTACAAACCACTCTCATATGCATTATCTCCGGCGCCCCGACCGGGACTAGAACCCGGTGTGCCGGCACCGCAGGCGGAGGATTAGCCTATTGAGCTACGGCGGTGCCGGCCATATGCATTATCTCATTTGAGCCTCACATCAACCCTTGTAAAAGAGACAGGGTAGATGTGTTCCCAGCACAAAGAATGTAAAACCGAGGTAGAAAAAGCTAAGGGATCTGCCTGTAGCCAAATGGCTTTTAAAATCCTAGAACCAGGCCTTCTGACCGTCTAGAGTTCCTTCCAGTTCCTACATCACCCATGGCTCGGGCGTCTGGCTCCTCTTCACAGCCAGATGTCTGAGACAAGTCCTGCCCTCCGTGCTCACTCCTGTGATGGGGTGAGGCTACGAAGGCAACTGGCTGCTGCCTCAGCAACCAGGCACCGTCCCTCAAATGCTGTCCTAAGAGGGAACTGGCATCACGCAAGGAATAGCATTTTCATTAGCGAGGAAGGGGAATGGAAAGGCTTTGATAGATTCGAGCTTCAGCGTCCAGCCTTTATGCAGAAGGACTTCTGAGCCGATTTCTGAGCTGTACGATGGATTCCTCTCAGGATTCTGTAGTTGAGGGCAGGAGCGAAACACCCGGCATCTTCATGTGTGTTGAGACTTTTAGGTGGAACTAAAAGTGAGAGAGGGCGGGTGAGGAGGAGAAAGATGCAGCAGTTTAGCCAGCGATGTAGACTTTCTTGTAGGGTTGGACACAAAGTGAGTGCGGTCTGATCCACTTCCTCTAAGACGGCTGAAAGAAACACACACAGCTTCTCCTTAACACTGGCTTAAAAAAAAAAAAGCCACTGTACTGGCAAAGGTATTAGGCATTACCCTGTGAGAAAGTGCCTCACGGGGACTAAACAACAAAGGAATAGAAAAATAATGGGACAGAGGGGAACCAGAAGTCTGCCTCGTGGCAGTTGCCTGCCCAGTAGTTTTTGTGCCTTGTCTGTGACATCAGAACTGAAGTGTCTGCATCACTGTTACCCATGAATTCTTCCCCCAGTCACAAAGTGAATTTGATTGTAACGTTTTAAATGAAATAAAGCGTTTTCACCTACAATTGTTATCAAGAACTCCTAATTAGCACAACTGTGGTGAATCATGGAATCACATGAGGTGGCCTCTGCAGGACAAAGAATCATTGACCGTAGGCCTCCCCGAGTTGTTTCCAGTGTTCTAATAGAGGAGTGGGATTGTGAGACCCTGGGAGACGCAGGTCCCAGCAGAGCACACTGTGTTTTTACAGAGTTCAGCGCGCTGCAGCCTGGATAAATTACTCTCGCAGACGGCTAACATTCAGGAAGTGGTACAGCTGGGGCAGGGGGTTGACTGTGTGATGGGATCTGGCTCCATCTCACTAAGGGCACAGGCACCTGCCTACTAGAAATTATGCTTGGGAAGGGAGGGAGGAAGCTATTATTCTGCGACTTGAGAAATTCCACTGCCCCAAAACCTTTGTTAGCAAAAGAAGTGAGAAGTTCCTCAGGGAACTACTAATCCTTTCTCAGTGGCCAGACCTACTCAAGGGAGTTCCAGATTTAAGTGTGTTGAATAGAAAACCTACTCTTGCTTGAAATATCTGGGCGCAGTTCTGTTAGTTAACTTAAACATGTCAACATGGGCATTTAGTCTACAGGAAGGCTCTGGAACAATTTTACTTTAAATACTTCCTCTAGACTACCTGCAGTTTTGTCTAATATTTGAATTCTGTCTTCCTTTTTCAATTCTATAAAAGCTTTATTTAGAAAATATGTATTTAGAATCACTCATTTTTTTTCTACACTTCTTCCTACATTTCAGAGCTTCCTTGTGAAATATTTTTCTTTCTGTGGTTGTCGATAGTTTATGTTGGTATGAAACAAAGCCTATTTTATTCTTGTTCTTGAGAGAGAATTTCGCCGGCTGTGCGCTTCTTGACTGATAGTTATTCTTCTCAACACACCCAAGTTGTTATTCCACTCCCTCTGACTGTCGTTGTTGTCTTTGAGAAGTCAGTTATGAATCTAGAGACCCTTCCTTTGTAAGTGATCTGTCTTGACTGCTGGTTTTAAGATTTCTCTTTACGATCTTCCCTGTATTCTTTGATTTAGTTACATGTTATCAGGTGTGGCTTTCCTTCTATTTATCCAGATTGGGAGTATCTTGTGTTCCTGAATCTGTGGATTGGATTTTCCATCAAATGTAGAAAATTCTCAGGTATTAACACATCAAATCTTTCCTCTCCTCTTTAAATTTTCATTTGAGGATTCCAATGTATGTTAGGTTTTTCTCGTTCTATTCCCCGCATATTACTTAATCTCTCTTTTGCACTTTCCATCTCTGTATCTTTTTTTTTTTTTTTTTTTTAACAGGCAGAGTGGACAGTGAGAAAGAGAGACAGGGAGAAAGGTCTTCCTTTGCCGTTGGTTCACCCCCCCAGTGGCCACCGCGGCCGGCGCACCACGCTGATCCGAAGCCAGGAGCTAGGTACTTCTCCTGGTCTCCCATGCAGGTGCAGGGCCCAAGCACCTGGGCCATCCTCCACTGCACTCCCGGGCTACAGCAGAGAGCTGGACTGGAAGAGGAGCAACCGGGACAGAATCTGGCGCCCTGACTGGGACTAGAACCCAATGTGCCGGTGCCGCAAGGTGGAGGATTAGCCTAGTGAGCCGTGGCACTGGCCTCTCTATCTTCTGTTTTCTAATCTGAATAATTTCTTCAGGTTTATGTTGTAGCCCACTAATTTTCTCTTTAGCTGCCTCTACCTTTCATTTGAGTTTTAACTTTAATTAATATACTTTTGCATTTCTAGAAGGTAAAATTAACTCTTTGAAATTTGCATTGTTATTGTTAATAGTTTCTCTCATTCTTTTGTATAATTCCCTCTAACTTCCTTGAATATATTAAGCATAATAATTTTAATTTTTTAAAAAAGATTTATTTATTTATTTGAAAGAGTTACAGAGAGAGAGAGAGACAGAGAGGTATTCCATCTGCTAGTTCACGCCTTAGTTGGCTGCAATGGCCAGAGCTGTGCTGATCTGAAGCCAGGAACCTCTTCCAGGTCTCCCATGTGGGTGCAGGGGCCCAAGGACTTGGGCCATCTTCTACTGCTTTCCCAGGCCATAGCAGAGAGCTGGATTGGAAGTGGAGCAGCCGGGACTTGAACCAGCGCCTATATGGGATCCCGGCACTGCAGGCGGTAGGTTTACGCTCCATGCCACAGCACCGGCACCAATTTTAAATTTCACACCCAGTAATTCCAATATTGAAAGTATTTAATTTTGGAGTTTGCTACTTCTGCTAACTCTCACTCATGGTTTCTTGTTTCCTTACGTGTTTTGTAGTTTTTGATTGTGAGCTCATGTTTGGCAGAATGCCAGACAAGGAAGACATTTTCTGCCCCATATCTGCCCTTCTCCTCTCAGTGACTCCATAGATATGATACCTCTGGAGGGCCTGAGGTATAAGTGACTCAGTGGAGGAGTGAAAGTGCTAAGTGGAGGCCAGCGCTGCGAATCACTAGGCTAATCCTCCATCTTGCGGCACTGGCACACCGGGTTCTAGTCCCGGTTGGGGCGCCGGATTCTGTCCCGGTTGCCCCTCTTCCAGGCCAGCTCTCTGCTGTGGCCAGGGAGTGCAGTGGAGGATGGCCCAAGTGCTTGGGCCCTGCACCCCATGGGAGACCAGGTTAAGTACCTGGCTCCTGCTATTGGATCAGTGCGGTGTGCCGGTCGCAGCACGCTGGCCGAGGTGGCCATTGGAGGGTGAACCAACGGCAAAGGAAGACCTTTCTCTGTCTCTCTCTCTCACTGTCCCCTCTGCCTGTCAAAAAATTAAAAAAAAAAAAGTGCTAAGTGGAAAAAATCAAGAAGGCACACTCGTTTCTCTAATGCAAGCTGAAACTTAAGATGGGGAGGGCAACAAAGTTGAACTTTCCCTATTGGTCCCAGAGTTGGCTGATGTGAGAGAATAGCTATTTTAATTACAGACATAGGGCTAAGGGAAGAGAAGGTATTGATTGTTAAAGGTGACCAAAGATGTTAGGGACCTAGATTTCATTCAAGAAGCAAGGAAGGACTAGACTCTGAGGATGGATTGGAATTAGGCAAAACAAAATAATTTATTTTTCCTCATTGCCTAATTCTAATCCAAACTTATATTCATTCAATTCAAGAAATAAGAGGTAGGCTGATTACAGGTTCTCCTGAAAGACCTTGGCAGAGGCATCCCAAGAACACTCATCATACCGTGTAGGTAAAAATTATATTTTCTGCTGAATTGATCTTACGCAGTTCCCGAATGCAGTTCACCTGCAATGACCCACCCAACTTGGCATGAGATGTAGGGAGGCTAGCAAGGCCCTCAGAGGTGAGTGAGTTAGCCTGTTGCGCCACCTAGTGGCATGCATCCAAGGGAATGACATGTTAATTTTCTAGGGTTCAAAAGTATTGAATACATTAGTAACAAAATGTATTGTTTAAAAGCTATGTATGAATTAACTTCTGGCATATTATATTAAGTGTAATAGGAGCTCTTTATTTAGAAGTGGTCAGCTCTTCTGGCTGCTTTGCAAGTTTAGAACTTGCTATATCATGTTTTCAGGTTAGAATTCTTAGATGCCAAGTAGGGAAAACCTTATGTTTCTTGCTTGAAATTAAGTAGGAATTAGGCATACACATTTCCTGATTTAAAGCTTTTTTAGGGCCGGTGCCATGGCTCACTTGGTTAATCCTCTACCCGCAGCACCAGCATCCCATAAGGGTGCTGGGTTCTAGTCCTGGTAGCTCCTCTTCCAGTCCAGCTCTCTGCTGTGGCCCAGGAGGGCAGTGGAGGATGGCCCAGGTGCTTGGGCCCCTGCACCTGCGTGGGAGACCAGGAGGATGCACTTGGCTCCTGGCTTCAGATCAGCGCAGCACTGGCTGTGTCGGCCGTTTGGGGAGTGAACCAACAGAAGGAAGACCTTTCTGTCTCTCTCTGTCTATAACTCCACTTGTCAAAAAAAAATTTTTTTTAAAAGCTATTTTTAAATGTGATTTTAGCACCATTGAATTGCAAGTGCTTTCTAAAGTCACATTGGACTCTGACTTTACAGTATAGTGAAGCCAGGTTCTCTGTAACAAAAAAACACTGTCATTGGACTGTGCAAATAAAGGACCTAAATTGTCCATTTCCAGGCCTTGGGCTGGAAAACATGAATCAGTCTGTCTCCCTCTTGCTCTCTCTCGCCTTTGTCTCTAAGAACCAAGCAGAGGAGAAGATTCTGTGGTCTAATGTTAAAACACTTGGGCTATCTTCTGCTGCTTTCCCAGGCACATTAGCAGGGAACTTGGAAGTGCAGCAGCTGGGACTCAAACCAGCACCCATATGGGATGCTGGTGCTGCAGGTAGCGGTTTTACGTGCTATGCCAGAGTGCCGACCCCTATCAAAAAGTTTTTGCTAACAGAAGCCAACTCAGACTAACTTATGGGAAAAAAAGGACAGGAGGGGATGGAGGTGGTTTACTAGAAAGACCCTAGAGCACTGGCTTGTGGAACAGCAGTTTGGACTACCGCCTGCAGTGCTGGCATTCCATATGGGCGCCGGTTGGAGTCCTGGCTGCTCCACTTTCAATCCATCTCCCTGCTAGTGCTCCTGGGAAAGCAGTGGAAAATGGCCCAAATCCTCGGGCCCTGGCCACCCATGTGGGAGACCTGGAAGAAGCTCCTGGTTGTTTTGGCCATCTGGAGAGTGAAACAGCAGATGGAAGCTCTCTCTGCCCCCCTCCCCTTAACTCTGCCTTTCAAATAAGTAAAGCAGATCTTTAAAAAAAAAAAAAAATCCATCGTAGCTTAACAAGATGAAGGAAGAGCTGGAGGAACTGAGGACACATCTGTGTCTTTTTTTTTTTTTTTTTTTTGACAGGCAGAGGGGACAGTGAGAGAGACAGAGAGAAAGGTCTTCCTTTGCCGTTGGTTCACCCTCCAAAGGCCGCTGCGGCCGGCGCGCTGCGGCCGGCGCACCGCGCTGATCCAATAGCAGGTGCCAGGTACTTAACCTGGTCTCCCATGGGGTGCAGGGCCCAAGCACTTGGGCCATCCTCCACTGCACTCCTGGGCCACAGCAGAGAGCTGGCCTGGAAGAGGGGCAACCGGGACAGAATCCGGCGCCCCAACTGGGACTAGAACCAGGTGTGCCAGTGCCGCAAGGCGGAGGATTAGCCTAGTGAGCCACGGCGCTGGCCTGTGTCTTTTTTTTTTTTTTTTAAAGATATTTTTTATCTATTTGAAAGGCAGAGTGATGAGGGTGGGGTGATATTTTCCATCTGCTGGTTCACTCTCCAAATGACCACAATGGCCAGGACTGGACCAGGTGGAAGCCAGGAGCCTGGAACTCCATGTGGGTCTCTTGTGGTTGGTAGGTGCACAAGTACTTGGGCCATCCTCCACTGCTTTCCCAGGCACATTAGCATGGAGCTGGACTGGAAGTGCAGCACCTGGGATTTGAACCTGTGCTTGGATATGGGAAACCAGAGCTGCAAGCAGGGGCTTACCTGCTGCACACCATGCAGGAGTCCACTTGTGGGTCCTAAAGAAGTCAGAGTCTGTCTCTGCCCATTGCCCACATCTACTTGTCTGCTTCCACTTACATTTGGCCCAGGGAGGACAGTCTTTCTCTACAGGGCAAGAATATAAGTGCTGGTAGTCTGAGAGTCACAATTGTCTGCTCATTTGAACAGAGAGGTGAGGAGCCTTACTCACAAGAACAGTGCTGGAGGAAGGTTGTGATCAACCCACCCTGAGGCCATCTTTGTGGCCAGAGGACTGGCAAGGAAGTGAAAGACTGATGGACTGGGCTGAGGGACATTTCTCCAAAGGAGAGAGAGAGAGGTGCATTACAAGTGGGCCAAGGTGTGTTGGGCAGACAAAACACAAGCATGGCAACAACAGTTATCCACTCCTGACCCCCAACGATTCTTCTCCAGTAGTTGCCCGAGTCCTCTGGCTTCCTTTTGTCATCTGCCCTGAACAGCAGCCCCAGCCAGGGCTTCAAGGAGGCTGTGTGCACTGCAGCTCACCAGTGCCTTCCACACACCTGTGTGTCTCCTGGGTCACACTCGCCTCACTCTAAATTCAGAATCCCATCTCTGCATGATGCCTTGATTCAGATCTTTCATCTCTTCCCTGGGTTACCCCAATACCCTCATTTATTCTCTCCTACTTGTCTCCCAATTACTCACCTACTTTGTCGTCAGAGGGTCTAGATCATGTTGGTGTCAGGCAATGTGCCCTCTCTAAGTCCCAAAGAACAGGAAGCTTTTTGCTTCTTTATTGCTGTGCTCTGAATATTTGCATGTCCTTGAAATTCATGTTGAAATCCTCATCCCCGGTGTGATGCTGTTTGGGGAGAGGACCTCTGAGTGGTAATGAAGTCCCGAGGATGGAGTTCTCCTATCAGGATTAGTGCCCTTACAGAAAGAGATGAGTGAGAGCTTCCTTCCTTCTTTCTTTGCATTGTGAGGACACAGTAACAAGGCCTCCATCTGCAAACCAGGAAGAGGGCCCTGCCCAGGGTCTGCACTGGACTGCCCCAGCCTCCAGAGCTGTACGAAGTGAATTTCTGTTGCTTTGAGGGTATTTTTGTTACAGCGTTCCTGATGGACTAAGACACCTAGTCACTTCATTCTTGCTTGTCCCAGTACGACAGGGGACCTAACTGGAATTGTAAGAATTTGAAGCTGGTTGTGCCGCATTGTGCATTCTCTGGTCTGGTCCCAGCTCCTCTTGTACTTCCTGTTCTCAGGGTCGGCCAGCACCTTTGTATCTCTTCCTCCCGGGTGAGTACACACAGGGCAAAGTCCTTTTGATGCAGCTCTGCTGCAGACCAAAGCTGCGTTCTCTAGCCTGGTTCCCAGAACCCCTGCATTTTAGGCGCTGTTCGTCCCTTGGTGAGCTCTCAATGGACTTGTGATCTTCATATGTGTGCAGCACCGGCCCTGGGAGAATACAATAGCATTGCTTCATATGTATTCACACACAAATCTTCACACACAGTTCATATAACTGGTAAAGCGTGATTTAAAACGATGCCGTATTACTTTCCAAGGGATCAATATATTACTTACCTGACCAAAGACTACCCATGATGCTACTGTTTTCTTTCTGTTCCAGCTTTTCACACAGAATAGTGGGCAAGTTTTAACAAGTTAAAAGCAGCCGATTCTTGGGGAGGAAATTCATTTGTTTAGAAATATTTTCTCAAGAGAAGGGAGAACTAAGTCCAAGGCACTCCCCCACAAGGAGGACCTGAGCATGCTCGTCAGAAATCTACCCTCCCCCCAAAAAAAATGGCCAGCGCTGCGGCTCAATAGGCTAATCCTCCGCCTGTGGTGCCGGCACCCTGGGTTCTAGTCCCGGTTGGGGCGCCGGATTCTGTCCCGGTTGCTCCTCTTCCAGTCCAGCTCTCTGCTGTAGCCCGGGAAGGCACTGGAGGATGGCCCAGGTGCTTGGGCCCTGCAACCACATGGGAGACCAGGAGGAAGCACCTAGCTCCTGGCTTCGGATCAGCACAGCGCCGGCCGTAGCGGCCATTGGAGGGTGAACCAATGGAAGGAAGACCTTTCTCTCTGTCTCTCTCTCTCTCTCTCTCTCTTACTGTCTAACTCTGCCTGTCCAAAAAAAAAAAAAAAAAAAAAGACGCTTTCAGTAACTTTATCAGAGGGAGGTGGATGCTCATAATGAACCAAACACAAGTCACTCAGAGCAGAGCAGGCCCTGGGGGGCTTTGGGAAGGAAGGGTCATCTGGCTTTGGAGGGTTCTTGCATCCACTTCCAGTGCTTCCGAGGGAAGGGTTTTCAAGAGGTGACAGGCGGCGTTGCCTCCCAGCAAATGTCGCTGTCATTCCAGGAGACCCATCAACAGCTTTTCTTCCTCCCAAGGAAGCTCAACTAAATGAAATGTTTAAACATTTGATGTTTGAATCCTTAAGGAGATCAGTATATCTTGTAAAGCTGCCAAATGTTCCTCATTGTATGAGAAGGAGAAAGCCAGCCTCAACACTTGCATTACAAAGATGTTCAAGGGTAGAAGTGAGTTACTGAACTCTGGGGAGAGGTAGACGGTGGCCCAGCAGTAGGCAGTGGTGACCTGCACAGGGGACAGGGCACCGTGCTGCATGCTCTGACGCCTGCCCTCTGGGTCCAGGCCAAACACAAGGGCACTACATATGCCACCCAAGGAAGCGGAACCCTCACACGTCTTGCGTCTCGAAGATGATGGCATTCCAGACGTGTAAATGCTGCCTAAGCAGGGACCTCAAGTAACAAGTAGTTCAGTTGAAATTAAGTCGCCTGAACTCTGCCTTTTCATTCACTGCTTAAAATTTCTGGCTTGGGGCTGGCGCTGTGGCGTAGTGCGTTAAGCTGCCACCTGCAGTGCCGGCATCCCATATGGATGCTGATGTGAGTCCCAGCTCCTCCACTTCTGATCCAGCTCCCTGCTAATGCCCCTGGGAAAGACATCACAGGTCCGTGGGCCCCTGTCACCCACATGGGAGACCTGGAGGAAGCTCCTGGCTCCTGGCTTCAGCCTGGTCCAGCCCTAGCTGTTGCGGACACTTAGGGAGTGAACTAGCAGATGGAAGATCTCTATTTCTCTCTCTCTCTCTCTCTCTCTCTCTCTCTCTCTCTCTCTCTCTCTAACTCTGCCTTTCAAAAACATAAAATAAATCTTAAACAAAACACACCCTGTGGCTCTCCAGTCTTTTTGACACAACGTCAGGTGTCTTGCAGTGCGCACAAGGCTCTCCGCTATCTGCTTCCCTCCATCACAGCTCTAGTGCTGGGCTGCTTCGCCCACCCTCCTAGTTCCCCTCTGCTCTAATATGTAGAATCATCTGTAGCTCTTGAAGATGCTGCATTGTTTTGTATCTGTGTGCCTTCATCCCAGAATGCCTTTCTCCCTGTCCTCAGGCACTTTCTTATATGCATCCTAAGATTCAATTTGGGTGTCACTTCCATCAAGTGGAGCCAAGAGACCTTGTTCCCTGTTTCTGTAGCAGTCTCTGTGCTGTCGCTGTGTTCAGCACATCAACTCCCAATGGTGTCCTCGTGTGTTGATCTACGCTGGATCGCAAGCTGTTGGGACATACTCTTTTCTGCTATCCTTCATACCACTATGGAGTGTGGCACATAGTAGGTTCACCACTGTTACTTTTTTTTTAAAGATTTTTTTTTTGACAGGCAGAGTGGACAGTGAGAGAGAGAGACAGGGAGAAAGGTCTTCCTTTGCCGTTGGTTCACCCTCCAATGGCCGCCGCGGCCAGCGCGCTGTGACTGGCGCACCGCGCTGATCCGATGGCAGGAGCCAGGAGCCAGGTGCTTTTCCTGGTCTCCCATGGGGTGCAGGAAGATTTCTTTTTTTTTAAAGATTTATTTATTCATCTGGAAGGCAGAGTCTATAAAGAGAGGAAGAGGCAGCTAGAGAGAGAGAGAGAGAGAAAGAGAAAGAGAGATCAATCTTCCATCTCCTGGTTCACTCCCCAAATGGCCACAACAGCTGGAGCCACGCCAATCTGAAGCCAGGAGCCAGGAGCATATTTCAGGTCTCCCATGCAGGTGCAGGGGCCCAAACACTTGGGCAGTCTTCTACTTCTTTCTCAGGCCATAGAAGAGAACTGGATTGGAAGTGGAGCAGCCAGGACTTGAACCAGCGCCCATATGAGATGCCGGCACGGCAGGCGGAGGCTTTACCCACTATGCCGTAGCACAGGCCTGAGGTCATTTCTTGATATCCTGAAAACTCTGATCTCAGGAGGCTGGAGAGCAGTCAGACCCATGCAGGTTGGGTATGCTCAGACACTTAATATCCAGAATACATCTCAGCCAGTACCAGTGATCTCAGTCTTGTCGCTCCCCCTCTTCATGGAGGAACGACACTAAACCCTGCCTAGGCTTCATATCCGAGTCACGACACCATTATGTCGCTCCCCCTCTTCGTGGAGGAACGACACAGGACCCTGCGCTGTTCTTTCTGTCTGCTCGGCCCTCCCCGGGTTTGCTGCTGGTTCTTCCCGGGTTGGCTACTATCCCTTCCACCTCCGTGGAAGGGCAGTTCCCCCTGGCCACATTCCCCACTTCCGCAGGGGAGCGGCACACCGCCGGCCGGCTTTCTCGGGGGCTGCACAGGTGTTCCTTCAGCTAGATGTTCCCCATAGATGTTACTGGTGCATGCCGTCTCTCTCCTCCTTTATAGTCCTCCTCTGCCAATCCTAACTCGGCTGCCCACACGCCGAGTACGCTGCTCTCCTCCAATCAGGAGCAAGTCCTACAGTTTATTAGCTGAACTGGAGGCAGCTGTGTAGAAGCTGTTTACTTCTCTCCCAGCGCCATATTGTGGGAGAGCAGATGCATAGAATAAGTCTTAATTCCAGTAACTTAGTCCAGTCCGGATTGCTCCCCACAAGTCTAGCTATACATTAGAGCAGAGGTTGCACCGTGTTTCAGAGGGATTTGCCCCTCTCACAGTGACACGAGCTAGGAGGGGTTTGGAAGGCAGGGACTGTTTTCCCTTATAAGCCTTGGATAAGAGGTTCTGAGAATTATGGCCACAGAGTATGGAGGCAGAAACACCTGAGCCCTACATGGACCGCCAACCTCAGCTGTGCACTGCAACAGATGACCTATAGCTTCCGTCCCTGCCATCCCTGTGGGAGACCTGTATTGTGTTCTGGGCTCCTGGCTTCAGCCTGGCTCAGCATGGCTGTTGCAGGCATTTGAGATGAAGAACTTTTTTGTGTGTCTGTCTCTTCAACTCTGCTTTTCAAATAGAAAAAAGGCAAATAAAAAAATAACACAAGGCAACAAAAATTAGGGTGGTAGGTAGAAAATATCAACATAGTGAGCGCCCCTCAAACTCTCTTTCAATGTGCACCAAATTCTGAACAGCTAGCTCGGCTTCTGCAATGTTGTGGTAAAAAATGATGAATGTGGGGAGAACTCAGGGAGCTTGGCCTGGCTCAGTTGGTTTACGTGGAAGGAGCAGAATGTGACAGAGGAGAAGGTAAGAAACCATGGCCAGAATGCAGCAGGAGAGCCCAGAGAGGGGGAATGAAGAAGTCTGGGAATACATGAGATTGTAAGAGAAATAGGCAGAGAGGATTTTATTTGTTGTGAATACAATGTCCTTTGGTGTTTCCGAGAGACATTAGTATGTCCCAGGATGGGATCAGTGGGTACAGTGATCGTAACAGCCTCTGTGTTCAAAAGGCTTCTGTCTTGTCATCCAGCTCAGATGTTAACAAAACCATTTTGAGGCCGGCGCCGTGGCTCAATAGGCTAATCCTCCACCTTGCGGCGCCGGCACACCGGGTTCTAGTCCCGGTTGGGGCGCCGGATTCTGTCCCGGTTGCCCCTCTTCCAGGCCAGCTCTCTGCTATGGCCAGGGAGTGCAGTGGAGGATGGCCCAGGTGCTTGGGCCCTGCACCCCATGGGAGACCAGGAAAAGCACCTGGCTCCTGGCTCCTGCCAGGATCAGCGCGGTGCGCCGGCTGCAGCGGCGGCCATTGGAGGGTGAACCAATGGCAAAGGAAGACCTTTCTCTCTCTGTCTCTCTCTCTCACTGTCCACTCTGCCTGTCAAAAAAAAAAAAAAAAAAAAAAAACACCATTTTGACGTCTATATGGAGAACAGGTTATAAGGAGACACGCGTGGGAGAGGGAAAACAGAAGGCTATCACAGATGTTGTGTGAGAGAGTGGAATAAGATGGTGTGCTGGCATGGAGGTAGAGTATGGGTTATGAATATATTTTGGAGGTTAAGCGAGTAGGTTTGCTGATTTACCAAGTTTTGGAGAGAGTGAAAAAAAAAGGAAAATCAAGGGGCCGGCACTGTGGCACAGTGGGTTAAAGCCCAGGCCTACGGCACCGGCATCCCATATGGTCACTGGTTCTAGTCCCAGCTCCTCCTCTTCCAATCCAGCTCTCTGCTATGGCCTGGGATAGCAGTGGAAGATGGCCCAAGTCCTTGGACCCCTGCATCAACATGGGAGACCTGGAAGAAGCTCCTGGCTCCTGGCTTCGGATCGGCACAGCTCCGGCCATTGCAGCCATCTGGGGAGTGAACCAGTGGATGGAAGACCTTTCTGTCTCTGCCTCTCTAAATCTTAAAAAAAAAAAAAAAAAAAAAAAAAAGGAAAACCAAGTGATTCCCAGGTCTCTGACTTGAATTTCTGATGAAAACAGTGACATTTCCCAAGGTGGAGAAGAGTCAGGTGCAGGCTCGTGCATGCTTTCACTGAAGCCAAAAACAAAACTTGACACAAAGTGGCAAAAACAAGAAGGAAATGTATTAGCCTGCCAGATGTAGGACAGGCTACAGCGATTGGTTGTCCCAGCCCCTGGAATATGTTATCACTGTTTTCTTTCTAACTGTCTTATTTGCCAGCCATGTGGGTTTTTTTTTTTTTTTTAAGATTTATTTTATTTATTTGAAAGACAGAGTTACTTAGAGAGGTAGAGACAGAGAGAAAGGTCTTCCATCCGCTGGTTCACTCCCCAGATGGCCGCAATGGCTGGAGCTGTGCCGATCCGAAGCCAGGAGCCAGGGGCTTCTTCCAGGTCTCCCACATTGGTGCAGGGGTCCAAGGACTTGGGCCATCTTCCACTGCTATCCCAGGCCATAGCAGAGAGCTGGACCAGAAGTGGAGCAGCCGGGACTAGAACCGGCACCCATATGGGATGCTGGCACTTCAGGCCAGGGCTTTAACCCACTGCACCACAGTGCCGGCCCCAGCCAGCCACATTTAAGCTTCATCCTAAAGATGGTTTCTTTTGTGGTCAGTCACTAAGGTCAGATGTTTCTTTGCTCACGTCCAACAGGAAAGAGAGGGAAGCCATTCCTCTAAGGCCTTCCTTCCGGCCTGAGTTTTCTGGCTGAGGCCTGCTGTGTTCCTCTTGGCCTAGAAGAATATGGAATAGGCTTGGAATTCCCGTGTTCTGGGTTCTGGCGCATGCATGGAGGCAGGTTCATGCACTTCAGCTCCTGTTCTTTCTCCCTGTCTGTGAGATGGGAGAGAGGTGGGCAGCCTCAGCAGAGAGAGGAGGACCAGGATCTTCCAGAAAAAGAGAAAGACTGGTATGTCTTCAGAAGAAAGAAGCTGACGAAGTGAAACACTACAGCTGAAGTCTCTGACACCCAAGAGGAGGTCGCTGCTAATACCAAAGGGACCCATATGGCACAACCAGGGCGTGGATGACGCAGTCACAGGAGTGTCAGTGACTATTTTGGTGACACAGGTGTGTCGTCTGTGACTGGTGAGTCTTAGCAGCCCTGTGGAGGAGCAGGGCAGAAGCAGAAAATAAAACACATGCTGGCCCTCGTTTCTGTTACAGAAATCTGGGCTTTGGGTTTGCCAGCGAATGATCACAAAGGATTCTAAAACTGTCTCCCTTTTGTAAGTCAGGACTAAGCCATTTTCAGAAATCAGGCCTTGACTATGAAAACCAAACTGGGACAGTGTCCCTGAGGGCAAAAAAAAAAAAGCCTGGGTCCAGGGTGAGGGAGGTACCAGAGGGAACCAGCAGGGAGGATATTGTAGTATCAAAGCCTCCCTCGCTCCCCAGGGAGATGGATTCTCTGGGTGAGCAGCTTTCTTGCTCATCGTTCTGTGAATAAAAGCTTACTCAAAGGCTGCTCACAAGTGGCCATGCAGAGGAGCTCAGCCCCAGAACACCCAGCGAGTGTATGGTTGATGTGGGTCGGGGCCATCTGTTCTCCCCCAAGACAAAGCGAGCAAAGTTTATTCCCAATCATAGGTGTTTCTGCTGAGAGCCCGAGAAACTCAGGCACCAAGGAGCATGCAGGGCCCTTCCCAAAGAGTTTCCCGCAGATCCTTCGTGTCTGTAGCCCTGGTAGTCCCCGGTCTGCTCTCCCAGGCCATCAACTCTCATTGTGAAGGGTGCGAGACCTGGCAGGGCCATGCAGCCATCAGCACTTGACTTCTGCTTTGGAACATACTTGGGGCATGCACCACCAATTATCTTGTATTCTTCCAGGAAGAGTTTCGCATACTGAATTCTGAAACTCAGATTTGATAGTTAAAGGGGTGGACCTTGTGATGCAGCGGGATGCTTGGGATCCTGCATCCCATATCAGAGTGCTGGTTCCAGTCCTGGCTACTCCACCCTTCTTCTTCTTCTTCTTCTTTTTTAATTAGAGAGAGAGAGAGAGAGAGAGAGAGAGAGAGATCTGCTGGTTCACTCCCCAGATGGCCTCAATGGCTGGGGCTGGGGCTGGATCAGGCCAAAACCAGGATCCATGAACTTCTTCCAGGTCTCCCACATGAGTAGCAGGGCAATCTTCTACTACTTTTCCCAGGCCATTAGCAGGGAGCTGAATTGGAAGTGGAGTAGCTGGGTACAAACCAATGACCATAGGGGATACCGACATTGCAGGCAGTAGCTTTACTTGCCGCAGTGCCGGCCCCTACTCCACACTTCTTACCCAGCTTCCTGCTGATGTGTCTGAGAGGCAGCAGGAGATGGCCAAAGTGCTTGAGTTCCTGCCTTTCTCTTGGGAGACCTAGATGGAGTTCCTAGCTCCCAGCTTCAACCTGGCCCAGCCCTGGCTGTTGTAGGCATTAGGGTAGTAAACCAGTGAATGGAAGAATTTATTCTTCCTCTCTTTCTCTGCAGTGATGGCATCCCATATGGGATGGACAGGGCTATTCCGCTTCCAATCCAGCTCTCTGCTATGGCCTGGGAAAGCAGCAGAAGATGGCCCAAGTCCTTGGGCCCCTACACACACATGGGGTACCCGGAAGAAACTCCTGGCTTCAAAAGTGGTGGACATAGACACAGACAGCTCCGGGTTTTTGAAGGGGGCAATGGATGAGGGAGCACTGGGGTTCAGGAAATGAAAAGATAACCACAGAAGAAAAGCCGGGAGGCTGACCTGAGTGTGAAAGGTAGAGGGAGATGTGTTATACATTAGAGTAACCCAGTATCTTGTTAAAAACCCAGTTCTAGTTCAGTAGGTCTGAGTGGGGCCTGAGATTCTACATTTCTGACAGCCTCTGGGGTGATGTTGATTCTGCAGAGTTTTCCTGTGTTGTTTTGTATATTTTTAAGACTTATTTATTTATTTGAAAGAGTTACAGAGCAAAAGACGGAGAGACAAAGAGAGAAATCTTCATCTGCTGGTTCACTCCCCAAATGGCTGCAATGGCTAGGGCTGGGCCAGGTCAAAGCCAAGAGCCAGGAGACCCATGGGTCTCCCACAAGGGTGCAGGGGCCCAAGGATTTGGGCCATCTCCTGCTGCTTTCCCAGATGCATTTGCAGGGAGCTGGATTGGAAGTGGAGCAGCCAGAACTCCAACTGGTGCCCATATGGGATGCCAACACTGCAGATGGTGGCTTAACTAGCTGCACCGCAGCACTTGTCCCTTGAAGAGTTTTAAATGGTACAGAGCAGCTAGAGGATGTAACCAATTGTCACACTGTCCTTTTACTGAAGGAGCTGTCTGTGGGATTTTCACAAATCTGTCTGCATTCTGCTTTCAGGGAACTTGCTCTGGACCAATTCTTCCTCTTTCCTGACCACTTGTCTGTATTCATGTAAGTGCCAGAACAAGAAGAAAGGGGACTATTGTAGGAAAGATCTAGCAAATGGATGTATAAAAAGAAAGAATATGCAAACGCTTTTTAAAAAAAGAGCCTGAAGTTTAATGTCAATTTATAAGCCCTAAAACATGAAGAAATATTTGAACTTCTGAAATCCAGCATCTTCTAGGGACAAATCTTTGAAAAGAAAGCAACAAGGGGCCGGCGCTGTGGTACAGCGAGTTAATGCCCTGGCCTGAAGTGCCGGCATCCCATATGGGCACCGGTTCTAGTCCCTGCTGCTCCTCTTCCGATCCATAGCTCTCTGCTATGGCCTGGGAAAGCAGAAGAAGACGGCCCAAGTCCTTGGGTCCCTGCACCCATGTGGGAGACCCTGAAGAAGCTCCTGGCTCCTGACTTCAGATCAGCGCAGCTCCAGCCATTGTGGCCAACTGAGGAGTGAACTAGCAGATGGAAGACCTCTCTCTCTGTCTCTGCCTCTCTGTGTAACTGACTTTCAAATAAATAAATCTTAAAAAAAGAAAAGAAAAGAAAAGAAAAGAAAGCAACAAGACCTATGGCTCCTCTGGAAGCTACTAGCCTCATTAGTTTCTAAGATGAGTTTATTTTGGTTACTGCCCCCAAGAACAACTACACATCATCACGTGGTCGAAAGGATTTGGCTGGCATATAAATGCTGAAATTCCGACTGCAAACCCCTTGAGGGTAGCAACCATGTCTTTCATCTTGATATCCATAAATACCAAGCACCTACTTAGGCACTCAAATATTTGTTAGGAAAAAAGGATGCCTTTGCATTAAAAACAACAAGGCTCTCACATGGTGCTATGTACTAAGTGATGAGACAGGCTTCCCACGCTGAGACCCACAGCTGTCCCTCAGAAGAAGCCATGGGAAGGGCGAGAGTCTTGTGGACAGACTGCAGGGGACGGCAGTGAGACAGGAAGGTGATTTCACACAAGGTGGGGCTGGGTGTGCTTCCAGCCACCTGCTTATCCACCACGTGGAACTGTTTGTTCATCACCTGGGCGGTAAGACAGTTCCGGGAGCTACGGGGGCCAGAGTGGGAAGCCCATGGAAAGGAAGGAACAGCTGTGGGGTGGAGTTTGGTAGAAGAGGCAAAGACACAGGAAGGTCTGAAGAACTGAGGGAAAGTGGATGGGAGGAGAAATGGGCCTTGAGGATCCTAAGGTAGAAAGATTCCTGTTTGAACACACGGGGTAAAGAGTACTACAGAATCTCTGTCTGCAGCCCAGACTCTCCTGGGCTCCACTGCACTGCTTCCTGGATGTTGCAACCCTGAAGAGGATGAGTTCCTCAAAGTGGACGAGTATAATGTCAAGTCCACCCCCTGGATGCCCTTGCACCTCCTACCGGGGCTCCTCACACCCGTTACCCTGAAAACTGCAGAGCTGTCCTTGGCTTGTCTTCCTTCATCCCGAACACAATCCTGACACTAACTACCTAGAGTTAAGTCAAATGTCACAGGTCAAGTGTGCATTCGCCGACAAGACTGCCTTCACTCCAGACACCAGCCAAAGGCCTGGGGACACCCATGTCCCCTTTAGGGTACCTAAATCGCCAGAACAATTTATGGAACCCAGGAAACCATTATACCTCCAGTTACAGGTTTACCATAAAAGTATGCATCAGGACCAACCAGAAGAGGAGACTTCCTGGCACATCAACACGGATCACCTGTCAGGATGCTCCCTGAGCTCATTGTCCGGTTTTTATTGGGGTGTCACTACACAGGCATGATGGATGAACAATCGTCCACGTGTCTGATCTCAGTCTCCAGCCCCCCTCTCACCCCTAAGTCTGAGAACTGTGCTTGTTGCCACTTCACCAAAGCCTCCACTCTCCCATCCAATGGCTGATCTATGGTCAGCCCACAGCCAGGAATCACCTCATCATAATAAACACGAGTGTGAACCGAGAGGCCCACCATGAATGACAAAATCACTCCTGTCACTCAGAAAACTCCAAGAGTTTAGAGTTACCTCCTGGGAAGCAGGGACACAGGCCAGCAAAATTATCACTCAACACGCCTCCACCACGGCCAGTCCTTTGTTATCCACACCAGGTTTCCCTCCTAAATACCTTCTAAGTGCAGCTCCTCTGCTCCATTCCTACTGCCACCATGCAGGTCCTTGTTAGCTCTCATGTGAACTGTATAGCAATAGCCTCTTAACTGAAGGCCCACTCTCTGACCAAGCCTTCCTTTGCTCTGATCACATTCTTTCCCTGCACAAAAAGCCTCAAGGGCCCCCAGCTACCTATAGCAGCACTGTCCACAGCAGCATAACAGGACCTGCATATGTAATTTCCAAGTCTCTGACAGCCTCATTTTTTTAAAGATTTATTTATTTATTTGAAAGTCAGAGTTACACAGAGGAAGGAGAGGCAGAGAGAGAGAAAGAGAGAGAGAGAGAGGTCTTCCATCTGCTGGTTCACCCCCCTAACTGATCGCAATAGCTGGAGCTGTGCTGATCCGAAGCCAGAAGCCAGAAGCCAGGAGCCAGGAGCCAGGAGCCAGGAGCCAGGAGCCAGGAGCCAGGAGCCAGGAGCTTCTTCCGGGTCTCCCACATGGATGCAGGCACCCAAGGACTTGGGCCATCTTCTACTGCTTTCCCAGGCCATAGCAGAGAGCTTGATTGGAAATGGGGTAGCCAGGACTTGAACTGACGCCCATATGGGAAGCTGGCACTGCAGGCAGTGGCTTTGCCCACTATGCCACAGTGCTGGGCCCCCGGACAGCCTTATTTTTAAAATGTTTAAAACAGCCAGTACTGTGGCTTAGCAGGTGAGGCTGCCACCTGCAGTGCCGGCACCCATATGGGCATTGGTTCGAGTCCCGGCTGCTCCACTTCCAATCCAGCTCCCTGCTATGACCTGGGAAAGCAGTAGAAGATGGCCCAAGTCCTTGGGCCCCTACACCCACGTGGGAGACCCAGAAGAAACTCCTTGCTCCTGGCATCAAATCTGTGCAGCTCCAGTTGTTGCAGCCATTTGAGGAGTGAAGTAACAGATGGAAGACCTCTCTCTCTGCCTCTCCTTCTCTCTCTGTGTAACTCTGACTTTCAAATAAATAAATAAATAAATCTTTTTAAAAAATAAAATGTTTAAAGCAATCATATAAAGTTAATTTTAATATTTATTTAATTCAATATTTCTAAAATATTTCAATATATAGTATCTATGTGAATATATGTGTGTATATGTATATATATGTGGAGATATATTTACAGAGAGAGGGAGAGCAAGCACTTCCATTTTAAAATGTATTATGAATAAAATGTAAAATTCTGCTCCTCGGTTTCACTAGCCACACTTCACGTAGTCTCGAGCTACATACACTCAGTGTCTATGCCCCTGGACAGCTCAGGCCTTGGGCACCAAGTCCTTCAGAGGATGCCTCCTGCCTGCCTCTCGTCCCATCTCCTAACACGACTCCAGCACCCTGCTCCCGTTGTCTGCGTCCATACCGCACCACCTGCTCTTCCCAGACAGGCCAGTCATTCCCACTTCCACATTCCTGTCCATGCCGGCTTTTGAAAGCTCCTCCTCTCAGGACAAGTCCCCTGTATTCTTGAGTGTTGGTGGCATTCAGGACATGCCACTCCAAGTACAGCACTTGGGCATTTGCAAAAAGAGCAGAAGCGAGAGGGCTGCTCTCACCTCCTCCTCGCCCGTCTCCCCTGAGGCAGGGCATGAGCCATTCACTCCAGAGCTGTGCTCCTTCTACCTGGAGGAAGGGGACTTCTTATCTCTGAAGATGGCGACTGGGGAGAAGAATCTGAACAAAGTTCCCCCTGCTTATGCCCATTACACCGCTCCCCTTTTGTCCTACAATCATGTTTCTCCACAATCGTCCACCCTCATCACACCTAAGCATGAGGGGCCGCTGCTGAGGTGTAGCAGGTAAGGCTGCCGCCTATGGTGACGGGATCCCATATGGACCCCGGTTCGAGTCTTGGCTGCTCCACTTCCAATCCAGCTCTCTGCTAATGCACCTGGGAAAGCAGTAGAAGATGGCCCAAGTGCTTGGCCCATGCACCCATGTGGGAGATCTGGAAAAAAACTGTCTCCTGGGTTTGGCACGGCCCAACCCCAGCCGTTGCAGCCATTTGGGGAGTGAACCAGTGGCTGGAAGATCTCTCTGTGTCTCTGTCTCTCTGTAACTCTGCCTGTCTTATCCCAGTTCTAGGTCAGAGCTGGGAGAGGGCTGGCTCCTTGCACGTATTAGATTAAACTGGACAAATGAGCCTCCTGGGTGAGGAAGTGAGCACAGCAGTCAAGCACAGTACTTTTCCCCTTAACCTTCACTCCTTTTTGCTTTATCAAAACACTCTGGAGATGTTTGTTCCTATTCAAGAGACACATAAGTAATGACAACAAAAACTGTGGCTAGTCATACATTGGTTTGCTTTTGACAGATCTGCTTATGAAGATGAAATATGAAGAGCAGAGAAAGAGGCAACTTTGAAATAGAGGGAAGACGTGTGTGTGTGCGTGTGCGTGTGCGTGTGCATGTGTGTGTCACATGGGGCAGGGAGGGGGGCGATTCTGGAGTGATTGAAAGCATACGTCTTATATATACTGCTTGGTGCAGGAGTAAGTCATTTCAAAAATACACCCTGGTACAGCCACATTGGGAGACAGTTTGGCGCTTTCTTACAAGACTAAACATACTTGTGCCATATGATCCAGCAATCACACTCCTTGGTATTTACCCAAATGAGCTGAAAACATATCCACACAAGAATCTGCACACGGATGTTTATAGCAACTTTTTTAATTGCCAAAATTTGGAAGCAACCAGGATGCTCTTCAGTAGGTAAATGGATAAATAAACTCGGGAACATCCAGACCAAGAAATATTATTCAGTGTGACAATTAAATGAGTTATCTAGCCACGAAGGAAATTTAAATGCTTATTATTAAATGAAAGAAGCCAGTCTAAAATGGCCCCATACTGTATTATTCCAATCATATGGCATTCTGGAAAAGGCAAAACTATGGGGCTGTAAAAAGATTGGTGATTGCCAGAGGTTTGTGGGAGGGAACACTGGAAAAGCAGAATACAGGTGGTCAGAGCAGTGGAAGAAGTCTGTGTGATTGACGTTCATGAAAACCCACAGAATATGCAACCCAGGAGGGAAGCTTTAGAAAAGTTTATTTATTTATTTGAAAATCAGGGTGACAGATGGAGACAGAGAGACAGAAATCTTCCATCTTCTGGTTCACTCCCCAGATGCCTGCAACCACTGGAGCTGGGCCAGGCTGAAGCCCGGACCCAAATCAATCTGATTTTCCCATCAAAGTCATTGAGCTGCCCTGTGTTGCCTCCCAGGGTGTGCATCAGCAGGAAACTGAACTGGAAGCAAGGGTGGCGACTCAACCCCAAGCACTCTGGTACGGGATGCAGGCGTTCCAAGTGGTAGATTAAGCTGCTGAGCCAGAGCACCTGCCCAGCTGGGAGCGTGATGCTTCGGGTGACCATGATGCATCAGTGCAGGTTCATTGTGACAAATGTACCACGGTGGTGGAGGGTGTTGACAGGGGTGAAGGTTATGTGTATGAAGTCTCCAAAAAGTTCATAAAAAAATGAAATAAAACTAGGCATGGATTTCAAAAAAGTTTTAAAGATTTATATATTTTTTATTTATTTGAAAGAGTCTTAGCGAGGTGCTTGCTGTGCGCTGGGTGAGTGGACTCAGATTTGGGGAGTACTAGAACAGATTTGGCCGAGTCTCTCACTTCTGATGGGGTGAAGGTGGACAAGTCAACAAGCTCTCAGAGCCTGTTTCTTCATGAACACAATGAGAAGCACCTGGGGTGAGCAGCACAATGCTTTCTTCCACCTTTGTGATGTAACAAAATCCCCAGGAAAGGAGCGGCTTTTAGCTTTCCTGGTCTTTGTTCTGAAGCAATTCACCAGCTCTCCCTGCTGCCTTTCCATATGTTGCATTCTTTAAAAGAATCATTGTTTATAGTAACGTTTATTTCATTAGGGTGCTGCTGTTCTGTTTGGCCCACCCCAGGTCCACTTTATCACTGTCCCTGCAGCCCGCATCACATCCCTTGTCATTGGAGTTCAGCCAAGGGGAAACATGGGCAGGAGATCAGAAGGCAGGGGAGGGGGCAGTGTGTTCCTTCCCCATTTCTTCCCTGTCATAACCAATTAGCATAAACAGGATGCCTTGAAACATTAATTTATCATTTTTTTTCTTGCTGTTCTGGAGACTAGAAGTTTGCAATCGAGGTGTCAGCAGGGTTGGCTGTTTCTGGAGGCTCTTTTTTTTTAAGATTTATTTTTTATTTGAAAGAGTTACACAGAGAGAGGAGAGGCAGAGAGAGAGAGGTCTTCCATCCGCTGGTTCACTCCCCAGATGACTACAATGGCTGGAGCTGCGCCGATCTGGAGCCAGGAGCCAGGAGCTTCTTCTGGGTTCCCATGCGGGTGCAGGGGCCCAAGGACTTGGGCCATCTTCTACTGCTTCCCCAGGCCACAGCAGAGAGCTGGATTGGAAATGGAGCAGCCGGGTCTCGAACTGGCACCCATATGAGATGCTAGTGCTTCAGGCCAGGGCGTTAACCTGCTGCACCACAGTGCTGGCCACTCTGGAGGTGTTAGGTAGGAAGTCAGTTATGAGCTTATGTGTGTGTGACATAAAGGCCTAAAGAGAAGACCTCTATGTCCAGCATATGCTGCATCTCAAGGTCATACCGATGGTGTTTCAGGGGCAGCCTGGTATTCACATCCTGCCCTGCCCTGCCCCCTTCTACCTGGTAACCTGCCAGGTGGAGGTCCCCACCCCTTCTGCCTGACAATCTTCCACAACCTCCCAGGAGCAGCCCAGTATCTGCACTTCAAACACCCTGCTCCGCATTCTATTTACATCCAAAAAGCGCTTTGTTCCAAGAGGAGCAGAGGTAGGGAAGCAAGACCCATCTCCTTAAAAACCCCCAGCCTCAACCGGACTGCGCGCTCAGCCCTCTGCCTCTCTGCTGAGTCGCCTGCCTGCCTGGCCAGGTGTAATCTCTCCACTCAACAGGTAACCTCGCTCTCCCCCCCCCCCAAGTCTGAGCAACTGGGTACCCTCTCAGGCACACTCTGGAGAGGTGCCCATCCATCCTTACGGATGTCCCTTCCCTAATAAACCTTGCTATTTTACCTCCCACTACTCTGTCTCACGCCTGAATTCTTTCTTGCACGAAGACAAGAACCCTGCAATTTCTCCCATAACAGAGGTTCTTGGGAAGAATCCATTCCGTGCAGTTTTCCCAGCTGCTGGTGAGCCGCAGCATTCTCTGGCTGGCAGGCACGTGAATGCAATCCCTGCTTTCATTTTCTCATGCTTTCCCACTCTGTGTGTATGTGCTTATTTTCTTTTTAAAAAACACTCTGTGTGTTTCTTCTTTTCTTTTTAAAAGCTGTATTTACTTACTGTAAAGGCAGAGCAACAGAGAGAGTGGGAGAGAAAGAGAGATCCTCCATCCTCTGGTTCACTCCTCAAATGCCCACAACAGCTAGGTTTCGGTCAGGCCAAAGGCAGGAGCCGGAAACTCCATCTGGGTCCCCCACACGGGTGTCAGGGATCCAAGCACGTGGGCCACTCTTCTTTGTTTTCCGAGGTGCATTAGCAGGAAGCTGGATCAGAAGCAGAGTCACTGGAACTTCAATACTCTGGTTCGGAATGCTGGCTTTGCAAGCTGTGCCTTCCTGCTGCACCACAACACGGGGGCCCGCCCAGCCCCTGGGTTTCTGTGTCTCAAATATCCCTTCTCTTCTCTTTTGTAGGACACCAGTCATTAGTGTCTATGCTAAATTGAGAATGATCCAGTAAGCCCATCATAAATCCAGGATGCTGTCATCTACAGATCCTCAAACACACTTGCAGAAATTCTATTTCCAAATGAAGCCTCATTTACAGGTACCAAGAAGGGGAAGGCAGTGCTGTGGCATGGCAAGTTAAACCACACTTTGCCATGCTGGCGAACCACATTGGAGGACCAGTTTGGGTCCCAGCCACTCTGCTTCTGATCCAGCTTTCTGCTAATGTGGACAATGGCTGGAATTCTTGAGACCAAGAATTGTGGGAGACCCAGATGGAGCTCCTGGCTCCTGGCTTCAGCATGGACCAGCCCTGGCTGTTGTGGCCATTTGGGAAATGAACCAGTGGATGGAAGATCCCTCTCCATGTGTCTCTCCCTCTGTCTCTCGCTCTTTCAAAAAAAAAAAAAAAAAAAAAAACAAAGCCAGCGCCTTGGCTCACTAGGCTAATCCTCCGCCTAGTGGCGCCTGCACACCAGGTTCTAGTCCCGGTCGGGGCGCTGGATTCTGTCCCGGTTGCCCCTCTTCCAGGCCAGCTCTCTGCTGTGGCCAGGGAGTGCAATGGAGGATGGCCCAGGTGCTTGGGCCCTGCACCCCATGGGAGACCAGGAAAAGCACCTGGCTCCTGGCTCCTGCCATCGGATCAGCGCGGTGCGCCGGCCACATCGCGCTGGCCGCGGCGGCCATTGGAGGGTGAACCAACGGCAAAGGAAGACCTTTCTCTCTGTCTCTCTCTCTCACTGTCCACTCTGCCTGTCAAAAAAAAAAAATCTAAAAAAAAAAAAAACAATTATTTTGTGTGTGTGCATGCATGTGTGTGTGTGTGTGTGTGTGTGGAACAAGGATTAGAACATTATCTTTTAAAGTCAACAGCTTAACCCCCTACAACTTCCCTGACGTGATGTCTCTGGTAAGAGCAGGGACATTTGGAGGGGAGACATCTCAACAGCTCCCCTACTCACTACTAATACTACTTCCTGTCCTTGTCCCCCTGCTCTGGGGGTGTTAATGACTCCCTTTTATTGGATCAACTCCGAGTGCCTCAGAGACCCTGTGATAAAGGGCTGAGTGATGGAGTCTTTCAAGTCACACATGCACACGCAGAGCATGGAAATAAAAACCGTGCTCCTCAGATGGCTCCTGCACCCACATGGAAGACCTGGAGGAAGCTCCTGGCACTCGGCTTTGGCCTGGCTCAGCCTCAGTCACTGTGGCCATTTGGGGAGTGAACCAGTGGATGGAAGATTGATCTCTCTCTCTCTCTTGCTCTCTCTCTCTCTATCTCTTACTCTACCTTTAAAGTAAATAAATTATATCTTTTTAAAAAATTAGAAAATTGGGTGCTGGCACCATGGGGCACTAGGTTAATCCTTTGCCTGTGGTGCTGGCATCCCATATGGGCGCCGGTTCTAGTCCTGGCTGTTCCTCTTCCCGTCCAGCTCTCTGCTGTGGCCCAGGATAGCAGTGGAAGATGGCCCAAGTGCTTGGGCCCCTGCACCCATGTGGGAGACCCAGAAGAAGCTCCTGGCTCCTGCCTTCAGATCAGCGCAATTCCGGCTGTTGCGGCCATTTGGAGAGTGAACCATCAGAAGGAAGACCTTTCTCTCTGTCTCTCTCTCTCACTGTCTGCAACTCTACCTGTCAAATAAATAAATAAAATCTTTCAAAAAATTAGAAAATTGTGCTCCTAGGGGCTGGTGTTATGTGGCATAGGTGGTAAAATGTTGCGTACAATGCCAGCATCCCATATGGGAGCCAGTCCATGTCCTGGCTGCTTCACTTCTGATCCAGCTCCCTGCTAGTGGCCTGGGAAAGCAGTGGAAGATGGTTCAAGTGCTTGGGCCCCAACCACCCATGTGCAAGACCCAGATGAAGCTCCTGGCTTTGGCCTAGCTTAGCCTTGGCTATTGTGGCCATTTGGGGAGTGAACAAGCAGATGGCAGATTTCTCTCTCTCTCTCTCCCCACCCCCCTTGTAACTCCAACTTTCAAATAAATAAATAATCTTTAAAAAAAAATTGTACTCCTCAAAATAGCTTGCATGAGGTAGAAGTGAGCCTGGATATAGAATTCACAAGGACACAAGCCAGTCGTGAAGTTAAAGAGAGAACTTTATGTTTTTCTCTAAAGAAGAACCATCCTCTGTTTGGTTCACTTTCCCCTAGTTTTTCTAGAGTTCATTTGTTATAACTTAGTGTGGACATAAGAAACATCAATTTGGGGCTGGCACTGTGGTATAGCCGGTAAAGCTACCACCTACAGTGCTGGCATCCCATATGGGTGCTGGTTCAAGCCCAGGCTGCACCACTTCTGATCCAGCTGTCTGCTATGGCCTGGGAAAGCAGTAGAAGATGGTCCAAGTACCTGGGCCCCTGCACCTGTGTGGGAGATCTGGAAGAAGCTCCTGGCTCCTGGGTTTTAGATCAGGACAGCTCAAGCTGTTGTGGTCATCTGGGGAGTAAACCAGTGGATGAAAGACCTCTCTCTCTCTCTCTCTGCCTCTGCCTCTGCCTCTGCCTCTCTGTAACTCTGCCTTTCAAATAAATAAAATAAATCTTTTTAAAAAAAAAAGGAAACATCAGTTTAAATTAAGTAGTCTCCTGAATTTTTTTAATTTTGTTTCTTTTCTTTTCTTTTCTTTTTGACAGGCAGAGTGGACAGTGAGAGAGAGAGAGAGAGACAGAGAGAAAGGTCTTCCTTTTGCCGTTGGTTCACCCTCCAATGGCCGCCGCGGCCGGCGTGCTGCAGCCGGTGCACCTCGCTGATCCAAAGGCAGGAGCCAGGTACTTATCCTGGTCTCCCATGGGGTGCAGGGCCCAAGGACTTGGGCCATCCTCCATTGCACTCCCAGGCCACAGCAGAGAGCTGGCCTGGAAGAGGGACAACCAGGACAGAATCCGGTGCCCCGACCGGGACTAGAACCCGGTGTGCCAGTGCCGCAAGGCGGAGGATTAGCCTAGTGAGCCGCGGCACCGGCTGGAGTCTCCTGAATTTAACTTCATCTTCCAAAGGGCATTTAGGTCAAGCCTATATCCAAATTATTTGAGATAAAATGTTAAAGGTTTTGCACCTTTACCATAGATGGGTTCCAGGTATCTTTATAGCAAACTCTCAACACACAAGAGATGCATTTATGAATATCTTGAGCAGACCAGTCTTGGTTTGGTTCTTCAAAAACTGTACTTGGAAATGAACACTTTCCAGGTGAGAGGAGATCCTAGGAGAGTGGGAAACAAGACCAGGAAAGGCGTGAAGTCTGTAAAAAGCACGCCATCGAGGCCGTCACCATTTGCTCTAACTGGCACTCAACCCCGGAGGCTGACCCTGGGTCCCCGTTGCGATGCCTCCTACAGCCCAGGGGAGACGTGGGGAGTCTGGAGTATTTGCCCCTCAGCTCCCTGGCCATCACTGGCTGAGCACTACTTCTGGGGCATTAACCCTGTAGCCCTGCCTGTCTGTCCTCTTTACTGGGCTTCACTGTAACAGCACTGCCTTGTAGAGGTGAAGAAATGAATGCCATTCAAGAAATAGAAAAATACAGACATTTCAGGTTATGACAGACTAGACTGCATTTTATACCCAAAAGTCTTCCTTGCTTCTCTGCCTCTGCCATGGCTGAATGGCAGAGTGCAGTGCCCCACCCTTTTGACTTTGGGTTGGGATTGGCCGTGTGACCTGGGTTCTCCAACAGAAGATAAATGATAAGAGCAGAGCTTTTAAATGTCTTGCATGGTTTGGTTTGACCTGTGCTTCTGTAATCTGCATTTTTGAAATTCTGCTTCAGAAAATCAAGCCTATTGAAACACACACACACACTCACACACACCTGTACACATTCACTGTAAAATGACCATTGCAGAGTTGCTTTTAAAGGCAAAAGAGTGGGAAAAATAACAGAAGAGTGAATCCATACCTTATGACATACTCATACTATATAAAATGCCCTCACATGGAAAAATATGCATGACACACAAAGGAGGAGAAAAGTGCGGAACTATATAAAACCTCATTTTTGTAACAAGAAAAGTTACAATTATGTGTATTCCAAGAAACATTTGCATTTTGCATTTTTTCTTATATACACAGGAAATAAACAATGGAAAAAGTATCTCTGAGCATCTTTGGGTGAGTAGAGAAAGGGAATCCCTGCTGAGAGTTTTTCTATTTCTTATTTTTTTTTAAAGATTTTATTTATTTATTTGAGAGGTAGAGTTATAGACAGTGAGAAGGAGAGACAGAGAAAAAGGTCTTCCATCCATTGATTCACTCCCCAAATGGCCACAATGGCTGGAGCTGGGCTGACCCGAAGCCAGGAGCCAGGAGTTTCTTCCACGTCTCCCATGCAGGTGCAGGAGTCCAAGTACTTGGGCCATCTTCTACTGCTTTCCCAGGCCATTGCAGAGAGCTGGATCAGAAGAGTAGCAGCCGGGACTAGAACCGGCGCCCATATGGGATGCTGGCACTGCAGGCGGAGGATTAACCTACTGCATCATGGTACTGCCAAGAGTCTTTTTATTTCAATGTGTATTTATTATTTAGTTTTATTTATTTGAAAAGGTGAGCAATGAAACAGAAAGAGGAGGAGGAGGAAGAAAAAGAGGAGGAGGAGGAAGCGGAGGGGAAGAGAGAGAGAGAGAGAGAGAGGGAAACATGCACTTCCACCTGCTGGCTCACTCCCCAAATACCTGCAAAAGCTGGAATTAGACCAGCCCAAAACCAGGAGCCAAGAACTCCATCCAGGAGTGAGTGGCAGGGCACCCAAGTACTGAAGCCAGCATCTGCTGCCTCCCACAGTGTGCATTAGATGGGGTACGGGCATCTCAAGGGTGGCTTAACGGGCTGGACAACAATGCCCACCTGATACACAAAACACATTTAAGATGAAAATTTTAATGAGTAAAAGATACAAAATGAAAATGAAAGGATCTCTTTTTCTTCATACCAGCTCCCTTCCCGCTGATAGCTGTTTCCCATAATTCATTCAAAAAACTTTTAATGTATATATTCGCATGATATATGTATGTATTTATCTCTGCTTATAAACATATTTCACATTGCACTCTAACTTGTTTTTTTAATCTTGCAGATACAGAGCTACCTTTTTTTTCCAGGAAGTATCTTTATTCCAGCTTACAGATTTATAGTCATTAATTAATTTATCCCTGCCACATGAATGCTGGGTGTAGTTTCTAGTCTTTTGCTGTTACAAAACAATGTAACAATAACAAACATAGATTTTGCTGAGCATTCGCAGCTATATCTATTGGGTATATTTCTGACAGAGGAACTGGCTGTGAAGGGTGATGTACATTCTTTACTTCTGACAGATATTGTTGAATTGTGCTCCAGAAAGAATGCTCCAATGTGCATTTCCACCAGACTTTAGGAGAGTGCTCTTTTCTCCCTGAGGCTTGCAGAACTAGGTGTCGTTAAACATCCATGTTTGTCAATCACACAGGGGAAAAAAACTCATCTCTATTCATGTTTTAAAACATTTATTTAATTGAAAAGCAGAGTGACACAGAGGGAGTGGGAGAAAAGGGGAGAGGGAGGGAAGGAGAGAGAGGAGAGAGAGGAGAGAGAGAGAGAGAGAAAGAGATCTCCCATCCTCTGGTTCACTCCCCAAATGCCCACAACAGCTGGGACTGGGCTAGGCTGAAGCCAGGATCTCCATCTGGGTGTCCCAGATGCCTGGCAGGGACCCACGTATTCCAGGCCATCATCTGCTGCCTCCCAGGGAGCTTCAGCAGGACGGTGGCTGGGAAGCAGAGCACTCTGATCCTGGATGCTGCTGCCCACAGCACCAGCCCCTCCCTGCTGCCCTGACTGCTGACAGTTGTTTAACTGTGATGTGCACCCTCTCATTCATTTGTTGACCTTGTGGTTTTTCTTCTTGAAACATTAAGTACAAGGGCATATAGAAGTTTGTGGAAAATGTAGTTAAAAGATGTTTATTTCATCCCAAAAACTTTTTGAAATCTATGCATAGTTTTTTTCATAATACACATTTTCATGAATTTTTTCTTCAAAAAATCGTATGGTCAAATATATTAATTTTCTTTCTTTATGGCATCTGGATTTTTCTGTGTGTTCTGACTTAAAGCAATAAGGTCTTACTTATTGCTTATTGTAACAAAGTAATATTGCTTAAAGTAACAAAGCAAAAAGTTACTTACTTATTGGAGATTACAAGTTCTTACAGTGCTTTTGTAGTTTTTTTATGGTTATGTCGTTGATTCAGATAGAACTTATTTTAGTGAAGAGAGGATTGTTTACTTTTAACTTTGGAGGTATCTCCATTATTGTTTGAAAATGAGCACTTGATTGCTTCTGTAATTTAAAAATGCTAGCAAATGAAAAACGATGGTGAGGCATAGGAACCACGAAGGCCTGGCAGGAGCTATTTTAGTAGTCTGCGTCAGGCATGTTCAACCCACTGACCACCACCACCTGTTCTTTGTCATGCCCAGTGCTAGGTCCTGTGGATGTAATAAGGCCTGGATAGAAAAAGTGACAAGGGTAATTGGAAGGCGGGGAAGGACCGAAGAAGCGTTTCAGCCCATAGAATAATCTCCATAGCAACGGGAGCCTGAACCGTCACTATGGAGACACAGTGCTTGAAATTAAGACTAGAGGGATAGTGTGACTCAGGGTGAGGATGCTGACAAAGGTAAACAGGTGTATGATGAGCGTCTCAGAAGGACATGGTTTCTTGCCAGATGGAGGTTATGCCACACTTTTCCCCAGCGTTCTGATTTAAGCAGGCAAGAGACAAAATAATTCAAAGATCACACGGATGAAGACATGCCCAAGCTTTACATGGTCACTGCTGTTGCGACGGCACCAGCTGGGAATGGCCTTTTATTCAAATACATCCAACAAAACACACTTCACCTGTAACGTGTCTCAGTGTCCTCCACCCTAATCTGCTTGGCTGTTGGTGGACTATCCAAACACCTCCCTGCAGTAACTGTAAAGTCTTGAGTTCAACACTTAGGGCCCTAGAGAAAATTATACATATTTGGGAACACATTTTGGTTTCAATGGGAAATTTGACCAGGACTTGAGCTATACCCTTGAGATGCTTCACTGTTGTCAAAAGTCTACTTACTCTTGAACACAAATGAAGTCATATTTGTAATTATGTCTAAATAATAATTCTGCTTTGCACAACCACTGCACCCCCACCCCTCCACTTCACTTAAAATTTACGGCCTCGCTGTTGGGGTGCTGGGGCCTGGGACAGTCGCGGGTAGAGAGGGTTCACAGGGGACCTAAGTCAGCCTGTGACACTCCTCTTTCTCTGCCACTCCCCGGCTCTGCACGCGGAGCCTTGCTCTGCCTGTGGCTGCTGCTTGCGCCACAGCTGAGCCCTCCCCTTCCTGCAGCCTCCGCATCAGCCCGACAAGGGCGGCCCACCCCTAGACTCTGCCCTGATTCTCTACCACACAGCTCAGACCAGGTTGCCATTTTGGGTGTGGATTTCCTTGAGGCTCAAGGATAGCCAAAGAGAAACCCAGCTGATCACCAGACAAGACCCAGGCTCCACCTCCTCCATGTGACAGAGGCCAGTGTACTTCTGTCCTTCATCCTGCAGGCCTTCAATGGGTCCATGTTCCTTTTTTTAAAATTATTTATTTATTTGAAAGTCAGAGTCATACAGAGAGAGAAGGAGTGGCAGAGAGAGAGAGAGGTCTTCCATCTGCTGGTTCACTCCTCAACTGGCTGCAATGGCTGGAGCTGCACCCATCCGAAGCCAGGAGCCAGGAGCTTCTTCTGGGTCTCCCACATGGGTTCAGGGGCTCAAGACTTGGGCCATCCTCTGTCGCTCCCCCTCTTCGTGGAGGAGCAACACAGGACCCTGCGCTGTTCTTTCGTCTGCTCGGCCCTCCCCGGGTTTTCTGCTGGTTCTTCCCGGGTTGGCTACTATCCCTTCCACCTCCGTGGAAGGGCAGTTCCCCCTGGCCGCATTCCCCACTTCCGCAGGGGAGCGGCACACCGCCGGCCGGCTCTCTTGGGGGCTGCACGGGTGTTCCTTCAGCTAGATGTTCCCCATAGATGTTCCTCGTAGATGTTCCTGGTGCATGCCGTCTCTCTCCTCCTTTATAGTCCTCCTCCGCCAATCCCAACTCGGCTGCCCACACGCCGAGCACGCCGCTCTCCTCCAATCAGGAGCGGCTCCTGCAGCTTGTCAAGTTGGTGAGAGGCAGCTGGGTAGAAGCTGTTCACCTCTCTCCCAGCGCCATATTGTGGGAGAGCAGATGCATAGAATAAGTCTTAATTCCAGTAACTTAGTCTAGTCCGAGCTGCTCCCCACAGAGGAGAGCAGATGCATAGAATAAGTCCTAATTCGAGTAACTTAGTCTAGTCCGGTTTGCTCCCCACAATCCTCCACTGCTCTTCCAGGCCATAGCAGAGAACTGGATCGGAAGTGGAGCAGCTGGGACTTGAACCAGTGCCCATATGGGATGCTGGCACTGCAGGCGGCGGCCTCACTCGCTACGCCACAGCGCCAACCCCCATGTTCCTTTTTATAAGATGATTTCTGACTTGGGCCAGAGCAAACATCTTAGAACCGGCCTCTGTGAGCTCCACCTTGTCAGCATTTAGGCTCTTCATGGAAGGGTTGGGGTTCCTAACCCACAGGGGTCAGCGTCCTCTGTGCCGGCTCACATTGTGTGGTGCCCTACATGGTAAATCACCTCACAGGTGTAAAGGAAGAAACTCTGGGAGTGGCTGCACCGTAGAAGCAGCTAGGGGGCACTTTGGAAAAATGCCAATACCTGGGTTCTATCCCACTCCTCCAGGTTCTGATCTAATCACCCTGGTATGGCTTGGGCAACAATTTCCTAAAAATTTCTCCCAAGTGATTCCAACATCAAATTTGAGGACCACTGCTCTTCTGAAATCTGTAATAAGGCAGAGTAAACAGAAATAACTGTGTGTTAGAACAAGCAAATTCCAGGGACCGGTGCTGTGGCGTAGTGGGTAAGGCCACCGCCTGCAGTGCTGGCATCCCATATGGGCACTGGTTCGAGTCCCAGCTACTCCACTTGCAATCCAGCTCTCGCCTATGGCCTGGGAAAGCAGTAGAAGATGGCCCAAGTCCTTGAGCCCCTGCACCCACGTGGGAAGACCCAGAAGAAGCTCCTAGTTCTTGGCTTCGAATGCGCACAGCACCAGCTATTGTGGCCAACTGGGGAGTGAACCAGCGGATGGAAGACCTCTCTCTCTCTGGCTCTGTCTGTCTGCCTCTCTCTCTCTCTCTCTAGCTCTTTCAAATAAATAAATAAATCTAAAAAAAAAAAAAAAACAAGCAAATTCCAGTAATCTTTGGTCATACCAGTTTTCAGAGTAGACAAACACACAAAGACACCTTTTGTAGGCCCAGAGTGCATATAAAGCAATCACATGGAATCATCCATTGCCCTGGCCTAGCTGGATCCTAGTACCCCCTCCATGATAAGAAACAGTTGGAATAGACTGGACATTAGAGTAATTAACGTGGACATACGACATTGAGTGCTTGGTAAATGCTCATCAACATTAATATATGCTCAGGTGCTGGCTCTGCTGGGCATAAAAACTCATGTGGGCAGTGTGCTCCTTCCACTGGTGCATAGCAGAAAATGCTGAGCTCCTGTTATTTGTATTCTATAAGGCTCTCCATCCAGGCCTGCACAATGGACACTGTGCGTGAGAGGCTACCCAGCAACCCTTCATGTCTAAAAAGCAGTGACCTAAGGTTACTGTGCATTTTGTATTGGGTGGGCAGCCTGCAGGTTAAAACCACTTCCATGGAAGTAGCCCACTTTCATGGCCTTGGTGTGCACCGGCCATTAACCCCCTTTACACACAGATTTGAAGCCTCTGGCCCCCAACAGATCATGGTGATACAAATGCCACAAATGGTTCACTTTTGACATGATTATTTTATCTGGTGGGTTTATGGAAGTCCCACGCCACCCAAATCCTACTAGGAAATAGTAAGGGCAAAGCCAGCAGAGGCAGGCTCTCGCATAAAGGTAGTCCCACCAAGTCCATTTTAATGTGTAAAAATGGCAGTAGTGGGGCTGGCACTGTGGTGTAGCAGGTAAAGCTGCTGCCTGTAGTGCTGGCATCCCATATGGGCGCAGGTTCAGGTCTGGCTGCTCCACTTCCAGTCCAGCTCTCTGCTATGGCCTGGGGAAGCAGTAGAAGATGGCTCAAGTGCTTGGGCCCCTGTACCCACATGGGAGACCCAGAAGAAGCTCCTGGCTCCTGGCTTCAGATAGGCGCAGCTCTTGCTGTTGCGGCCAACTGGAGAGTGAAACAGTGGATGGAAGACCTCTCTCTCTCTCTGCCTCTATGTAACACTATCTTTCAAATAAATAAATAAATCTTTAAAAAAAAGTGGAGCAATTGGAGCTCAAACCTGCGCTCTGTTATGGGGATAAAATAATAAAATGGCAGTAGCCCCAGTTCCACACGGAAGCAGCCTGGGGGGACCCACCTCCTCTTCCTGAGCTGAGGTCAACAGTTCAGGTTCTGTTTTCTAGGTTCCTCTGCAACACTTGTTGATGCCTGGAGGAAGGCAGTAAACCCAGCAGCAGGCATCTGAGATAAAGACCATTCTGCCTAAATGTCTTACCCAGCTGACGTGTGTCTGATGGGGCCAGTGCAGTCCACAGAAGGGGCTCTGGAGATGGGGCAGGGGGCATGCCTAAGCCCACCCTCCCGGTGCATGGGACTCACAGGGTCCGGGGATAAGTGCTGTCAGTCATGCCGACTGGAGGGCACTGGGGAGTTTTCCCAGCATCCCCGCTTGCCTCGGATGGAATCTTTGAGAAGACGGGGGCAGCACAGCTATAGCAGAATGTGCCACAGGAGGACATGGAAGCTAGCACATGAGCTCCGCACGAGGGCTGCCTGGGCTTAAACCCAGCGCCACCAGCTCCTTGAGCCTCTGTGACTCAGTTTAAGTTCCTGTAAAATGGGAATGATAGTAGTGCCGACCTCACAGGGCTGCAGGTGAGGATTAAATCCAGTATTGGACAGGCTGCACTCAGCGTGCTTGGCAGACCTTGGGTGCTCCCTGGAACAGACCGCGACTGTTGCAGGTCCGCTGGTGCGGTGGATAGTCCCCTGGACTCTGATGCCAGCCAGACTCGGGCTCCCGTCTTCCCTCTGCCACTGAAGTGCAACCTAGGGCAACCGGGCTTTGCTGAACCTGTTTCCTCACGTGGGGCCTGGGGACAGCAGCAGTTCAGACCTCATCGGCAGGGGATTAATCCAGGTTAGCTATCACTAATTTCTAGGGCCAGGGCTCTGCCCTCTGTAAACCTCTGCCTTCACCACCCAGCTGATAAGGGTGCCCCAGATGTGGCAATTCGTGGATTTCTGCTGTAGGTGACAACTTTGCCGTCTTGGCAACGATTCTGAACCCACTGCTGCCACTCTTGCAGCTTCACAGTCCCGCCTGTGGCCGGGCAAGGTGAGTGCCTTCGCAGCCCGAGACTTTCCAGGAGGGGACGCGGGCCTGTGCCAGCATCCTGGGCTGAGATGAGATTCCGGCCTGGGACACGGGGGACCCTCGGCGGTGGCTGGCGTCCGCGGCTTCCCGCAGAAAAGGCGGGGGCGCATCGCCCCCTGGTGGCCGCTTCTGGGAAAGCCGGCTGCGCCGCGGCGGGCGCCTTCGCTTCGTGGCGGGGACCGGGCCGGCGAAATCGGTCCCTCGTGGGCTGGGCGCCGCGCCGCGGGGTCCGGCAGGAGGATTCCCCAGCCAAGCCCCCGCCTAGCCACGCCGGATCCCGCGGGAGGCCGGTTTTATGACTCGGGGGCCGAGCGCAGCGCGGGGAATTCGGCGACCGCCCGGAGGACGCCCCCTGCTGGACGCGCGGCCGGAACCCGTGGGTTCTTGACCCTCAGCCTGGGCAGGTGCGCGGTCGCAGCCCGCGAGCGGCCGCGCAGGCACTGGGGCTACTTTGCTTCCCGTTACTCTGTCTCGTGTCTGAAATTCCTCTTTTTACTAGCAGACAGGAACCTCCGTCCCAGGCGTCTTCGCTCAGCACATCCATATGCAAGGAAGAGTGCCGGCCGCAGTAAGGGCTTGCCTGCCGGTCCACCTACAGTAGATGGAGCGAAGAAAGTCCGCCTTCGGCAACGTGCAGGGACGATAGCCAATAATCGAATAAAAAGATGTTCAACTCCACTCACAAAAGGATACTTTTAAATAGTCACAAAATCATTAATATGATAGTAGGATACAATTCCTATCAAATAGTTGGACAAATCTTTGAAATAAGAATAAAGTGCCCAAAACATACATTGGAGCAAAGATTGTCTTTTCTTTCTTTTTCTTTTAAAGATTTATTTTATTAATTTGAAAGACAGAGTTACAGAAAGAGGTAGAGGAAGATAGAGAGAGGTCTTCCATCCGCTGGTTCACTCCCCAGATGGCCACACAGCCAGAACTGCGCTGATCTGAAGCCAGGAGCCAGGAGCTTCCTCCGGGTCAAACACGGGAGTGCAGGGGCCCAAGGACTTCGGCCATCTTCTACTGCTTTCCCAGGCCATAGTAGAGAGCTGGATGGGAAGTGGAGCAGCTGGGATTGAACCAGCGCCCATATGGGATGCCGGCACTTCAAGCCAGGGCTTTAACCTGCTGCGCCACAGCGCCGGCCCTAAGATGGTCTTTTCAATAAAAGTGTTTTTCACAAAACACTGTATTTGCAGTAAAACTGATACACATGGGCATTTTTTTTTGTTTGGTTTTAGCCAAACATATAAGCGAAAATATGTGGTATTTGTCTTTCTGTGTCTGGTTTACTTCACTCAACATGATCTCCAGTTCCATCCGTTCTTTTTATAGCAGAATAATATGTATTCTATTAAGTTACTATTCTATTAAGTTATTAAATGTGGCATATATATACATGCCGGGTTTTCTTTTTCCATTCATCAAATGATGGACACCTTGGTTAATTCCATATTTTGCTATTGAGTATAGTGCTGTTATAAACACGATGGAGCAGGTACTCTTTCAAAATGTTTGTATTCAAATACATTTATCTTTCAGTTACATTTGCCCTAATTTTTAATATTCTCCCTCCCTCCCTTTCTCTTTCTCTCTCTCTCTCTCTCTCTCTCACACACACACACACACACCCTTACCCCACAGAAATAAGGGTACTTCAAACAGTTAACAGGTAAATGAAATCAGAAGTATGAGTTTATTTGGTTTCAGAAAACCAGCTGAGGGCATTTGGCTGAGGGGTTAAGATGCCACTCGGGGTCATATCAATATCCCATCCCATAGCGTGTGCCTGAGTCCAAGTTTTTGGTCTACCCCCAATTTCGCCTTCCTGCTAATGTGCACTCTGGGAGGCAGCAGGTGTTGATCCAAGCAGTTAGGTCCCTGCCACCCATGGGGGAGACGCCAATTGAGTTCTAGCTTGAGCCTGGCCCAGTCCAGGCTGTTGTGGGCATTTACAGAACGAACAACTGAATGGGAAATCTCTCTCTCTCTCTCTTTCTCTGCCTTTAAAATATAAAATTTTAAAAATTATTTCTGATGCAAAAAATTATTTTTATCATATGTAGAAAACACATATGATGAAAAACTGAATGGATTGAAAAAAATAATTTTTACCAAAATGAACCGTTGCTTTTAATTCACTTTTGCACAAACTTTTGAAGTCACTTCACGTGGAAGTGTATATATAGATGCTTACATTCCTTGTGGAAACTGGCTCATGTGATTCTGGAAGCTGAGCAGTCTCTCCATCTGCTATCTGCAAGCTGCAGAATCAGGACAGCCAGGGGCAGAGCTCAGTTCCTGTCCAAAGGCTGGAGGGATGGGAGGGGGAGGGCCCCAGGGTAAGTCCTGGGCTCCAAAACCTGAGTCTCAGGACAGGAGCAGGAGTGGGCGCACATGTCACGGAACACGGAGAATCACCCTTCTCCCTCCTTCTTGTTCTAGTCAAGTCCCTGGCAGATGTTGATGATGTCCACCCGATTTTCCTGCTGGACCATGGTCTTTTAACTCATGGAACTCTATTTAGCAGGTGCACGAGGCCTATGACTATAATATGTATTAAAAATGTTATCTTAAAAAATAACACGTACATAAAAAATTTGAAATCCATGCCCAGTGTTTCCATTATACACACTTTCCATGGACTTGTCTGACTCCTCCTCTGCACATATATAGATGTAGATGCAGACAGAGATACAGCTACAGATATCATTGGTTTCTGCTTCTTGGCATGTTGGGAATAAAGCGTATCTTTCCAAATATCAGCAAAGATCAGGCAAAGATGCCCTCCGTCAGTAATACTCCCCCGCACAGTAATAGAAGTCTCAGCCTGAGCTGTTTAACATGTTTGCCGCTAATTACAGGCAGTTATTCTATGTAGAGGCCTTCCCAAAATAGACACAGAAAAAGAGAAAACAAAAACATTTATCTTAAAACAAAACAACACTGCCCGTGGAGAGAGAATTGGAGGTGTTCTTGTCTTCGTGCAAGAAAGAATTCAGGCGTGAGACAGAGAGCGGTGGAAGGCAAAGCAGAGAGCTTCCTTGGGGGTAGGGCATCCCTAAGAACGGATGGGCACCTCTCCAGACAGAACCGGAGAGCGAGTGCCTAGTTCACATGTAGGCGGGGGTTGTTAAGGAGATGGGTCTAACCTTCCCGCCTCTTCCCTCCTCCCCATCTCCTCCAGGACAAAGGATTTGCTGAGTGTGAATTGGGAAATTCCTCCCCAGGTTTACTACTCTGTAGTATCAGACTGGGCAGGGGGCACCCAGCACTGGCCTAGGGTGCCTGCCTTGGCAGAAGGATATAATGTTGCCCCGTGTTATCAGGCCGGATAACCCATTTGATGTCGAGGAGAGAGAATTCTCCTGGGAGCTTTCCTCGGGGGGGGGGGGGGGGGGACTGGGACCACCTGGAAAGTTATCTGGGTCTGGGCAGGACTTTGAAGTGTAGATGCTGGGCTGGTTCCAAAGTGAGCTTCTGCCCTCCAAAGTGAGCTTCTGCCCATGTGCCTCTGCCGTTCTCTCAGCCCCTCTCACACACACAGGCTCATTTCTGACTTCCTAATGAGACAAACAAAAAAATTACCCTGGGCATGGAAGCTGGTCATTATCTACTTGCCCATCAAGGTTTCCACTGTGGCCATTCTCTGCTTCCAAGGGACTGTTTCCAGCTCGGCTTGCTAGCACAGAGCAATGGTAACACTTGCCAGACAGCAAACAGCTCAGTATGTGTGTGAAGGAAACATTATCAGTAACTACCTATGCATGTGCAGTGTATCGATTCCTGTAGCCCCTATAGCATTAGAATATCAATCAAATGTATACATGTAGCCACATAAGGAATTCAAAGAAGCTAAAAACACATATAAGGAAATACCCCTCTTTGTTTAGGGTTCAGGCTTTTGAATAAGAAGCCAACTGAGCCTTATTCCAGACTGCTTCCTGGCCTTGGTATCTTGTGTCTGTTCACAGATCCTGCTACAATTCTTTTTATTTATTTATTTATTTTTAAATTTTTATTTAATGAGCATAAATTTCCAAAGTACAGCTTAAGGACCACAACAGCCTCCTCCCCCCCGTATCTTCCCTCCCACCCACAATGCTCCCCTCTCCCACTCCCTCTCCCCTTCCCCTTCACATCATGATTAATTTTCAATTATCTTTATATACAGAAGATCAATTTAGCATATGTTAAGTAGAGATTTCCACATTTTGGTCCCACACAGAAACACAAAGTGTAAAATACTATTTGAGTACTAGTTATAGCATTAATTAAACACCTAAGAGTAATTGTGTATTAATTACAGAGTTCAACCAATAGTTTTAAGTAGAATATAAAATGCATCTTTTGTATTGTTGTGGCTCCCCCCCCCCCCGACCTCCCTCCCTCCCGTGGCCCTCCCCTCACCCACTCCCTCTCCCATCCCGCCCTTCATCACGTTTCATTTTCAATTACCTTCATATATTGAAGATCAACTTAGTATATACTACTTGCTACAATTCTAACTCTGACTTTCAATTAAATAAATAAATCTTAAAAAAAAAAAAAAAGAGTTACACAGAGAAAGAAGGAGAGGCAGAGAGAGAGAGAGAGAGGTCTTCCATCCACTGGTTCACTCCCCAGTTGACCGTAACGGCCGGAGCTGTGCTGATCCAAAGCCAGGAGCCAAGAGCTTCTTCCGGGTTTCCCACATGGGTGCAGGGGACCAAGACTTTGGAACATCTTCTACTGCTTTCCCAGGCCATAGCAGAGAGCTGAATAGGAAGTAGATCAGCTGGGACTCGGACTGGCGCCTATATGGGATGCCGGCACTACAGGTGGCAGCTTTACCCGCTACGCCACAGCGCCGGCCCCCAACTTTCATTTTAACAGGAATTCTTTAAACCATTATCTCAGCTTGATTCTGCAGACTGTGGTGTTGGTTTTTTTTTTTTTTTTTTTTTTGACAGGCAGAGTGGATAGTGAGAGAGAGAGAGGCAGAGAGAAAGGTCTTCCTTTGCCGTTGGTTCACCCTTCAATGGCCGCCGCGGCCGGCGTGCTGCAGCCGGCACACCGCACTGATCCGATGGCAGGAGCCAGGTGCTTCTCCTGGTCTCCCATGGGGTGCAGGGCCCAAGCACTTGGGCCATCCTTCACTGCACTCCCTGGCCACAGCAGAGGGTTGGCCTGGAAGAGGGGCAACCGGGACAGAATCCAGTGCCCCGACCAGGACTAGAACCCGGTGTGCCGGCGCCGCAAGGCGGAGGATTAGCCTAGTGAGCCACGGCGCTGGCCAACTGTGGTGTTCTTACTACCCTCACAGAACCCAGGGAATCTTGGCTGTGAGACTCCGAGAGAGAGAAGAGGCAAGCAAGTAAAAGCTGCCTCTGCTATTCCTTTAGGGGATGGATAAGCCCTCAGGAGCCCTAAGGAGCTCTGCCCACGGCTGCTGCTGCTTTGTGTTCTCAGAAGTCAATGAGTTGTCAGCTCTGCCCCACGGTCGGCTTTATATCCTGCCCCCTCAGCTGTAGAAATGCTGAACTGCACTTCTATTCTCGTTTAATGTTCTAATTCTAAATCACTGGGTTGCAATAGTACTTGTGCTGAGGCTGGTGTTGTGGCCCGCTGAGTTAAGTTTCAGTGTACGACACCAGCTTCCCGTCATTTCGAGTGCTGGCTGCTCCACTTCTCATCCAGTTTCCTGCTAATGTGCCTGAGAGGGCAGCAGAAGTACTTAGGTCTCTGTCACCCATGTAGGAGAACCAGATGGAGCTCCTGGCTTCTGGCCTTGGCCGGGCCCACATCTGCCTGTTGCTGCCGGGTTGGAAGTGAGCCATAGGATGGAAGAAACCTCTCTCTCTCTCTCTCTCTCTCTCTCTCCTTCTCTCTTTGTCACTCTGCCTTTCAAATAAATTAGTTAATTAAAAATTACTTGTACATTAATGTGTACTCTTCCAATAGCAGAAGGGAAAACCTGCCATAGGATATTTTCAAAAATAGATTGGAAAAAAAAGGACTAACTGATATTTGTAGAATTCTTTAAATGTTATAATGTGTAGGTATTGTAGTTGACTGGCTTCTGACTACCTCCACCTATGTGCACTGATCACACTTCTTTCTGTTCCTTAAGTATTTGTGCTTCTATTCCGAGACTCTAACTCCAGGGAAAATGCTTTGATCGAGAGTATGAAAGCGCACTGTAAAAACAGGGCCCACTGTTCAGTATTTTTGGAGTCGTGTAGGTGTCTTTCATTTACTAGAATCCCTAGATATGCTCCATGTCTCAGAGACCTGGGACTTAAATCTCGAAGAGTTTCTGCCGCAGACAATCAGAACTAAAGTTAATTCTGGGACACTGGGCCCCGTGTGCCCCCAGATTCTTATGTTGAGGCTTTGAGCCCTGGTGGCTGCATTCGTAGAGGAGATAATCAACGTTAAACTAAGGGTCATGGGTGGGGTGCTGGCGGAATAGGATTAGAATCCTCTCTTTGGGGGCCTATGCTGTGGCACAGCAGGTTAATACCCTGGCCTGAACTGCCGGCATCCCATATGGGCGCTGTTTCAAGACCTAGCTACTCCACTTCCGATCCAGCTCTCTGCTGTGGCCTGGGAAAGCAGTGGAGGATGGCCCAAGTGCTTCGGCCCCTGCACCCATGTGGGAGACCTGGAAGAAGCTCTTGGCTCCTGGCTTTGGATCAGCACAGCTCCGGCTGTTGTGGCCAATTGGGGAGTGAACCATCGGATGGAAGACCTCTCTTCTCTCTGTGTAACTATGACTTTCAAATGAATAAAATAAATCTTTATATATAAAGATTTTCTCCTCAAGCAAGCGCTGAGAAAGATCATATAGACTTGGCCAAGAAGGGGCCCAGCCATAAGCCAGGAAAGGAACCCTCACCAGGAACCAACGTTGCCAGCACCTTGCTCATGGATCTTTGGCCTCCAGCATTATGAGATGATCAGCCACCCAGCCTGTGGCATTTTGTTGCAGCAGACGAAGACAAAACTACAGGGGATCTGAGCTGCGGTCATAGGGTCCACGGACAGAACCATGCTTCAGTGAGATTGCTTCAAGTGTAATCGTATGTTGTAGGCAGCCTTTGGACAAATCAAGGCCAGTCTTGGCTTGTGGAGTTCTTGGAATAAGAAAGTCACATACTCCCATCCTGAAGGCGGATGTTAATCAAGAATACTCTGTTAAAATTACCTGTGTTCCTAGAGCCCCGATAAGTTTCTTACGTATGTTGTTATCTTTTGTGCTTCTTTGTGCTGGTTGTGTATAAATACCACCGAGACACTGGAATAAACGAGCCTTGATCAGCCTTGTTGTCTTGGCTCCATTCTCTGTGATCTCTTGTCCCTCTTTTCAGTCCCTCTCCCTCCCTTAGGTTCTATTCGACTGGTGCAGCTGGCCTGCACAGTATTTAGCCTATGCATTTACAAGCCAGTATTTTTTTTTAAGGTTTATTTGTTTATTTGAAAGGCAGAGTTACAGAGAGGCAGAGGCAGAGAGAGAGGTCTTCCATCTGCTGGTTCACTCCCCAAATAGCTGCAATGGCTGGAGCTGAGCCAATCCGAAGCCAGGAGCCTCCTTCAGGTCTCCCACATGAGCGCAGGGGCCCAAGAACTTGGGCCATCTTCCACTGCTTTCCCAGGCCATAGCAGAGAGCTGGATTGGAAGTGGAGCAGCCGGGACTCCAACCAGCACCCATATGGGATGCCAGCACTGCAGGTGGAGGTCTTACCTACTATACCACAGCGCCGGCCCCTAAAAACTAGTATTCTTAGGAGGGCTCCAACGGTGTCACCAGTCTGCCACTGTGGCATTAAAAAATAATAAAATAAAAAGCCCTCTTTACCTCTTTGTGGTAGATATAAAACAAATCCACAGTACGTGGCATCAGAGAGGGCAAGGGGCCCCTCAGGTTGTTTACAACTACAAATGCTTTCAGGGACTAACGAATTCTAAGCTTATGGTCTTTGACCACATTACAAGGTATAGATTGGCATAAATATCGATGGGGGAAACCATGTAGAATTTTCTAAAATATTGAATTCCAGCAGATATTTATGCTGAGCCTGAGTCACTTTGTGTGTCATAGAACAACCACAAGTACAGGGACCTTATGTGCAGGGGATGCACTACTACTATCACAAGTTACAGTAAACGCTCTGGTGGCAAGGTCAACGGGACACTTAAAATGTTATTCATAATATTTGTAAGTTGAACTGCAAGATTCCTTCCAGTAAAAGACAGCTGCTGATGTCTGGGATGGAAACAACTCATTCATTTGCTGATAATACTTAGAGAAGATGGTTATGGGTCAATGCTAATGGATTAGTGCAGTAAAAAGAAAAAAAGCCAGTCAAATACTTCTGCTGTGCGAGGCCTTCGCCACTGCAAAGGAGTCAGCGGCTTATAAGCAGGTCCAGAGAAGCCATATGTCATATCTGGGAGAAGAATAACAAAGTCTCCAGAGCCAAACTATCTCACAACTCCGTCAACATCAAATCCTAACGCCAGCAATAGCTAGGTGTGGTTGAGGATGTGGAGAAATTGGAACACTTGTACACTCTTAGAGAGAATGCAAAATGCTGTATCTATGGAAAATGGTGTGCGGGTTGCTCAAAGAATGAAAAAATAGAAGCACCATATGATCCAGTAATCTGTTTCTGGTATTTATTTTATTTTATTTTATTTTATTTATTTTATTTATTTTTTTTTTTTGACAGGCAGAGTGGACAGTGAGAGAGAGAGAGAGAGAGAGAGAGAGAGAAAGGTCTTCCTTTGCCGTTGGTTCACCCTCCAATGGCTGCCACGGCCGGCAAGCTGTGGCCGGCGCACCGCGCTGATCCGATGGCAGGAGCCAGGAGCCAGGTGCTTTTCCTGGTCTCCCATGGGGTGCAGGGCCCAAGCACCTGGGCCATCCTCCACTGCACTCCCTGGCCACAGCAGAGAGCTGGCCTGGAAGAGGGGCAACCGGGACAGAATCCGGCGCCCCAACCGGGACTAGAACCCGGTGTGCCGGCGCCGCTAGGCGGAGGATTAGCCTAGTGAGCCACGGCACCGGCCTGTTTCTGGTATTTATTCAAAAGTCAAAGCCACAATCTTAAAGAGGTATTAACACTCCTACATTCACTGCACTACTATTCACAGAGCCAAGTTGTGGTCGTAGCATGAATGTCTATTGATGGATCAATGGATAAAGAGAACGTGGTGTACATACACAATGGAATAATATTCAGCCTTTAAAAAGGGAGGCGGTCTGTCATTTGCACTAAGACGGATGGACCTGAGGATGTTCTGCTAAATAAAATAAAGACACAGTCACGGCTGGCGCCGCGGCTCACTAGGCTAGTCCTCCACCTTGCGGCGCCGCCACACCGGGTTCTAGTCCTGGTCGGGGCGCCGAATTCTGTCCCAGTTGCCCCTCTTCCAGGCCAGCTCTCTGCTGTGGCCAGGGAGTGCAGTGAAGGATGGCCCAAGTGCTTGGGCCCTGCACCCCATGGGAGACCAGGAGAAGCACCTGGCTCCTGCCATTGGATCAGCACAGTGCGTCGGCCATTGGAGGGTGAACCAACGGCAAAGGAAGACCTTTCTCTCTGTCTCTCTCTCTCTCACTGTCCACTCTGCCTGTAAAAAAAAAAAAAAAAAAAAAAAAAAAAGACACAGTCACAGGGCCTAGTGCTGTGGCATAATAGGTTAAGCTTCTGCCTGTGGTGCTGGCATCCCATATGACACGTGTCCCAGCTGCTCCTCTTCATATCCAGCCCCTTACTGATGGCCTAAGAAGGCAGTGGAGGATGGCCTAAGTGCTTGGACCCCTGCACCCATGTGGGATACCAGGGAAAAGCTCCTGGCTTGGGATTGGCCCAGCTCCTGCTGTTGTGACCATTTGGGGAGTAAACCAGTGGATGGAAGATCTGTCTTCCCTCTTTCTGTCTATTACTCTGCCTTTCAAATAAATAAATACATCTTGAAAAAAGAAAAGACAGGGGCCAACACTGTGGCACAGCGCATCAAGCCACTGCCTGCAGTGCTGGCATCCCATATGTGTGCCAGTTCAAGTCCCAGCTGCTCCACTTCTGATCCAGCTCTCTGCTATGGCCTGGGAAAGCAGTAGAAGATGGCCCAAGTCCTTGGGCCTCTGTACCCTCATGGAAGACCAGAAGAAGCTCCTGGCTCCTGGCTTCAGATTGGCGCAGCTCTGACTGTTGAGGCCATCTGGGGAGTGAACCAGCGGATGGAAGACCTTTCTCTCTGCCTCTGTATTTCTCTCTTTCTCTCTCTCTGCCTCTCTGTAACTCTGCCTTTCAAATAAATAAATAAATTCTAAAAGAGAAAGAAAAAAAAAAAAGGAAAAGACACAGTCACAAACACACACTGGGAGACTACTTCTAGGAGATACCTAAAGCTGTCAAATTCATAGAATCAAGGAGTGAACCGTGGTTACCAGGGCTGGGAAGAGGGAGGGGAGGAGCTCCTAATGCAGCCTTAGTCAGAGCGATGGTTGGGCTCTAGACCAGTGAAGCAAAGCACTGTACCCACAGTGAGTGCACTGTGCACTGAAAAGTTCGTTACAAGGATAAATCTCTTGCGAAATGTCCTTCCCAGGATACAAAAATCCGCAGGTCAAAATACCAGCACTTAATAAATACAGACCAGAGGAACATTACTTAAGCAGAGGCCAAGCCTTCATGAATATGTAAACAAACTATGAAAACCAACTTTTGGGGTGGTTTTTCTTTGTTTTCTATTTTTCTATGATTATGTGTAGGAGGGAAAGTAGTTGCATTAACAATAGGCAGTGTATATATGAATAATGCCACCAGCCTTCCGTTATTCATCGCAATAAAATAGGAAAAGATACTCTAATATAAATAATGGCAATTCTTTTTATTTATTTATTTATTTTACTTGAAATTCAGAATTACACACAGAGAGAAGGAGAGACAGAGAGAGAGAGAGAGAGAGAGAGAGAGAGAGAGAGAGAGTCTTCCATCCACTGGTTCACCTCCAATTTGCCCCAATGGCCGTAGCTGTGCCAATCCAAAGCCAGGAGCCAGGAGCTTCCTCCGGGTCCCCTGCATGGGTGCAGGGGCCCCAGGGCCTGGGCCATCCTCTATTGCTTTCCAAGGCCATAGCAGAGAGCTGGATTGGAAGTGGAGCAGCCAGGACTTGAACCAGTGCCCATATGGGATGCAGGCAGCAGCCTAAGCTGCTACGCCACAGTGCCGGCCCCCAATAATGGCAATTGTATACATATTTGTCTGCATATGCATAAACATGTGTGTGTCCACCTGGAGAAATGTACACATATACACATACAGCTATCAGCTAGGAGACGTATTTGAAAATACTGGGATGATAGGCAAGGCTAAGTCCTCAGAGCATGTGTGATCAGAGGATGCTGTTGAGTTTACTCATCACTCTTAAACCAGTTTATAATTTAGGAATAAAAAATGGCCATGGGAGGACACAGAAAATAGATTGAAGAAACACCAGATTACATTAACATTTGGCAAGTTTTTACATTTTATGAAGCGTTTTTACACATTCTCTTAAGCTTTCAGCGATTTTTAATATGTGGTATACACGGCACAAATATAGCTATAACTTTGTGTTTGTTTGTTTGTTTTGACAGGCAGAGTGGACAGTGAGAGAGAGAGACAGAGAGAAAGGTCTTCCTTTGCCGTTGGTTCACCCTCCAATGGCCGCCGCGGCCGGCGCACCGCGCTGATCCGAAGGCAGGAGCCAGGTGCTTCTCCTGGTCTCCCATGGGGTGCAGGGCCCAAGGACTTGGGCCATCCTCCACTGCACTCCCTGGCCACAGCAGAGAGCTGGCCTGGAAGAGGGGCAACCAGGACAGAATCTGGTGCCCCGACCGGGACTAGAACCTTGTGTGCCGGCGCCGCTAGGCGGAGGATTAGCCTATTGAGCCATGGCACCGGCCTCATATAGCTATAACTTTTAAAAGACAACTTAGAATGTTTAAAATAAACTATCAAATTATGTAATTTTGATAACTGATTTATATTAAGTTCATTGTCCCATGTCTATTTCTATATATCGCCTAACTCAATGATTGATTTTTATTGGTTTGAAAGAGAGAGCTCCAATCATTGGTTCACTCCCCAAATGAATTCAGTCCAGGTCTTCTGTGTGGGCGATAGGAATCCAATTCCTTGAGCCAACACCACTGCCTCCCAGGGCTGCGTTAGTAGGAAGTCTCGGGCACTCTGATACGGATACGGGATGTGGGTTGTGGCATCTTAACTGCGAGGCCATACGCCCACCCCAGCACTAAAATTTAAGTGGAGATTTAGCTGAACACAGTAAAATTAATGCTGATAAGTATATGAAATGCTGAGAAAGGACTATGTACTTGAACTGGATGTGTAGAAGTATGGGTGGCCGGCGCCGCGGCTCAATAGGCTAATCGCAGGAGGTGGGTTTACCCACTACACCACTGTGGCGACTCTTCCTCGTCACCGCTGGAGAATTAGGCAGGCTGCCGGCAAGCCGAGGAGGGGAAGTGCGTGCGCCACCTGCTACTCAGCCTCCCGGAACCCCAAGCAGGATCTCACTTTATTGTAAAAGAGAGGTATTTATATAGCTGCAAGGGGTGGGGTGACGTGATGCAAAAGGGTTTTAGCCAATCCTTTATACCACCTTAATGATCCTTAGGCAAAAGCGCCCTGGGGCTGGGTCGTCTACCGCCAGGGATTTGAAACTCAAAGACAGGTTTTCAAATTCAAGGCAGGCTTAGGAAGCTCCTCTAGGCCTCTCCAGATTCAGCCTCCCCCACACACAACTCCAGCCCCTATATATGAAGTTTTTAATTTTTTTAAAGATTTATTTTTATTCATTTGAAAGTCAGAGTTACAGAGAGAGAGAAGGAAAGGCAGAGAGAGGTCTTTCATCCTCTGGCCCCAGTGGGCCGCAATGTCTGGAGCTGTGCTGATCTGAAGCCAGGAGCCAGCAGCCAGGAGTGTCCTCCAGGTCTCCCACATGGGTGCAAGGACCCAAGGACCTGGGCCATCTTCTATTGCTTTCTCAGGCCACAGCAGAGAGCTGGATTGGAAGCAGAGCAGCAGGGACTTGAACCCATATGAGATGCTGGCACTGCAGGCGGTGGCTTTACCTGCTAAGCCACAGTGCCGGCCCCTAGGAAGTGTTAAAAGATGCAAAATTGGACACAGTATGGTTAAAAGATACGGGGCTGGCGGTGAGGGAGAAATCTCCCTCTCTCACAGGAATATGAATCTGTTGGTTCACTCCCCCAATGCCTGCAATAACAGGGCCGAGCCAGACCAAAGCCCGGAGCCCAGGCCACCGCGGGGGTCTCCCCCGAAGGTGGCAGGGACTTAGGCGTTTCCCGGGTGCATTAGCAGGAAGCGGGGTCAGAAGCCGAGTGCCCAGGGCTGGAACCTGCCCCTTGCTGGGTCCGTAATCCCTCCCTTCGCTTAGCAAATATTTATGAGATGCTTACGCTGTACCAGGCGCTGCTTTAGGGACTGCAGCGAATAAAACGCCAATACCGTCCTCAAGGAATCTAAATTTTAGTTATTAACAAGCTAAATGAATCAGATGGCAAGGTCGATGGATGTGCCTAGGAGAAGAAACGTGGTACTGCCCCCACTTTTTGACCTGGAGAGGACCGGTATTCGTCCAGGTGCAAGGACAGCGGGCGGAAAGCAGGGCTGGCCAGGCTGGGCCGGACGGGGAGCTGTCACAGGCCAGCCCTGCAGGCGACGCGGCCGCCCGGAAGCGGCGGGCGCGCCGAGACAAGGTGGCGCGCTCACGTGACTCGAGGGGCGGGAGCGGGAGGACCGCGTTTGGCTAGGCACCTTCCTCACTTTGAGGCGGGCGGAGCCGAAAACCAAACAAACGTCTGCGGAGAGCCTGGGGGGCGGGACCGAAGCGTGCGGACTCCGCCGAGGCCGTCCGCCGCGTTGGCTTTTCGGTTGTTGATCGCGGTGGCTGCGCGGCCTGCGGTCGGGCTGCGACGCGCGGAGCAATGGCGACGTTTGTGAGCGAGTTGGAGGCGGCCAAAAAGAACTTGAGCGAGGCCCTGGGGGACAACGTGAAACAGTAAGAGCCACTGGGGGCGCAGCCCGAGGGCCCCCGCGCCGGTGCTCTCCCGGCCTCGGGCTGCCTGTGCGCCCCGGAGACGCCCCCCACCGCCCGAGGCCTGGGCCGCCTCGCGTCGCCGCGGCGCGGCCTCCGGGTTTCTCAGGGCGGCGCTGGGCCTCCGGGGCGGCTGAGGGACCCGGGCGGGCGCCTTCGCTGGGGACGCTGTGCCCTGGGTGGGGCGGCAGAAGCGCCCTTCACGCCTAAGGGCCTGTGGGGCCGGGGCGGGTCCCGGTGCGGGGACGCCGGACGCGTGGGGCCCTGGCAGGCGCCGCGCTGGGCGGCACGCCCCCGAGGGCTTCCTGGAGGCGGAGGCTATGGCTCTGGGGCGCTGTGTCAGGCATTGTTGGTAAGCGACCTGATGGCGATTTGGGCCCCTCCTTCCAGTAAAATAGGAGCGGCCGACCGCTCCCACAGACGCAGCGGCGATAGCAGCCGTGGACGTTTAAACACCTCAGGTGTGCGAGTGTTATCTAATCCTCACCAGAGATGTGGAGTAGATAAAATTGTTGCTCCCGGGAGGCTGACCTAGCCTAGCCGGGGACCCGAGGCCTTGCAGAGGGGGTCGTGAGGGACCCCCGGAGGCCGCCAGCCAGACCCTCCCTGGGTTCCAGCGGGGGAGCCAGGACGCAGTGGTCAGAGGCTCAGTCAGTGTCCGGCCAAGGCCAAGGCCAAGGCCAAGGCTAGACCGTGCCGTGGACCTGAGCCTCTGAGAGACCAGGATGGGTGTGGGGGTTTGCAAAACGCTGTTAGGGTTTTATTTATTTATTTTTTTTCCGGAAAGACAGGAAGCCAACTTGAATCTGTAGTGCCGGGGGTGCAGCCACTGAGTGGCTTCCGTGGTGTTCCGCGCGGTCCCGTTGCGCAACGGACGCTGGCTTTTAGTGAGGTGGGCGGAGGAGCAAGGTGTTCGGGTGCCTCATTTTTTCCAGCACTCGCCTTTTGTCCTCCAAACCTCGTTATGCCAGGATTGAAGCTGCTGGGCTTGAATGGCACGCGTGCTTTCTGGAGTTGTTCCTCGTGTGTAGTGTTTTTAGAAGGCCAGTTACTTATTTATTTTTATTTGAAAGGCACAGTTAGAGAGAGAGAGAGAGAGAGAGAGAGAGGTCTTCCATCCACTGGTTCACTCCCCAAATGGCTGCAACAGCCAGAGCTGGGCTGATCGGAAGCCAGGAGCCAGGAGCTTCTGCTGGGTCTCCCACGTGGGTGCAAGGACCCAAGGACCTGGGCCATCTTCTACTGCTTTCCCAGGCCACAGCAGAGAGCTGGCTTGGAAGTGGAGCAGCCGGGACTTGAACCTGTGCCCATATGGGATGCCGGCGCGCCAGCTGTGGCTTTACCCTCTGCGTCACAGTACCGGCCCTTTTCTAATTTTGAGGTGGCAGAGATGACAGTCTGCTTTGCAGCAGTTTCAGAGAAACTTCTGTTCTACATGATTATTTACCTTTTTGTAAACATTTATTGATTCCCAAAGATGCGCTGTTCTATTTGAAGTTGTCTTTTAATATCGATCTGTGCTGTTCGCCACTCTGTTCTTCGCTTTGGTCGTTAATTAAAAACTCCCATTTATTCTAATAGCTGCAGTTGATAGCTTTCGTCCTCATTCATTTTGCTAGTTCTGACAGGTGACATTTACGTTTTTTTTAAGCCTAGCAGGAAGCTTTGGCTGTGTTCCGTCTGGGCTGCTTGCAGGCGCTTGATTGTGAATGCTTGGATGCTGAGGGACCCGGCTTGTGCGCCTGCTCCACGCCGTCTCTGGTTAGAAGGAGCCGTGACCCCGTTACCCAGCAGCCATCCTAGACTCCGTCACACCTAGACCCAGGGCTCACACAGGTGTTTTTGCAGTTGACATTTGCTGCACGGTTTCACAGTGCCAAAGCCAACTGTCTGACATTGACCAGATGCCAGTGCCGAGGTTAAATTTGGTACAGCCTTGGCCCGGTCCCCACCAGCAATGCAATTAAAGGAGATCCGTGTGCCAAGAGCAGTTGATGGTACAGTACCGGGGTGTTCTCAGCGTGTTTTCCATTCTCTCACTGCCCTTTTCCGCTTGCAAAGTGCCCCTTGGCTAGGCGGTTTGTCATGCTGCCATGCGGGCACTCCTCACGTTTCTTCCGTTGAACGCTTGGCTTTGCCTGGTACAGCCCGGCCCTTTAATTGTGATCCCTGGTGGTAGGTGTGAGAACCTGTGTGTGAGTTGTTTGCTGTTGATCCCATGGTCTGAATAGCCTTTGTGTGTGCCTGGGGCAGGTTGTGTAATAGCCCGGTCAGCTTCCAGAAGGACACAGGCTTTGCTAGCCACCTCACCGTGTATAGAACCCAGTAGAATGTCCTGTTCAAACAGGTGCTGCCCGGCTCAAGGACTTGGTCAGATGGTCTTTGATTTTCCCTCAGGTGTCCCATGGTCTCCTAGGCCGACCCTCTCCCCCCATCCTGTTGCTGGTATGGTGAGAAGTGGTCATTTGTTCGTGGAGACTCAGTGGTTAGCTACAGGGACCCCTGGGAGCAGGTCTTCTAACTCTGGGGGGCCGGTGATGGGCGATCTGGCCAGAGCGTGCACTGGGAGACGACAGACAGCGTCATGTTGGCACACGTTGGACAGAATGGGATAAAAAAAAAATAATTTTATTATTTTTTATTTTGCTTGTTCTTGGAAAAAAAAAACAGTAGCAAAATGTTCTCTGTTGGGAAGTTACTGTTGCCTAGGAGTGAAAGTCAGTGAGAAGGGCGCCAAGCCCTAGGGCTAACGGTGAAGGGCTGTCCAGTGCAATGGGCCTTTGAAAGGTGGCAGTGTCCTGGAGCCATTTACAGGACGCCAGAAAGCTACCGGGCTTTCTCCCCCGGGAAGATAAAAAGCCCTGGAACCCAGAGTTTTTACTAAGATGCCTGCCATGGCTGTAACAGGGCAGTGAGATTGTTAACCATTGCCGCTTGGCTTTTTTGGTTAGGAACGCATGAGCATTAGAAGGTAGGTGAGTCTGGATTGAAAGTGTGAACACATGTGCGAGTCATGAACCGGCAGCAGCCTTCTGAATATACTGATGAACAGCAGTACGTTTTACCCCTATTTCTAACAGTGCTGTTAAGGCATAAAAGGTTAGATCCTTTGGGTTCTGCTAGTGCCTAGTCACCTTTAAGGTTAGGTGCTGTACCGGCTCACACTTAGAAACTTGCATGCAGTTGCTGATACCCTCAGGCCTTTTCTTTGTGCTGGGCTGTGTAGAAACCCATCTCTTCAGCCCACCTAGATTAGCACTTGAGTTCTCAAGAGTGTTACCCCAAGGGGCCAGTGCTGCGTTGTGGGTTAAAGCCCCAGCTGGCATCCCACAAGGGCGCAGGTTTGAGTCTCGGCTGCTCCTCTTCCAGGCCAGCTCTCTGCTGTGGCCTGGGAAAGCAGTAGAAGATGGCCCAATTCCTTGGGCCCCTGCACCCAAGGGGGAGACCTGGAAAAAGCTCCTGGCTTCGCATTGGCCCAGCTCCGGCCGTTGTGGCCATTGGGAAGTGAGCCAGTGAATGGAAGACCTCTCTCTCTGGCTCTACCTCTCTCTGTAACTCTGTTTTCCAAATAAAAAAAAAAAAAAAAGAGAGAGAGTGTCACCCAGGCCCTCCCCGTGAAACACGCACACGTTAAAAATCTTAAGTGTGGCATTCTGGAGAGTCGCTCTTCCAGAAAGGTGGCAGTGAGAAGGAGAGGCACGGCTGCGGCTTTGGGCAGAGTGAACCGAGAGACCCCGGAGTCCAGTTCACCACTGCCTGCCAGTCCCCTTTTAGGGAGGGCGGCAGGTGTCTTCTTGGCGTTCCGATTGCTGGGTCTGCCGTGACGGAATGCCACAGCCTGGGTGGCTTACACAGCAGACACTGATTTCCGGGAGCACAGCGCCAGAGTCGTGGTGGTTTCTCTCTGTGTGTGTGTGTCTGATGCCTCTCTGTGCTAATCTCGTGATAAGCTCATCCTTCATATTAGATTAGGGTCCACCCCAATGGCCTCAATTTAATTACCCCTTGAAAGGCCCTGTCTCCAAATACAGTCATATCCCAAGGGACTGGGGTTGATTGGGGCTTCAGCCTAGACATTGTGGGGGAGGGGCACAATTCAGCCTATAGCACTAGGAAGGCAGTTGTGTTCCCTGGGAGTGGGAGCAGGCGAGGTGAACCCGGGGAAGGAGCTGCCTGCGATTCGTACTTAATACTTTGTTTCTGCCTCTGCAGATACTGGGCCAACTTAAAACTGTGGTTCAAGCAGAAGATCAGCAAGGAAGAGTTTGACCTCGAAGCTCATAGACTTCTCACCCAGGATAATGGTAAAATAATGAGCTAGCCAACAGTTAGTTTACTGTTCACGAGTTTTCCCAGATTTGCAGTAAATTTGTCTTTTGACTTTTTGAGGAATAAGTTTGATTTTTGGTGGTGTGTAAAATCATCTCTCTGTGGACATTAGGGAATTAAGAGTGAAGAATGGAATAGTAGAGGGTATGCAATAGTGATTTCCTGTTGTTGAACATCTCTTGTGTCTGGCTTTTTCAGTGCATTCTCACAACGATTTCCTCCTGGCCATTCTCACGCGTTGTCAGATTTTGGTTTCTACACCAGGTAAGGGAGTGGGAATACTTCCAGTGTATGGTGGTCAGCAGGGCCGTGGAACACTGGGCCATGGCTTCCTCTGGCTGATGCATCTTGTGTTTGATGTGAATTGTTTGTTGAACTGCCCAGGAGAAAAGTTTTATTATGTAGATACAAGTTCATTTTTTTTTTTTAAGGTTTATTTATTTATTTGAAAGGCAGAGTTACAGAGAGAAATGAAGAGAGAGAGAGAGAGAGAGAGAGAGAGGTCTTCCATCTGCTGGGTCACTTCCCAAGTGGCTGCAACAACTAGGGTTGGGCCAGGCGGTAGCCTGGAGCTTCTTCCGGGTCTTCTATGTGGGTGCAGGGGCTCAAGTCCATCCTCCATTGCTTTTCCAGACGCATTAGCAGGGAGCCAGATCGGAAGTGGAACAGCCAAGACTCAAACCTGCTGGTTTTGCAGGCCATGGCTTAACCTGCTTCACTACAGTCCCGGCCCCAATACAGATTCGTGGGGAGCAACTGGGAGCAACTCGGACTAGACTAAGTTACTGGAATTAAGACTTATTCTATGCATCTGCTCTCCCACAATATGGCACTGAGAAGGGAGAAACAGCTTCTACACCTGCCTCCAGTTCAACCAATAAACTGTAGGACCTGCTCCTGATTGGAGGAGAGCAGCGTACTCGGCATGTGGGTAGCAGAGTTGGGATTGGTGGAAGAGGACTATAAAGGAGGAGAGAGACAACATGCACCAGGAACATCTATCTGAAGGAACACCTGTGCAGCCCCCGAGAGAGCCGGCCTGCGGTGTGCCGCTCCCCCGCGGAAGTGGGGAAGGTGGCAGGGGGAACCGCCCTTCCACGGAGGTGGAGGGACGGCAGCCAACCTGGGAAGAACCAGCAGCAAACCCGGGGAGGGCCGAGCAGACAAAAGAACAGCGCAGGGTCCTGTGTCGTTCCTCCACGAAGAGGGGGAGCGACACAGATTCTTTTACAAAACCTTTTTAGAGGACATGATTTCCTATACCTGTAGTGATTTTTGGTTTTTACCCCCAAGTCAAAATGGGAAGTGAGGAAGATGGAGGTGAGGATGGAGAGGTGAGGGGAATGAAGAGAGAGGGCCTTTCGTGTTAGGAGATAGCATATGGGGGATACAGAGGAGGTGAGTCACGTGGAAGTGAAGCCACAGCATGCGATGCAGACCTGGACTTGCGCTGGCATCCTCAGTCAGGTGTCAGCCTTCGGAAGGTGAGAGCTTAGCAGGTGGCTCTGGCGTGTTAGTGGTGGGGAACTGTACACAGTGGGCAGCAGCATGTCACGGGGCTGGGTGGAACCAGGTCTCTCCCTTCAGCCGACAGAGGTCTAGATGGAAAACTCACTCCTCACCCCCAATCCTTTGGAGCTTAAGTGGTAGATTAAGTTACCACTAACCTGTTTCAACCATCTTACTTTAACCAATTAGTTAGAAACAAGTAGTTAAATACTCTGAAAACTTCTCTCATGATGAAAGCAGTCCTGGACTTTGTTAAAGAGTTAGGTTCACAGGTGCCTCCTGCACACGTAGATTAAGTTGAATTTTCTCAAGGGCCTGGAGTGACAAGTCATACCTTTTCAATGTCCAAAGTCAGGCCATAAAGATAATCTACTCTGTTGTATAAAATTTAACTTGATCAGAAAAGCTAGCTTTATGCGTGAGAGGGCTAGATCTTACTTTTTAGTTAGGTATAGCACGAAGTGCCACACACCCAAAAGATAAGTGGAATGAATGATCAGAGGAAAAGCCCTGGTTGACAGGAGGCAAGAGACTGGAGTTCAAGTTTAGGTTTTGTTAGGAGCTTACATACTAGAGTTCATCACCTAGGAGTTCTTTGCTCTGCCATTTACAAAATAGGTTCCGTCATGTCTATTGAATTATGAAAAAGCAGTTGAAAAAACCTGCGAAAATGCAGACAGATAGGAAATATTATTAGTAAATGTAGGTGACTAACTTAAAACTTGGTATTCTGGGATGTTTGGTATCCCTTATTCCAAACCAAGTGAAGAAACGTTCCACTGGGCCTTTGAGAATGTGTTTCTCCATCAGGCACTCAAAACTTACTTCCTCGAAATGAAATTCATTTTTGCTAGCAACAAAGGGATGGATTCTGTTGAAAGTAAAACGTGGTTCTTTGTACTTGCTGTGGGTGGGTGGTTTCTGTTTTTCTGAGCTGGGCAGGAGAGATGATCGAGTGACTGCGGCACACTGGACACTTCCTGTGCATCGTCACTCAGCCTCACCACAACTCTGCAGGGTAGGCAGCTTTTTACAGGGGAGGGGACAAAGTTCAGAGAAAACAAAGCAAAAAGCACAGGGCCCTTCCCTAGCCGGGAGCGGCAGTGTGGCATCAAAGCGCAAATCTGAGTGCTGCTGAGAAGCCCCGGGTCAGGGTCGGTCGCAGGCAGAGCATCTGGCCGCGGGCAGCAGCCGGGAGCTGTGGGGTTGCAGGCCTGCTCTTTGGCAGCATCCTCGCCGGGGTCAGCCCACTTTCCTCCTCATTTGGCATCAGTTTCATTTATCAGGAGTAGACTGCTTTGGGAAGTCGTCTGTGATTGGCTGACTCTTATTGAGTGACATCTGGTTGTGCCAATGACTGATACAGAAGAGGAACTTGACTTCCCAAACAGTTTTTTAACTGAGGAAGCTGGAAAATTTTCAAAGTCTTAAGAAGTTTTTTCCCAAATATATCAAATTGGTAATAACATTTTACTAGGATTATGGGTGACTTTTTTCCATTCTTAATTTTTTTCTGAACTGCGCTTTAATGAGCTAATGTTACTTTGATATTTTTCTTTAAAAATATGTTCATGATTTAAGAAAAAAATAACAAAAAAGGTTTCATGAAAAATGTTTCTTCGTACCCCTGCACCTATCCTCAGAGGCAGTTGCTTTCATGTTTTGTTCTAGTGGGACCTCCGCAACCCCTCCTAGTTGCTTATCTGCTTCTGCACTCAGTAGTTTCAGACACGGTCACTTTGTCTCACTGCTGTCTTCCCCGAGGTGGTCTCAGTTTCTGCCTGCAGCCTTCCTCGTTTTAGTGTTCTCTACAGCAGCACCGTGTGCCGCATCCTCCGCTTGCTTTATGGACTCTCGTCTGCTCAGCCTTCTCTGAGGGTCCCACTTAGAGATGTGCAGTTCTTCGGCATTCCCTCCTAGCACCTCTCTGTCTCTCTTACCGAGCTCCAGGATATTGATAAGTGGCTCGTATATGGTCCTTTTTGCCTTTAAGAATAAGGCATGAAACTGCTTGGAGACCTTGCTTTCGAGTGAGCTGGCAGGAGGCCAGCCATGAAACGGGCTTCCTGAGTACTAGCCTGCAGTGCACTTTGCTCTGGGGTGCCAGCGTCGGTACCAGGCACCCCAGTGAACCCCAGGAGCTTTGTGCTGTGCAGCTAGAGGAGGGTTCTGTATTGCCTGCCCCTTCTGCCCACCCGACCTGTCCTGTGCCAAACAGCCCGCCGGGTGCTGCTCTGAGCGTGGGAGTGAGCGTGAGCAGGTGAGCTGAGGCTGCACGGAAGGCTCCGCACTTGGTTCGGTGCTCCATGGTCATTGTCTTGAAGCCCTTCATTTCTGCACTTGTATTTCGTATGGAGTCCATCCTAGGGGTGAGGGAAGGGCTTTGTGTGGGTGATTTTTTATTATAGGCCTTCCATTAATTTGGTTTTTAGCCTTTTTTTTAAAAAAATATATTTATTTATTTGAGAGGCAGAGTTACAGAGAGAGGGCGAGACAGAGAGAAAGGTCTTCCATCCTCTTGTTCACTCCCCAGATGGCCACAACGGCTGGAGCTGGGCCGATCTGAAGCCAGGAGCCAGGAGCTTCTTCCAGATCTTGCAGATGTTGGGTGCTGGGGCTCAAGCTCTTGGGCCATCTCCCGCTGTTTTCCTAGGCTGTTAGCAGGGAGCTGGATCAGAAGTGAAGCAGCTGGAACGCCAACCAGCCTCCATATGGGATGCCAGTGCTGCAGGTGGAGGCTTAACCTGCTACGCCACAGTGCTGGTCCTTATTTTAAGCCTTAATGATCCCTCTTGGTTTCCACTGTGATCACATCTCCAAATCCAGATTCTTTGTGAGTTTTGGAAGGCAGGTTGTCTTGCTTCCACCTCGTGTGCCACCCTCCTTGCCTGCACGTGTCTGCTTTGTGTGCTGGCATCCCCTTAGTCCACGTTAGACATTGGTTGAGATCTCATCTCGCCTACCACCTTCTGTTGTATCTGCATCGTGCAAATGTGCCATTTACCTTCCTGTGTCATTTTTAGTAAGGTCTTGAGGAAGAGAGTAGATAAACACATGTGCTCAGTTCAGCATTTTGGACTAGGAAATTCTGCCCTACTTTTATAATACAAGTATGGCTACTGATAAATAAAACATACATTAACCTTAATTAAAAATAAAAACAAAGTTTTCTTTCTAAAATATAACTTTGGTTACAGGCAGGATTTGATTTGAGAGAGTCATAATTCTGTTTAACAAAGAAAGATTTGAATGTAAACATTTATCATTTAGCCTCACTTCTTAAGCATGCCGTACCTTCTTAGTCCTCAGTGCAAACAAGGTCAGCGGTTGTCAGGCATTATTATTTTCACTTACGGGTTTTATTTTTCTGTCTCACAGAGGGTGCTGGATCTCTGCCCTGGACAGGAGGTTCTGCAGCCAAACCTGGAAAACCCAAGGGAAAGAAAAAGCTGTCTTCTGTTCGTCAGAAATTTGATGTAGGTTGTTCTCCAATATATTCATAACGACTAATTTAGGTACTAGAGTAATGGAACGCTTTAGTCTTCAAATGAATATTCAAATGCTGGTAGCACAGTAGAAACAGAGAGGTTGGTAGAAAAGGGTTATGAGGAATGCGAGTCTAGGTGTCTGGAATGTTAGGGTTCTTATTCGGTGTTATTTGGATATGCATATTTATCAGTACCACCTAATGTGTTTTCAGTGACTCAAAGCTTTGCCAGTATTCTTTCTCCTCTTCAGTATTTTTCTTGGAAGGAATAGTGTTTCTCACGTGGCAGACGTTGGTTCCAGGGGTGCATGTGGACTGGGGGGGGCCTCTGGCCATCTGCCAGTGATGCTAAGCTGAGCCCTGGGTCTTTCTGAAACCAGTAGATAATGTTATGAAAGCATTTGGCAGTAACATCTGTACCCATTTTAGAATAACTTTACATGGTTTAAAGAAGAAACTTTCCCAAATGTATCCCTTTTATAGGTTTGGCTGGGTATTGGTAACATTACTGATTAACAACAATGAACATTTGTTTCTTTCCAGGTTTGCTTTAGGTTTTATGTCAGTAGTGACATTCCATCCAGAGGCCATCAGTGTCTGGACACAGGCATAATGGGCTCAAAAGGGCTTGCTCAATATAAAATACAGTTTGTACTTGGAAAATGGAAAATAACAATGTTATCTTTATAATGTAAACTGTATAATATAAACAGCCAGTCTTCATGATAAAGTCTTGTATGTTGGGCTTCAGCCAAAGCTCCCAGGGGCCCGCCTCTCGGTGGTGATGGACAATATGCGTGTGCTGTCAGAATCTCCCAGAGGAAGGCTGAGGTTTTACAGTGAAAAAAAAGAGTCAGAGAAGCCGTTGACTCTAGTGTGACTGTGCTTTAGGAAGTTCTCCATTGAGGCTTCAGAGTAGAAAACGCGAGTACCTAAGTGGTTATGCAGCACAGCTTCACGTTGGAGTGTTTGTTACTAGATCTTGTCACTCTGCCTAACTCTGGGTTTTGAAGGCTTAACTGCAACATTGATCATATATTTTCAGAGCCTGCTTCCTTACAGTTACATTTAAAATGCTCTACCATGTTTGAACACAGTACTCTATCTTCTCCTTCCCCTTCGTCACATTTAGCACAGTCATGCACTTTGTCTTCACCAAGGTACTGAATAAAAGAACCACTCTGCATACCGCCATTACTCCCTTTAATCACAACTTTGTTATTACCATGTAAGGGATATGAATCTGAGGTTGTTTATGTACAACCCACTTTTCTCTGTGTGTGTGACCTCTGTGCTATAGTTTTGGTGGTGTTGATTGGTAGGACGCCAAGTGTAATACATGGGTTACTTTTGTTTGTATTTTATAACTTGCCACTGTAACGAATAATTCTGGAACCTTTTCTTACTCGTAGCATAGATTCCAGCCTCAGAATCCCCTGTCAGGAGCCCAGCAGTTTGTGGCAAAGGATCCCCAAGATGATGATGATTTAAAACTGTGCTCGCACACAATGATGCTCCCCACCCGGGGCCAGCTGGAGGGGAGAATGATCGTGACGGCTTATGAGCACGGGCTGGACAACGTCACGGAGGAGGCCGTTTCTGCCGTTGTCTACGCGGTGGAGGTTGGTTTGCTGTTGGTAGAAACAGTTTTTCCGAAGGAATGTGATGAGCGTGTATAGCTGTTTAAAGTTGGCGCTGCAAGAAGAGAGCCAGGATGTCACTCTGACTTCATGGAATTGTCATTTTGTTGAAATGGTGCACGTGTGTTTTATTTCTGAAAGGAGACATACATACTGCGATTCAGAGAATTGTGTTCAGTTGTTACACTAAGCTTTTTAGGAAGCTTATGGCATTAACACCTTTGCTTGATCTGATAGTTAATTTGTCAACAAGTGAAGGATTTTTTTGTTTTGAAGGTTTACTTATTTGTTTGAAAATCAGGCGAGGGAAAGATTGAGAGGGAGAGATCTTCCATCTGCTGGTTCACTCCCCAGATGGCCACAGTGGCCAGCACTGGGCCAGACCAAAGCCAGGAGCTTTTTCTGGGTCTCCTATATGGGTGGCAGGGGCCCAAGGACTTGGGCCATTTTCTCCTTTTGTCAGGCCATTAACAGGGAGCTGGATTAGAAGTGGAGCAGCCAGGACACAAATCGGTACATATATGGGATGCCGGTGTTGTGGCCTGCAGCTTTACCACAGTGCTGGCCCCAAATAAATCATTTTTAAGGGAAGAAATGAAGTAGAGAATCCTGAAGATTGACTGATGTTTGCTGTGGTAGAGCATTTGAAGGGATTGGACTTTGTGTCTGAACTGTGGAAGTCTTGTCTCAGCACGCTATCTCATCATACAGTTTCTTAACAAAATACACACTGAGTTCTCTAGTGAACAGGTGCTATCAGGTACTGCTGGGTAATTCCTTTAGATTTTCAGGGTCTCATTTTTCTTATCTGTACCTTAAAGGCAAAAGCTGTCTCATGAAGTTATAAACATTAAATGAGTCCTGTGTAAAAACCATTTGATTATACAGTACGCAGTAAGCTGGTCTTCCTTGTGTAACTGAGACATTTTGCCCAGGCCTGGTTCCCCTATTAGTAAGGGTAGGCTGGGACCAGTCGCACCTCTGTTTTCACAGAAGCAGTTGGCTCTCATAAGGGTGAAGAGGCGGCTGGCACCGCGGCTCACTAGGCTAATCCTCCACCTTGCGGCACCGGCATACCGGGTTCTAGTCCCGGTCGGGGCGCCGGATTCTGTCCCGGTTGCCCCCTTCCAGGCCAGCTCTCTGCTGTGGCCAGGGAGTGCAGTGGAGGATGGCCCAAGTGCTTGGGCCCTGCACCCCATGGGAGACCAGGAGAAGCACCTGGCTCCTGCCATCGGATCAGCGTGGTGCGCCGGCTGCAGCGCGGCGGCCATTGGAGGGTGAACCAACAGCAAAGGAAGCCCTTTCTCTCTGTCTCTCTCTCTCACTGTCCACTCTGCCTGTCAAAAAAAAAAAAAAAAAGGGTGAAGAGGCATTGTTTATTTCCTTTGTGTCTGTTGTTTATGTGGCTTTCAAGAGATTCAAAGTTATTTTCATGCAAAAATTTTGGTAGATCAGGTGTTATAACCTATAAAGACCAGATCTTGAGACTTTGTTCCAGTTCAGACCAAGTTTGAAAGTAGTGGGCTTCTTTTTTTTTTTCTTTTTTTAAGATTTAATTATTTATTTGAAAGGCAGAGTTAAAGAGGGGAAGAGAGAAAGAGAGAGATTTTCCATCCTCGGGCTCATTCCTTAAATGGCCACAATGTCTGGGGCTGGGGCAGGCAGAAGCCAGGAGCCCGGAATTCTAGCCGTATCTCCCATGTGGGTGGCTGGAGCCCCAGCACTCAGGCCAGCTTCCACTGCCTTCCCAGGTGCATTAGCAGGGACTCGAACCAGCGCTCATACGGGATGCTGGCATCACAGGAAGTAGCTTAACCTGTTACACCACAATGACAGCCCGTGTTGTTCTTTTTTTAAAAAATTGTTTTTGTACTTACATTTTTTAAAAAAATATTTATTTTTCATTTTGTTTGAAGGGCAGGGAGACAGATTTTTTCCATCTACTTGTTTTATTCCCCAAATGCCCTCACAGCCGGGCTGGACCAGGCTGAAGCTAGGAGCCTAGAACGCCACCCAGGTCTCCCATGGGGATGGGAGGTACCCAGCTACTTGAGTTGTCACCTGCTGCCTCCCAGGGTGCGCACTGGTAGGAAGCTGGATCACAAGTAAAGTAGCTAGGACTCAAACCAGGTACTCTGATACCAGGTGTGTGTGTCCCAAGCAATGAGTTAACCACTTGCACAAAACACTTAACCCTTATAGCTGTGTCACACTTAAAGCTATCTAAAAATCACTTTTGAGAGAAAAAGGAGCCAATGTAGAGGTATAGAACCATTTAAAATAAATATCCTATAGAGCAAGCCCGTGTTAAACAGAGCTAAATGAAAGTAGCGTGCGCCATCTTTCCTGTGCCCTCCTCCTCATGGCACATCATTTGGTCCTGGCCTGTGCTTGCCCGTCCCTCATCTCTGTCCGAAGGTCTGTAGTCGGGGGAGTTTGATGCTTTGCTTGTGAAGAAAGGTCACGCTGTTGTTCTTTTCTTGTCTTCACAGAACCATCTTAAAGATATACTGACATCAGTTGTGTCGAGAAGGAAAGCTTACCGGCTACGAGATGGCCATTTTAAGTATGCCTTTGGGAGTAATGTGACCCCACAGCCGTACCTGAAGAACAGCGTGGTAGCTTACAACAACCTGATAGAAAGGTAAGGGAGTTTCTCATGCTTCTGCTCCCGTTCTTTGCTAGTTGGTTCCACTGCTCCCGGGTCATACACCAGCATTAAATAATCAGCTTTTGTGCTTCTGTGGGTGTGAAGTACCTTGATCACAGTACACCTGCATTTCCTTACGGCACCCTTGTAAGGTATCTGGTGAGCGATCTGGGTGACCTTCTCCTCGGGAGATGAGTCCCAGAGTGGCTGCCGCATGGCGGTTCTTGATGGCTCCTGACGGGCGGTGCTGGCCTGGTAGGGAAGTGGGCCTGCTCTCTGTTGGCAGCAGGCCTGTGATTGCTGGGGCAAGGCTGTGTTTCTGGAGCGGGAGGAGGAGTGGGCTCTGTTTCTCCACGTCCTCACCTGCCTCTTGTAGCCACAGCTCAAGACAGTGGCCTGTGCTGGGTGTCGTCGGGTTGCCCCTGACATCCTGCTGTCAGACGTGCAGACCTTGTCTCAGCTCATCTCTGGGATTCCTGCGTCCCACTTCCACCGAGGCTCCTGGGACATCTCTTCTGTCCGGAGTCACCCCCTTTCTGAGACAACCAAGATCACCCTCATCCGTGTGTGGTCTTTCTCAGTGTGCCACCTCCCTACCTCTACCCCCCCGCCCCCCAAGTTAGTCTGAACTTTAAGCTGTTGGGAAAGAAAAATCAATGCTAATTCTGCTGGTGGTTACTGCAGTAACTGAGTTTTCTGAGTGCTGGACATTGTGTGTCTGGCACTGGTTCACTAGGGAGAAGAGGGGTAAGCAGATGACAGGTGCCAATTCCGAGACAGAGGTGTGACTGGGAGAGCTGACAGCAGTGATGGGCGGGTGGGAGAACTGGGAGGCTCGGGCACAGCAGGCGGGGGCTGGCAGCACCCAGAGGAGCGTGTGCCAGCGTCGTCCTCACGGCTCTGGAGACTTCCGGGGCCACGGGGCCCATTTTGAAGGTGGCCATCTTAAGTCGGGCTCACTGTTCACACCGCCCTCATGGTGCTTTGTTGTCCAGATCTCATTCCGGCGTATCTGTTTGGGATGATTTGTTTTCATTTGTAAGTCATCTTCTCTGGGGAAAAACAAACCAGATAAAGTGGGTCCTTGTGGCGGGGGTGTCGCAGGCGGTGTGTTCGGCCTGGCGCCGCTGCCAAGCCCTCCCTCCCGGGCTGGCCAGCCTGGGGAGGGCTTTCGGCCCCGTTGTCACCACTTGTTGTCCTAACAGAGCTGCTTCTGTCTGGTGCTTCAGACCCACACCAGCGCCGCTCAGTGCCTTGCTCAGTTACTGTCCCGCTCCCTGGCTCCTCGCACAGCTTAGCTCTTGCTGGCTGAGGACGGGAAAGTCGTGCCTGACTTCCCAGCTGTGCTGTGCCTGGGCTCTACTTGGGGACACTGGCAAGCTCTCCATCTGTTTCCCCCACCCTCCACCTTTGCCCGTTGTCTCTCTCCAGCTGCATCTTCTTGTCTTGCTGTTTGTTTTTGAGCAGTTCACCTTCCTCTCCGGGTCATTTGTATGTAATTTCGTATTCCTTAAGCTAAGGTCTGTGTTTCTTTTTTCAACTGGAAGCTCTTTAAGGGCAAGACCAGCGGTGGGGCAGTATCCTGAGCTAGTATTTTAACATTGTGGGAGAAGGGGCACAAAATGGAGTTGTGTTGCATTTTGTTTGCAGCCTGATGTATGGGCTGCCTTCGAAAATGAAAATGACACCCTATTCATGTATACACTGGTGTTCACTGAATGGACTTCTAAGTCATCTTAAGGTCTTCCCACTTTAAATGCGAGACGAGTGCCAGCAGGCCGCTGCTAGGTGTTCAGTTGTCTCCGTTATAGATGCTGAGGTTATTTCTGCAAACATGATTTTCAGCCCTCCAGCGTTCTCCGCCCCCTGTGCCGGTCAGAACCCAGCGTCGCACCCGCCGCCCGACGACGCCGAGCAGCAGGCCGCGCTCCTGCTGGCCTGCTCGGGGGACACTCTGCCCACGTCGCTGCCCCCCGTCAACATGTACGACCTCTTTGAAGCTCTGCAGGTAACTCGTGGCTTCTTGATACTAGTGTTCGCTCTAATTTACCTAGACGTACGGATAGGATACACAGTTCAGCTCTGCGAAGTTAGTTATGAGTTTGTTTTCACTTTCTGGCTTCGTGTTTTTCAGTTAGTATTACTAACTGCCAGTCTCATTTTTCACACCCTGAGTGCTCCCCAACCCCGATCCTCTGCCTCCCCAGTGACAGGGACAAAGATCCGCTTGTTTCCTGTTTCAGAACCTCACTTCCTGTGCTTGTTAGCAGATTTAGTAGTTGTTAGCTTCTGATTTCAGGTGTCTGTGTCGGGCGCCTCCGTGTTTTGTTGACATAAGCCCTCGCTCTGTGTGGTAAAGTGTAACTGGAGCCGTGCTTCTCTGCCCCAGGTGCACAGGGAGGTCATTCCTACACACACTGTCTACGCCCTTAACATCGAGAGGGCCATCATGAAACTCTGGCACCCGAACCACGAGGAGCTGCAGCAGGACAAGGTGCACCGCCAGCGCCTGGCCGCCAAAGAGGGGCTTTTGCTCTGCTAGGACCCGGGGGCGCGGGATCCTCGCAAACTCATGAGTAGCTTTCGGATGCACATTTCAAGGCTGAAGTGTATACTGTACATATAACCTTTCCTATGGAAATGTGACACTGAGTACATTTGTGTTGCTACTGTGGAGCCACGAACAGGAAGCTTCACTCGGGTCGGGCCCCGAGCTGTGCACTGAGGAGACTGCGCCTGGAATGCTCGTGCCCAGGCATCTGAAGCGCAGCGGGCTGCGGGCTGCGCGTGCTCGAGGTGACACCTGGAACAAGGAAGCTGCTGTCGCCCCGTCTCCGGGGAGAGGTCCAGACTTCCTGCCATTCTGCTGAAGAATTATGCTCTTGCATTTGGGTTGCAATAACCTGCACAGTGTTAAATATCAGATTACCTCCTCATTTTTTAAAAGCTATATCCCAGGAAAATTTATCACTACAACTCTACAGAAAATATGACTTGGAAATGCTATGCTCTTTGACAAAATAAAGTTACGTTTGAAAACAAAATCAAAACAAAACTTTTGGAATGCAATTAATCAACCTTATTAAATTACTCAAGGTTTTTTTTTTTAGAGTGAATATGCCGAAAGATTGATTGGCATGGCCATTTGTTATCACTGTAGAATTTCTACCCTTTCAAGTGATGAAACAAAAATAATTTACATTTGACAGTGTTACTGATAACCAACTTTTTTTTTTTGAGATACATTGCTCTTTCTGAAGAGTTAGTGTTGATGGATAAATTAGAATGTAGATGCATCTGTGTAGGTCTAAGTGATGGATGTATTGATGTGTACATATGGTTCCTATATCCGGATTTGTGTGATTTTGTACTTTAAATGTGACAAATAAACCTTTTGGGAGGAAACATTTTTTGTCACTGAACATATAAGGAATACTGCCTTCTACAGAAATAATGAAAAGCCTGACTTGAGATCTTGGTAGAAACTTCAGAAGAATGTCCTGGATGAAACAAAGATTAAAAAGCACGTTCTGATTAAGGTGTGCCATTTCTTCCTTTTGTATTCTGGAGGTTAGAACTCAAAAAATCAAGTTTGCTTTCAGTTCTTGGCATAAGCCCTCGAGAGTTCTAAGTAAGAGAATACTCAAGAATTTTTCAGGTTTGGAAGACTATGAACTGCTAGTCGGTGAATACAGTGGTTTTATTCTGGACCATCTGGGCCTTCGTGCTTCTCTGGGAGCATCCGCTAGACCTCAGGAGGCCTGCTAGCAGGTGTTCACTCGGGGGCGGACGCCGTGTCCCACAGCAGAGCAGCTGGGTTTGAGTTCCCTGCTCAGGCTTCTGACTTCAGCTTCTGCATAATGCAGACCTTGGGAGGCAGCAGCTGTGGCTCGGGTAAGTGGGGTTCCTGCCACCCATGTGGGAGACCTGGATTGATCCTGGCTGCTGGCTTCCACCTCGGCCAGGTGGGCATTTGAAGAATGAACTTGCAGATGGCAGTCCGTCTCTCAAAAAAATAAACAAACAAAAATAAAACACACACAAAAACAACTTCGTAAACCATGAACTCATGAAATGCGCGGGCAGAGAAGCAGCTGGGAGCCCCAGCCATTTCCTGCTGCCCATTGCAATAGCGCGTTCTGCGAGGGGTTTGCAAAGCAAATTCCAAACAGGAAAACTGCTCACTGCTGTCTAGGGTGTGTGGCCTACATTTCTAGTCACCTACCCTTGTGGTGAGAACACAGAACACGAGTCTTACCTCTGATTCACATTTCAGGTCCACACACTAAAACAACGTTTGTTCTCCATGTTAGTTTTCTTGAAGAAGTCCTTTGGAAGGCAGAATGACAGAGACAGAGATTTTCCATCTGCTGGTTCACTCCCCCAAATGTCCACAATGGCTGGGGCTGGTCACCAAAGCCAGAAGCCCAGAACCCTATCTGAGTCTTCTACTAGGGTGGCAGGGGCCCAAAAACTTTTGGCCATTTTCCACTGCCTTCCTAGGCACATTAGCAGGGAGCTGGATCAGAAGCAGAGCAGCTGGGACTCGAACCAGTGCTCTGATATGGGATGCCAGTGTCGCAGATGGTGGCTCACCCAGCTTTGCCACAGAGCTGGCCCCAAAATCATTTTCAAAGTTGGGAGCTGAAGCTGAGGGCAGAGCAGGAAGGTACAGAGGTTTGGAGCTCTCTGTTCCACGCAGGCCGGCTCCCTCTAAGAACACCAGTGCCAGCTCTGGGGTCCTGTGTGCAGTCTTTTCTATACTCGGGTTAAGAAATCATGAGTGTTCGTTATCAAGCAGCATTTAGAAAAGTGCCCATTCCAGGGAAGGGGAAAAAGAAACAAGTGAGAAGCCAGGTAATTTCACACTTGGCATAGAGCTTGTTCTTCCTGTAGGAAGCTCAGTAGTGCTCTGGCCTTTGAGTGATGGGTGTCTTCACTGAGCCTTACGTTACCAGACAGGGCAGAGGCCTGCTGATGAGCACACACCCTTGTCTGTCACCTGCTGCTGTGAGCAGCCAGACACAAAGTTCCTGAAACACCTTTCCCTGTCCCTGTCGCTTGAAGTGACCGTGAGCTCCCAAATTTCACAAATCATCTTCTGAATGATGACCCTGCTTTGACCATCAATGTCTGTGTCCCATCTTGGACTCATGTCAAAGTGCCTTCTGGGAGGACAGGTCAGGATATGTATGCTCAGTCTCAGAGCTCAGCCTTGAAGGGTGCAGACGACAGATTGGGTCAGTGTTTCATGCCAGTGGATTGCAAAGGAAAACTATGTGGTTATTCCTGGGTACTGCCACTTCCTTGTTCTGTGGGCGTGGTCAGCTGTCGGGACTGCTTCTGCTGAACACAGTAAAAGCCCCCTGTTCATCAGTCTTTCCAGGACCCTGCGTTCTCTTCTGTCCATCAGTCTGTTAGCACGTTTTCACTCACATTCCTGCCCCTGTGTGGGTCTCCTTTGTGTGTTTTTGGGAATGCCCCCTCTGAGGCCACCCTGAACATGACTGAGGAAAAGAGTCCCGTATGCCACACTTCCCCCTACTTCCAAAACCAGTTTAAATCACCTAATTTTTCTTCCCGTTGTGTTTAAAGACACCCATGTCACTGCATCCCATGAACACGACTGATGATTCAAGGGTGTACTTGTTGGGTAATGTAACTTCACAAGGCCCACAGGTCAATAAATAAAACCAACATACCCTACTGTCTTTATTATCAAAGTTTATTGTTGTGGGGGGAGGGGGAGAGTCAGTTCCTAACTACCAGGGAGTACGACTAGGTCTCTGGATGTGCTATATTAATTCTAGGGTAACAGCTTTCTGCAAAATAGCTGTACTGGGGCTCTGTCAGGCAAACATCATTAAGTCAGTGGAAGAGTGAGCCCAGAAAGACCCTGACAGGAGAGCCATTACTCTAGGGAAGTTCCAGTGCTGTGCAGCCTGTAAGGCATCATCTCTCAGGCGACAAGGAGCCGCTGGTGGGATGAAATGGGAGTTGAGCCCATTCTCTACTCCTCGCAGGATGCTAACTATGGCTCCAATGCAAGGAACCAAAGTTAGGTCCTACAAAATGTGTTAAGCTCCCAAAGTGTTGCGGTATGATATAAAGGAAGGGTTAGGAACTAGGACAGTGGAGGAAAAATTAAGAATTACATGGAATGGAAACTTGTGGAGTGGAAAGTAGCTGGGTTTAGATGCCATTTGGAATGACCAAGGACACAGGACAGGCCAGGACAAGGAGGGAAACAATTCAGATACTTAAAGTTATTCAGATACTGGAAGTTAAGTGTCCCCCCCCACCCCGAGGGGGGGAAATTGGGTTTAAAAAGAAAGGTGAACAGGAAAATTAGTACCTGAGTAGAAATAGGTATTTCAAGATGCCAAGAGCAGTATAATACACAGTTAAGCTGTCTACCGGAAGGAAAAGTGGTTATGGTAGCTTGCTACATCGATTTGACACTGCAGTGACATTTCCAGCAATGGCTTTGTCTGCGAGGTTCTGTTGTATTTTGTAGCACGTAGAGCCTTGAAGGAATGTGTTTGTGACACTCAACTTACACGGGGATGCAAATGACTGTGGTGTGAAAACTGAGCGAAATTCCACCACTTCCTGTCTCCCGCTGGGCAGGAGATTAGAAATCTCAAAACAGCTATGGCTATCTATCAGCCCAAGCCCTCCCACCACCAGTGTGATAAAAAATATTAAAGCTAGCCCTAAAGCGCGTGTCAGTTGAGTCTCAGTGGGCCATGTACCATAGTAGACAGCAGGGGATTTACAGTGACGACTTCCGCAGGCAGCCTGAGAAACAAAAGCTGCGTTACAAGTGCCACCCTATCATTAAATATACTGACGGGGGGAAAAAATAGGTAGGGCCATTAAACGAGACCCTACAAAAGTCTAGCTGCCAAATGGATTGGGAAGATAAATAAAACGGCGTGGCTTGTCTCAGCCTCGACCTTCCAGCCCACCTAGTGTGTCCACGAAGCCACCTGCCGGCACCATGCCAGGATGCCTTAGCGTCTCATCTTTTCCCCGAGGGGAAGCGGGCATGTGGCAGGTGCACTGCAGGGACACGCTGCGACCCGTGCGGATTGACCCGTGTGGGGCACAGGCTCTACTTGGGGAAGGGTTTTCAAAGGCAGAGTGAAACAGTCGTTGAGGTGCTCTAGCACTAGACTCGCGCCCACGCCAGGGCAGGAAGCAAGGGTCTCTTCGCTGGGAAAACACCTTTGCTCACTCGTATTTACACGTCTCTTCTGATGGGCACAGGACTCATCTCCACCACCAGACGCCAGGCAGAAGCAGCTTCTTCGCTAATTGGTTCTCCGCTGCAAGGACGGGTCCTCACCTTGGGATGCGGGGCGGGGTCGGGCTGTGTCCCCGCAGGGAACGCACAGGCTGCTGCCGTCCGCCCTGGCTCTTCGAGCCCCGCTGCCTTGTCCTGCCGTTCTCGGGACGCCCACACCTTCGGGAATAATCTTGAGGATCGGCCTCCTCAGCTGTTCCAATCACAGTTCCATTGGCTGGAAAACAGAGAGCATGTAGGTGTGAATTAACCCTTGGATTTGTGGACACCTTGTAGCTTGTAACAGACAGTCATGTATCAGATTTCCTAACGGGACAGAGGCCTGTGGGTCTTCTCCTAAACGCCTGTCCATGGTGGGTGCCCAGGAGAACAAAGGCCCGTGACTGAGCAGACCCGAGTGCCTACGTTCACAGCTCCAGTGTGGAGTGTGGCGTAGCTTTTCTCCTTTTCCTCTTCTGGAAGTTTTTTTTTTTTAAATTGAATTCCTGGCGTAGTAAAAATGGCATAGAAAATTTAAAATGCACAAGAATGTTTATCTAACAAGGAGAGGGGAGAATACAAATCCACTCTGACTCAGCGCTCGCTCTCCAACAGAGGCAGCACAAAAGCGGGGCCAAATTCGTGAGTTTCTGAGAGGAACACCAGAACAGAAAGCAATTTCTGGGGCTGAGCCGCTGCTCGCTCCGGTGTAACCGCAGGGATCTCAGAACCAAGTGACAAGCACAGCTCGATTTGGGGCAAGGAGGGAGACCCGAGTCACTTCAACACGCAGACGCGTTTATGCAAGCACGGTGGGAAGTGGGGTGAAGGCTGGCTGCTGTGAGCGTGTCTCTTGGAGAAAACACGAGCTCAGAGGTGGAAACGCCTCACTGTATGTGTCGGCGTCCTCTGTAAAAGAGAGGGGCTCCTCCTCCATGCAAAACTGCAGGAACAAAGTAGTTGTCAGGGGCAGGAGCCGGCGACCGGAGGTGTTCGGCTGCTCCTTCTGTCAAGGGGCTCCAAGGTCACAGACATGGAATGAGAAGACTGTGTTCCCCCATAAGCTTTGTGAAGCCCCCAAGTGTTCCTCCCCTGTGTGTGGCCACTCCGCTGCTCTTTCGAGGGCTGTGCCGTGCAAGGGACACTGGGGGCCGACTACACTTCTGCTGTCTCTATTAGGCCCCCATTCCCTGTTTCCTTTTTCAAAAAAGACGTTTCTATTTTCATCTACTTGAAAGGCAGAGCTGTGGCAGGGGCCGGGGCAGGGAGAAAGTGACTGATTATGGTTTATTTCCCAAATGCCCACAACAGGAGTCCAGAATTCCGTCTAAGTCTCCCATGGGTAGCAGGGACCCAAGTACACGGTCCCTCCTTGCAGGGTGCTCATTAGCAGGAAGCTGGATTGGTGAAGGAGCCAGGAGTTGAAACGGGCACTCCAGGCTGAGATGCAGGTGTCGCAGTGGCAGCTTAACCCACTGTACCACAGTGCCCCCCACTTCTGCCCTCTCCATCTCCCCTTCAAAGCTGCTCCTCTTCTGTACTTGGCCATGAAAATCCCAGGCCTGTCATCCCAAGCCCTCACACTTTACTCACTGTAGTCCTACATCTGCCTTTCTTGGTGCAAAGATTCAATTTAAAAATATCTTCCTTCAGGGGCCAGCACTGTGGTGTAGAGGGTAAAGCCGCCACCACCTGTAGTGCTGGCATCCCATATGGGCACTGGTTCGAGTCCCAACTGCTGCACTTCTGATCCAGCTCTCTGCTAACGTGCCTGGGAAAGCACTGGAAGTGCTTGGGCCCCTGCCACCCACGTGGGAGACCCGGATGAAACTTCTGGCTCCTGGTGTCGGATTGGCCCAGCTCTAGCCATTGCAGCCATTTAGGGAGTAAACCTGTGTACAGAACTCTGTCTTGCTCTCTTTTTCAAATAAATCTGTTTCTTAAAAAAAAAAAAAAAAACCTCCCTTGAGACATCTGCTGACTACAAGTGACTATAACTGCCCACTGCATGTGGAGGAAGTTTTGAGAGACCAAGATGTTTTGTTGAAACAAACAAACCACCTCTCAGATCCCCAGGGAGAGGCAAGCAAACGCTGTATTATTTCCCTGGTGGACGCAGTGTGGACCACCTGGACTGAGACCAGAGGCACTAGTACTGCTCCGTGTCACTGTCCTTCAGGCCAGAGAGAGGGCACACCTGCCCCCAGTGCAGCAGGTACACGTGGCACACAGCAGCCCTGAGTGACCAGCACGGAGCAGAAAGGAAAAGGCAGAGCTGGCTTTTCACATCACGCTCCGTGTGACCTGAGCAATGTCAGACTTAGGCTCCTTCAAGCCCAGGGCAGCCCGCAGATGAAGGGTTCTGGCCACTCACTCTTTGTTCACTATACCTATTGTGCAAGTGCTCCTGGTCCAGGCCACAGAGAACCATGAGGCCAGATACACAGGGCGCATGCCAGGACGTCAACGGTGTCCGTCAGGCAGTGCCGGTGGCCTGTCATCTGCACTTGCGGGCATTGCAGAACAGGGACCAGCGGCGCACGCACACGCATCAGCGTAGGTGCTGGGTGCGTACCCCTCACCAATTACCTGAGCTGCTTCTCCCTTCAGTGGCCCACGGTCACGTGTTCTGGGTCACACTCTCTGGGCGCTTCGCCGCCACCGGGCGGCTCACTCTCAATTTCCCACAGCACGTCGTCTTCCTCCTCCAGGTTGCTGGAGATGTGGCACTTCTTGAAGCCCTGGACGATGGCTTCGCTCGAGATGCTGTTCCAGGCCACCATGACCCACTCGAGGAAGAGGCCCAGGGGCGGCTTCTTGGCGTTGCCGGTGGGGCTGAGGGCCAGGTTCCCGGCCAGCAGCCAGTTGGAGTACTGGGCCCGCACGCTGTCGTTGAGTGGCTTGTAGACCACCACGTCCAGCACCTGCAGCTGCGAGGTCAGCCCGCCGGGGATGATGACCATGTCCGTGTTCAGGCTCTCCATGGAGCTCTTCACCGAGTCGGTGGCGTGGCCCCGGAAGCCGTTCAGGATGAGCATGCCGCGCTGCTTGGGCGCGCCGGCGCCCGTCCGCCGCCTCCACACCACGTCCAGCCAGTCCTGCATCAAGTCCTCGGTCATCCACCCGTAGCGGTGGCAGCGGATCTCCATGCCGCTGGGGAACTTGCCGGGGGGGATGTAGGTGCCCCTGAGGATGATGTAGGGGGGCAGCTTCCTGCCGTCGGCCAGCACCCCGAGCATCGCCGTGATCTTGAGCTTCTCCCGCCCCGGCGTCTTCACCAGCACGGGCTTCTCGCCCTGGTTGTCCACGGTCACCCGCGACGGCACCTCTAGGCAGATGGGCGTCTCGTCGGCGTTGCCCATCTGGGCCACCTCGTAGTCATGCGTCCTGCGCAGGGCCAGCACGCTGCGCTGGTAGGTGACCAGCTTCTCGGTCAGGTCCTCGGGCAGGTGCTGGGGCACGGGCACCTTGTGCCTCAGCGACAGGTCGTACCTCCGCATCATCCGGCGACACCAGCCCAAGCTCGCCTTGAAGCCCTTCTCGGGAATGTTCATCTCCTGGGCGATCTCCAGCGCTTTCAGCTGCATCGCCTCCCTGGTGATGGGGTCCCCTTTGGCCTGCATGTACCGCACATACTCGGCCACGCGCTGGTCCACCAGGGCAAACCTGCCGTTCTTGGGGCCCCGGAAGGCGCGCCGCATGGCGTGGGCGTTCTGTAGCTGCGGCTTCACCTTGCGCCAGTCCCGCACGTTCTTTTCCAGCACCCCGAACTGCTTGGCGGCCTGGCAGTTGTTGGTGCTCTCGGCGTACTCCACCACCATCAACTTGAAGCCCGCGTCGTAGCTGCGCCGCACGCCGCGGCCAAACTTCCCGGCTATGTCGTCGGCCGAGAGGTCGTAGCCCGGGAAGCCCATGGCCACGTAGAAGGGGTAGCCCTCGCTCCACTCCGGCAGCTCTGCCAGGTCCCGAGGCAGCCGGAGGCCCAGGCCATCCAGGGGCTGGGGCTGGGGAAGCTGGGGGGTAGAATTCGTGGGGCCCGCCCAATCCGGAGGCTTAACGTCAGAGTCTTCGTTCTCTGCGGAGGGACACAAAACAAGGCCGGTGAGCACGGTGAGGCTGCCCCGGGCCAGCCGGCTCAGGACGCTGCATCTGAGGTTCACCCAAACAGAGGTGGCGCCGTCTGAGGCCTTTCCCGAGAGTCTCCCAGTGCTTTCACACACAGACCTCCGTGGTGAGGGGAGGGAGGCCACGCAGGCTAGCGGCTGACAGAGCCGGGTACTGAGCACTGGCCCTGAGAGGCCGGGGGCCAGTGCGACCTTACAGGGCTCTGTGTGCATCACGGCTGGATCCCAGTCCTCAAACAAGAGAACCTGCTGCAAACAGGACACACAGCCAAGTGCAGTTTTTAAGGCACATAAGTGGTCCTCGCACACCGGGTTTCACCGGATGCCTCTATTTAGAAGGCAGTCACGGAAGCGGAATACAGCTCGGGCAAATGACCCTATCTATCTCAAACTAAGCCGCCACCAGCTCACCATGCGCCATGGCATGCCACTCAGAAAGGCAGGAGTGCCGCTTGGTGAATGAGGGCACGGTAGCAATTTTAAGAGGCGTTTCGATTTCGGAGTTGTTCAATGTGGTGGTGGGGAAGCAAGTCTTAGGATCAGTGACCTACGGCCTTTTAAACTCTTACCCGTAGAGAAAAAGGCAAATGAAACTGTTGTGACCTGGGAGTTTCGCTGCATTTAATCAACTGCTCCTCTCCTGTTTTCTTGGTAAGCGGACATTTTTGCCTAGAAGTGTACTGCAGTGTTCACTGCTTTTTCTACCCAGTGTGCCATGGGCAGAAGCCAGGGTAAATAACTTTGGGAGCACGCGTCCTCCCAGCGTTCCCTGGTTTGTGTAGGCACAGGGCATGCTCCTTTAGTGGCCAGGATGTAACTGGACCAGGGGCTGCACGAGCCCACTCTGCTTCCTCTGCATACCAGGTCGCACACGCGCGCTCAGAGAGGTCAACGATGCTGCCTGAGGCCACACAGCTAGCCCTGGAAAGAGGGAGAGCTGTCAGCCCCCAACCCCACTCTTCACTGCCCTACACAATGCACAGAGAAACCGACGAGCCAGCTTCTTGGTGCTCCCGCCTGGATGGGTGCGGAATGCGTGGACTTGCGGTACCTGCAAAGGTTCCTCCTTGGAGCGGCCACTCATCCGAAGTCTGAGACTCCTCCTCCCTTTCCAACCGTGCGATCATGTCTGGCTTAGGGAATGGGAATTCTGTCCAGAGACAAAACCGACAACAGCTGTGTGTTACTGTCCCGCAGCTCCAGCGTAAGTACTTAGTAACACACATGCACCAATTCTGGCCCATGGCCCTCCACCTTGTGAAAGGCAGGGGGCAGCAAGCCCGGGGATGTTTCCAGATAACAGGTCCGTCCAGGGGAGGGTCTGTGTTCTCCGACAGGGAGGGTAGATGCTAGCCTGCACTTAGCAGGCACGTCGGAGGGATGCAGCCGCTGATCCAGTGAACGTTTTGGTCCCCGTATGAGCAAATCGGGAAGTCCCTCCAAGTGGCCACACTGTGATAAGACAGGCGGCATCAGCGCTGGCAGGGGAGCGAGTGTTCTTTGGTGGTGGGGCAGGTATTATGCCCCGACGCTCTGGGCCATGATAATGTGTGGCCTGCCTTCTCCCCCCAAAGAGGATGGCAGCCCAGGCCTGGGCTCAAGGGGAGGCTTCCCGAGTTATGTGAATGTCTGTGTTGAAGGCGGGTGGGTCTGGGAGGTGGCATGGTGGCAGTGTGGGAGGACACAATATTTACATCCTGCCCTAATCAAAACAGGAAACTACATGGGCACCAGCACGCAGAGGACGGAGGCCCAGTCCGGGAGACAGGAACGCTGGATGCACGGACATGACCCTCCCTCGGCTCAGGGCTTGCAGGAGACGAACACAAAGCTTTACCCAGCGACAGCACAGTCTCATAGTTCATCCTCATGACTTCCCGGTACAGGGCCTTTTGTGGCTCGGTCAGAACGTCCCACTCCTCGTCAGAAAAGTATATGGCCACCTCATCAAACAGGGCTGGGACCTGGAACAGCAAACGGGCCCGTCTCAGCAACCAGCAGGCACACGCAGGCAGGGACCACCACAGCTGGGACCCGGGTCGGGGTGGGGATGGCGGCAGGCAGCTGTTCACAGGCTACTGGTGACACGATGTGCCCCTGCCGCTGGCGCTGTTCACACAAAGCGCCCAAATGCCCACCACCAGGCTGGCAGACACAGAACACCTACCGCATCCTCACTTTCTGCAGTGACAGCTGCTCACGGTTCACCTCTGACACCAGTGACAGAAGCCATCCCCACCCAGAGGAAAGTGTCCCACCAACATGCCGGCCCGGAAGGACCTCCAGCCCAGGGGTGGGGTGTGCTGTAAATCCAAACAGGATTACTGCTCCCCGGAGGCCGCACTGGGTCCCAGGGCAACTCATCCTACCTGGTGTTGGACTGGGGACCCAAAGCTGCCCAGACAGGAGGGGCCTGCTCGCATCCCCTGCTGCCCCTTCCCTGGCCCTGCAGCGGCCAGTGGGGCAGGAGCTGAAGGCAGCCAAGCCACCCAAACCAACCCCTCTTTGTTTTCTAAATGACTGTGCTTCCCACGGAATGCGTTTTTTCTTCCCGTCATTAAAACCCATTCTTGGAATCCCACTGCAGTCGGTGGTGAGAACTCCCTGGGACACTTTGGTCACTGTGGACTCTCGGCCTTCCAGGCTGTTCTGCAAGGCCCTGTCTCGGCCTGGCCTCAGCTAAGAATACTGACGTCCTCGGGTGTCGGCCGTCTGTCGGGCAGTCATGCTGGCCTTCCCTCTCAGGACACTCTGCACGCGGGAGGCACTTCCAAGGAAAGCCCTTGGACCCGTGTCCCTGACTGCCCTCCTGCTGCCTGTGGAGAGGCAGAGAAAACCCCACTGAATCAAGGAGATGGGCTCACATAAGCCTCATTTGCTGGCTAGCGTTACACAGCCAATGGCAGGTGGAGATCTGGACCTGTCCAGGCTCCAGCTACACAGAGCAAAGCTGCCACCCCCGGGGACTGAATCTCCACTGCCCTTAGCCGGCCCCTTCATGCTCCAGCCACACTCAGCTGCCCGCTCCTCCTTGCACTAACCACTCCCTGATACCCCCACATCTCTGCCCACGGTCTCCCTGGACTTGGTGGACAGCCACCCAGATGCCCTGCTCTGTAGGAAGCCCACTCACTGCAGGCTATGAGCAGCCCTGGGCGGCCGGCACACCTGGCTCGGGGCTGCAGCTGCACCTGGGACACTCAGAGTTCTGCTGGTTTACCTGTGTGCTCCTGCTGCTGCCGTATCCGCTTGCCCCGAGCACGACCTGTGCTTACTCCACATGCCTTCCCTGTGCCTGGGCTACTGCCTGTAGCCAGTCGGCACTTACAAATAAATGGCTTTCTGGGTAAACAGTCTAGGCAAATCATCTCTGGATTTTCCTTCTCTGGTTCCGCTCAGGAGAGTTTCAAGGCAGCACTCAATTTTACCTGTCACTGAACCGAGCCGCCTCCTCCTGGGAGCCGGCCTGGAGAGCCCCGCAGTATGAAACACCAGGCGGTCAACAGGAGTGGTGGCGAGGCTTTCCCAACTTCCCCCTCCACCTGCACGGCCAGCCAGCCTGGGGATCTGCCACCCACTCCCTTCACACCTCCTAGAGGCTTCCAAGAACCCGCCTGGGCCTTTTCTCTCCCCTGCCAAGTCCCAGATCTAGGCCATACCTATTTATAGCCCCCTTTCCTTTCCTCGGTAACACGCGACACAGGACGGGCAGCCCTGTTCTTAGGCCTGAAGCTGTGCCCAGAGGGCGGCGGGCAGGTGGGTAATTCCCACACCCACACTCTGCTCCAGGAGAGGAGCGGTCAGCTGCTTCCCAGCTCTCCTCCTCGTGCAGTAACCCTCCAGCCAGGCCCCTGGCCCCAAAGCAGCCTTTTATCTGGCCAAACACAGCAGAAGGTAAACACGTCCAGCCCTGGGCCAAACCGAGAAGCCAGACAGTCTGCATCCAACCTCCAGGCACACTGCTGACCTGGCAGTCAGGGGCCCTCCCGGCCTGCCCTCTGCCCCCACCCTCCCAGGAGATCAAGGATTCATCTGATAAGGCTTGTGTGCACTGCCTTGCTGTGTCTGCTAGGCTGGCATTCCAGCGCTGAGCTCCAGGGGAACCTGGTGTGAAGTGTTCACACACAGAAGCCCCCTCCCCCCCAGGGCGGGGAGCCCCAGGCCACGGCTCTGAGGCAGTGAGCCTGCAGGCCTGCACTGAGGAGCACCTGCTGTGGGCCAGGCACTCTCCCTGGTGTAATTACATTATCTCACTGAATACTTTAAGTAAGCCAGGGATCTGGGGATTTCTACCCACGGTGATGGGAGGGAAACAGTGGGTCAGTAACTCGTGCATGGTCACAGAGCTAGAAAATCTGATTCCATAGCCTGTGCTGTCTCAGCAGTCCATGGCGGCCTCAGCAAGGTGGCATGGAAAGACAGGCTAAGGACTTCTCAGTGCCAACAAGCGGAGCACTTACACTTCTGGCGCAGCCTACCACGCTCTCCTGGCTGGCCCTGGTCCCTGGCTGGCCTACTTCTCCCGGTGCTCTCCTCCCACTCTCCACCCTGCACTTCAGGGCCCAGCTGCAGAAGTTCTAACTCTCCATATTCGCTGGGCTCTCTGGGGCCTCTGCATGCGCTGTCCACCTGCCCGCAGTGCAAACCTCCTGCCTTCCCCTGGCTGAGCTGGCTCATGTCAAAGTGCAAAGCATTTTTTTTCCTTTTTCCTATTTGAAATTATAATTCTATTCCAAGTCTGCAGAATGTTATCCTAATATATACTACAGTGCTTAGGATGGTGGAACAGCTTGTGTCGACCACTCTAACATCATTCTCTGCAGCCAGAACATCTATTTAAAAGACAGACTCAATTCCTCCCTTTCCCTAACTGAGTGCTGCCGAGTTCAGCATTGTGGACATTCTGGGCCAGACGGCTCTTTGTGGCATGTGTGGTGGACAGCAGCCCTGTGTACTGGCACTGCAGTTACTCAGTGGTGCCCCTGGCCCATACACATCCAATGCCGGCAGGATCTCCCCTCCAATCCCCGCCTCCAGTTGGGAGAACCAAAAGTGCCTACAAACTCTGCCAAAGGGGCAGGGTAGGGGAAGTGGCCCAAGACCAGGCCTGGTCCGAGTTCCCCAGCCTGAGTGAAGCCTCTGGCGTCTCGGTTGCTGGCGCATCCCTAGCATCGTCAGGAGCTGGCCCTACCGCGGCATGCTCACAAGATGGGAAACTTCACAAGAGGAGGGCTCCTGTCTTCAAACCCAGCACTGTGCTCACTAACCAGGGATGGGGGCGGGACGCCTGGAGGCCACCAGTGCCCAAGCCCCAGCGCCACCACGCCACCAGCTTCCCTCCCCCAGCTCCTCTGCTTGCTTCCTTCTTTCCCAGCACAAGCATAGCCTTCCCCTGGCTCTCTCTCATCGCCCCAGCACACTCACAGATCCACTCCTACTGCACCTGTGCCCCACGGCTCACCACTCCCTGTGGATGTTCTGGGCTGGCCACCCGAACCTCAGCGCTTTGAAGCCTTACACTGGACTGCATGGGACTAAATGCTGGGGAGGAGATCAGGGTGAGCAAAGAACACGGACCAGACAGACATGGCTGGACTGGACTGGATCTACACTGCTTCGAAAGGCAAAGCTCAGGGAGCCGGGGCACAAAGCAAACCTTTAGGCACCCCAGTTCCCTTACAGGAGAAAGACTGGACAACTGGGGAATGCCATGGCTGTACCATTAGGGACCTCTGGTTGGAAAAAAGGGAGACTCCGCAGACACACAATGGAAAACTAAGCAGAGGAAGGAATGTTAATTTGTTGCTTACTTACAATGTTTACAAGTCATGGCAGTCACCAGGAAGTTCAGGAACTACTGTGAATAACCAAGTATACACTAACTCTCTGTTGCACTGACTTTTGCCTAAGTTCACTCTGCCATCAGCACACCATTCCACTTGCAAATGCTAAACCGCGTCTGTCCTCCTTGCTGCTGACCATTTCAACCCAGGCCTGCTGGACCTGCAGCTCTCCCGGGGGAGCTACTGTAAGAGGTACTTACACAGGACCTCATGTCACCCCGGTGAGCCAGGTCTTCCTTAAAATGATCCCCTTGAACCAGCCAGTAAGTCAGCATGCGTGAATTTGGTGCCTGCAGTGTGCCTGGCATGCAGCAGGTGCAGGGGGAAATGGGTGGAGGCACAAGGTCCACACTTCCAGCAACAGGTGCAGGCAGGCTTCTCCATGCCCTAAGCAGGAGACTGAAAGCGAGCCCAGCTCCCAGGCCTGCTTCTCAAGGCGGGACGTGGACTCCACACCTTCTACTTACCCATCCGCCCTCCGAGCAGATTCGGACTTTCTGCATATCTGTGGGGTGATCCTCCAGCTGCCGGCTCTCAATCTCTTCTTCCTCTTGCTCTTCCTTCAGGGTTACATGGAAAGGGAAGGCCGTGGACTCCATCTCTGCAGACATAAAACGGGTTGTGGGTGTGAACTCTCTCTCCCCCTCACGGGACCGGGGCCCAGGAGGGCTCGGCTACGTACCAGCCCCTTCCAACCTCAGTACTACTGCAACCAGGATGCAGCCAGGCAAGTGAGGAGGGCTGGGGTGACACATTTCATTATGATAAGAGGAACGGGAGGTAGATGACCCATCTGACTACCTCCAAATATCACAAGAGCTGTCTGGGGAAGAAAGCCCAGGCCGGATGGTGGAGACCAGAGAACTGAAGAGCAGAACCAAGGCCAGTGTGTAAAACTTCCAAGGAAGAGGTTTCCAAGGGTGCAGGGAAAGGCATGTCTTTCTCAGCCCAGAACCATGGGCAGGAGAGGGGTGTGGACTTCCTGTCAAAGCAGGTGTCTGAAAACAACAGGGGCACTTACTCCTTTGGGTTGGTACCATCAGCCTGGGGAGATTGGTTGGCCCTAGGATACCCCTCACCTGGATTTTCCAAAGAGCAAGGTCCTATCCACGAGCCTTTCAGAAAACAGAACCCTGCTGCCTTTCAAAGGGCTTTCCAAACCCGGGAGGCAGTCCTAGGCACGCTGCATACTCAAGAAAGTGCACACAGTTGTGGGGCGCCCACCCAGACCCGCAAGCGACTTGGGTTGCAGAATCGGCCGACCTAGGCCGGCCAGTACAAAGGGCCGCGCGCCTGTGCCCTCGGAGCGCCGGCGACACCCGGGTGCCCCTGGTGAGATTGCCTCTCGTGGGCTGCACCCCCCGAAATTCCAAAGAAATGGCCCCCACGAAGTGCAAAGTGGGTGTCTTGGAGACATCCAAGAGACACAGGCGCACGCGACAGGGACGGGTCCGGGGCGATGGGACAGGCGGCAGGGCCCCAGCACTGGGGGCCCGAACTTGACCGCAGCCCCCGCCAGCGGCTCGGGGGCAGGAGGTGGGAGGGGCTGCTGCCCCGGGAGAAGAAGGTGCCCACAGCGGCCGCCGCCGCCCGCCCACCGCGCCCCGCCCGCCGCCGCCGCGCCCCCGGGCGCGCTCGGATTTCTCCAGCCATCTTGTCCCATTTCCCTTTCTCCGCGGCCCCGCGCCGGGAGCGCTCCCGCCGGCCCCCGCCGTCCGGCCCGCCTCCCCGCCAGGCCCCTTCCCGGCCCCAGCGCACCTGCCGGGCGGCAAGAGCCGGCGCCGCCCGCCTGCCCCGGCGGGACCGCAACAAAGGCGGCGGCGGCGGCGGCGGCAGCTGCAGCCTCGGCGCCCCCGCCCCCGCCGCGGCCCAGCCGCCCGGGGCCCGGGGGAGGGGCCGCCCCGCCCCACCGCGCCGCCCGCGTGCACTCACCGCGGGGCCGAGCGGCCGGGGCGCGGGCCGGGCCGCCGGAGGGGACGCGAGGGCTGCGGCCCGGCTGTCACAGCGCCATCCTTTCCGCCTCTCCGGCTTCCCCGTGCGCGCGGCCCCGCAGGAGGGAGCGGGCAGGACACGTGGTGGGGACGAGGGAGGGCCCGGCCGGGAGCTGAGGGTGTTGGGAGGCGAGGGGAGGAGCGCGGCTGATGTCAGCAGGCCTCGGCGGTGGCGCCGCTTCCGCCGGCCGCGGTGGCCGTGCCCCCTGGCCTCTCCCCCCGGCGCGGCGCGGGCCGCCGTGAACGCGCCCGAGCGCGGCCCGGCAAGCGCGGAGTTGTCTTCGCGGCCAGAGTAGCGTGGGAGCGCACGGTCGGTGACCCTGGCGTCCGCCGGCGGTTTGCATGCGTGGGCTGGAAATTGCACGCCCAGAGGCGGGCCGTGCCTCCCGCGGGCAGGCCAGACCCGCAAGGTGTCCGAGGTTTGTTCTGTCCGGAGAAGGAACGCCGGGACTGCCCAAGCACGCGTTCCGTGCTCCAAACCGGCGTGTCGAAGCAACGTCGCCGAAACGTTCGAAGGAGTTGCTGGCTGACAGCTCGGCGGGCAGTGCGACAAAAGTAACCCAAGGATCCCCGAAGAAGATTCTGGGCTTCGGTTTATGTTGAACTTTTGTTAAAAGACTATTGATAAGCCGGCGCCGTGGCTCAATAGGCTAATCCTCCACCTTGCGGCGCCGGCACACCGGGTTCTAGTCCCGGTTGGGGCGCCGGATTCTGTCCCGGTTGCCCCTCTTCCAGGCCAGCTCTCTGCTATGGCCAGGGAGTGCAGTGGAGGATGGCCCAGGTGCTTGGGCCCTGCACCCCATGGGAGACCAGGAAAAAGCACCTGGCTCCTGGCTCCTGCCAGGATCAGCGCGGTGCGCCGGCTGCAGCGGCGGCCATTGGAGGGTGAACCAACGGCAAAAAGGAAGACCTTTCTCTCTCTGTCTCTCTCTCTCACTGTCCACTCTGCCTGTCAAAAAAAAAAAAAAAAAAAAAAAAAAAAAGACTATTGATAGTCTGGCACCGCGGCTCACTAGGCTCATCCTCCGCCTGCGGCGCCGGCACACCGGGTTCTAGTCCCGGTCGGGGCGCCGGATTCTGTCCCGGTTGCCCCCTTCCAGGCCAGCTCTCAGCTGTGGCCCGGGAAGGCAGTGGAGGATGGCCCAAGTGCTTGGGCCCTGCACCCCATGGGAGACCAGGAGGAAGTACCTGGCTCCTGGCTTCGGATCGGTGCGGTGCGCTGGCCGCATCGTGCTGGCCGCAGTGGCCATTGGAGGGTGAACCAACGGCAAAGGAAGACCTTTCTCTCTGTCTCTCTCTCTCACTGTCCACTCTGCCTATCAAAAAAGAAAAAAAAAAAAGACTATTGATGGTAATTAAACCAGTCAAAAGGACTTTTTTTTTTTTTAAGCCCCCAGTGGGAGAGAGACACAAAATACGCAAATGGCTGGGGGAGTTACAGCCAAGTTGTGGAATGAGGGGCTCAGAGCGTGGAAAATTACTAAGAGAAGGAGCCTTGCTGAACCGACTGAACAGGATTCTTGCTGCAGGCAGGCCGCGGTGATCAGATGTCAATGTCAAGGGTGATGGAGGAGATAGCTGATCAGATATCTAGGGTGAGGGCTTCTCTCTAAACCGACTTAGCAAGATTTTTGCCAGGACTGCGCCAGGCCGGTAGGGGGTAGGGGTGGGGCAGGGGACCCAGGAGAGGCCCTCACCTGGGAAGAGGGCTCTGTAGTCTGACTAAGGTTCAGTCACAGAACCTGTAGAAGGTTTCCGATTGACCCGAGTTCCTGCTGGGAAAGAGCTCTTTTTGTTTCTGTGTGTATTCTGTCCCCCCTCGGGTGGGAGAGGCCGCTATGGGACTGCGCTCTTCATGCATAAGGTGTAATGACAAACACATCTCTGAAGTGTGATAATGACAGCGGAAGACCAGAGAAGATCTAATCGATAGAGAAAAATCCTTCAGATACAGCATGGGGTGTGGGAGGTGGGCAGAGTTTTTGTCTGTTGCAACGAGCAGTTATTTAAGTGTGCAGAGGTAGTATTTTGAGAGCAGGAGTGACAGCTTAAATTGGTGGCATTCCCATCCTCACGTTTGTGGGGAAATGGCAGGTTCCAATGGGAAAGTGAGAAGGGCGTTGGGAAAGGGCACGGGGCCTTTGAGGAATCTCAGCTGCTTACAGGAAATGAATACAGGTTAGGAGATAACTAGGAAGCCATCTGTTAGGGTTTAGTCTCCGAAACCCTACTGTGCTTGTCCCAGGGAAGAGGCTAACCCAGTAGTGACCCACTTGAATTCTTTTCTTTTCTTTTCTTTTCTTTTCTTTTCTTTTCTTTTCTTTTCTTTTCTTTTCTTTTCTTTTCTTTTCTTTTCTTTTCTTTTCTCTTCTCTTCTCTTCTCTTCTCTTCTTTTCTCTTTCTTTCTTTCTTTTTTTTTTTTTTGACAAGCAGAGTTAGACAGCGAGCGAGAGAGAGACAGAGAAAAAGGTCTTCCTTCTGTTGGTTCACCCCCCAAATGGCCTCTAGGACCAGGTGCTTCCTCCTGGTCTCCCATGGGGTGCAGGGCCCAAGTACTTGGGCCATCCTCCACTGCCTTCCCTGGCCACAGCAAAAAGCTGGACTGGAAGAGGAGCAACCGGGACAGAATCTGGAGCCCCAACTGGGACTAGAACCCGGTGTGCCGGTGCCGCAGGTGCAGGATTAGCCAAGTGAGCAGAGGCGCCAGCCCCACTTGAATTCTTGAGTCTGAGCCCAGTTACCATCAAGGGACATAGGTTTTTTGACAGATGTTATCATTGCTAAACAAGACTTACTGTATGCACAAGAACCTCCTGAGTGGTCTTTGTGCGTCGTCAGCACTTCTCTCTGCTTGGGTTTCCTAGTCTGTAAAAGAGTTGAACTGGACATCATGGAAGCCTTTGCTCTGCTCTGTTGATTCGGGAGCTTCTGGCCTTTGCTAGGGTGAAGATGCATAGACAATCACTCTACCTCAACTCTGGGCATCAGAATGAGATAGTTTCTCAAAAAAGTTTTTTTTTTTTTTAAAGATTTATTTATTTGAAAGAGTTACAGAGAGAGAGAGAGAGAGAGGAGGAGAGGCAGAGAGAGAGAGAGAGAGAGAGAGAGAGAGAGGTTGTCCATCTGCTGGTTCACTCCCCAACTGGCTGTAACAGCCAGAGCTGTGCCGATCTGAAGCCAGGAGCCAGGAGCTTCTTCCAGGTCTCCCCCTTGGGTGCAGGGGCCCAAGGACTTGGGCCATCTTCTACTGCTTTCCCAGGCCATAGCAGAGAGCTGGATTGGAAGTGGAGCAGCCGGGACTCAAACCGGCGCCCATATGGGATGCTGGCACTGCAGGCAGCAGCTTTATCCACTACGCCACAACGCCAGCTCCTCAAAAAAAGTTTTTGAAAGATGAAAGAGAGAATGAGATAGTTCGTAGAGCCAACCTGACCAACGTGAAGTCCAATAGCACTGAGAAGAGATCCTTGTTCTAAGCTGCTGAGTTCTGTGGTGCCTTGTCATGCAGCGTTTTTGTGGCTTTATGCAGCTCATTGAGATAGAGACAAGATGCACCTGGGATGTAGGGCTCCTAACACTGGCCCCTGGCGGGGAGGGTGTTCTGGGACAGGAGAAAGCAGAATTGTCCATTTCATGGTAGGCAAGGAGATCCTAGGTGAGGGTGGGGGAGGAGAGGAGACCCAACAGGGGGAGCAGTGTCACTGCTGACTGCCCTCTTTAGGGCTTTGGCACTTCAGAGGGAGAGCAAGATATGCCTGGGAGACCTGGATGACCCTGCTCTGCACAGTTCTTGGGAGGGCTTAGAGGCTCCTGGAGAGAAGAGGTGTGGCCAGAACACCTCAGCCTGTTGAGCGCTGAGTGGTAGCCTCGTGCTAGCTAGCATGGTAGTCTTGTGCTAGCTAACGTGGCAAACACACCCTGCATGCATAAAGGCTCAGACAGAACAGGAATTTATTGTCCGCTCATGCAGCAGTCTGCAGTGGCTGTTCCCAGTCTGCACGTGACTCCTCCAGGCCGGGATGTAGAAACCCACGTTCCTTCATGCTCGTGGATTTGCCACAACCTCGTGCCTTGTGATTTTCTTCACCCAGCAGAGTGAGGAGGGAAGAGGAAATGGAGGAGGCACACTCTTTTCTTGGCGGGATGCATTTCTCTGCTGATAGTCCACAGGGTGAGATCAATTATGTGGGCAGGGGTGAATGGGAAGGGGCTGGAAGATGTGCACGCTGGGCGCCCTCCAGTGGTCACTCCGTACCCGAGAAGGGTTCCTTGGAATTTTGCCTTTGCCACAGAATGCTTTTTTTCTTTGAAAACTAAACATTTTGCTCCATTGTCTTCTTACTTGCAAGATTTCTGATTTTGTTGAGCCGGCGCCGTGGCTCAATAGGCTAATCCTCCACCTTGCGGCGCCGGCACACCGGGTTCTAGTCCCGGTCGGGGCGCCGGATTCTGTCCCGGTTGCCCCTCTTCCAGGCCAGCTCTCTGCTATGGCCAGGGAGTGCAGTGGAGGATGGCCCAGGTGCTTGGGCCCTGCACCCCATGGGAGACCAGGAAAAGCACCTGGCTCCTGGCTCCTGCCAGGTTCAGCGCGGTGCGCCGGCTGCAGCGGCGGCCATTGGAGGGTGAACCAGCGGCAAAGGAAGACCTTTCTCTCTCTGTCTCTCTCACTGTCCACTCTGCCTGTCAAAAAAAAAAAAAAAAAAAAAAAAAAAAAAAAAAAAAAAAAAAAGATTTCTGATTTTGTTTTTCATTTTTTAAGGATTGATTTATTTATTTGAAAGTCATTTATAGAGATGAGAGGAAGGGGACAGAGAGAGAGAGAGAGTGAGATTTTCCATCTGCTGGTTCACTCCCCAGATGGCTGCAACAGCCAAGGCTGGGTCAGGCAGAAGCCAGGAGCCAGGAGCTTCTTCCAGATTTCCCATGGGGGTACAGGGGCCCAAGCACTTGGGTCACTCTCTGCTTTTTCCATTAGCAGGGAACTGGATCAGAAATGGAGCAGCCAGGACATGAACTAGCACTCATGTGGGATGCCAGCCTCTTAGGAAGTAGCTTTACTCACTGTGCTACAACACCGGCCCCTGGTGTGTAGTTTTTACCCTTATTCCACTATGGGTGAGATGTCCTCACCCCCCAACCTTTTAAAATACCTTCTTGGGGCCGTCACCGCGGCTCACTAGGCTAATCCTCCGCCTTGCGGCGCTGGCACACGGGGTTCTAGTCCCGGTCGGGGCGCCGGATTCTGTCATGGTTGCCCCCCTTCCAAGCCAGCTCTCTGCTGTGGTCCGGGAGTGCAGTGGAGGATGGCCCAAGTACTTGGACCCTGCACCCCATGGGAGACCAGGATAAGTAACTGGCTCCTGCCTTCGGATCAGCGCGGTGCGCTGGCCGCAGCGCACCGGCCACAGCGGCCATTGGAGGGTGAACCAACGGAAAAGGGAAGACCTTTCTCTCTGTCTCTCTCTCTCACTGTCCACTCTGCCTGTCAAATATATATATATATATAAATATATATATCTTCTTGAGATATATATATATCTTCTTGAGGCTGACGCTGTGGCACAGCGGGTTAACACCCTGGCCTGAAGTGCTGGCATCCCATATGGGCGCCGATGAGCCCCATCTGCTCCACTTCCGATCCAGCTCTCTACTGTGGCCTGGGGAGGCAGTAGAAGTCCTTGTGCCCTTGCACCCACATGGGAGACCCAGAAGAAGCTCCTGGATCCTGGTTTTGGATCGGCACAGCTCCAGCTGTTGCGGCCAATTGGGGAGTGAACCATCGGGTGGAAGACCTCTCTCTCTCTCTGCTTCTCCTCTCTGTGTAACTCTTTCAAGTAAATAAATCTTTAAAAAATATATTTTCTCTTTGTCTGATTTTCTGTAGTTTGGATGTTGTGTTAGTCAGTGCTGTCCTGAGAGAAGGAACTATAAGGAGATACATATATATATATTTATATTTATATAAAGAGGAGAGATCTATTATGGAAATTAATTGGTTCATACCATAATGGGGGTAGGCTGCCCCTTGGTGTGCTGTCTGAAAACACAAGGGAAGCAGGTGGTGTAGTTCAGGGTGTGTGTGTGTGTGCATGCATTCCCGTGGACTTGGGTAAATCCTGACACCCAGGAGCACTGACGTCCCCAGGTCAAGAAGAGAGAGCTTAATCTTCCTCTGCCTTTCTGCTCTCTTCAGGCCCTCAGTGGCCTGGATGATGGCCGTCCACGCGGGTGAGCATGGGCTCCAATCCTGATCTCTGCTATAAGCACCCTCCTAACCTTGATCAGAAATGTTTTGCCAGGTATCTGGGCTTCCATTAACCCTGTGAAGCTGGCGCAGAAAATGAACATCACAGACTGGTGTGGGATTTTTGTTACTGGTCCTGCTGGATTCTCTCTGAGTTTCCTAGATCTGTGACATTCTATCAGCCCATCATTAATTTTAGAAAATTCTCAGTTACTATTATTTCCAATGTTTCTTTTCCATTTTCTCTCTTCCTTTTGGTATTTTTCATTATGTAAATGTTATGCCTTTTGCAAATTTTCCCATAATTCTTGCCTTTATTTTCTGTTTTTTTCCTCCAGTTTGCAAGTTTCTATCCACATAACCTCAAGCTCACTGATTCTTTACTTGCCTGTGTCTAATCTGATGAGCCTATAAAAAGCATTCTTCATTGCCGTTATAGTGTTTTTCATTTCTAGAATTTCCCTTTTTTAAAAAATTTTCCATAGTTGTGCCAATTTTACCCATCTGCTCTGACACGTTCACATTGTCCATTATAGCTCTTGGTGTATTAATCACAGCTATTTGAAGTCCTAAGTTTGATAGTACCCAAATCTCAGCCATAGCTGAGTCTGGTTCTGATGCTTGCTTAATCTATTCAAGCCATCTGTTTTGTTTTTTAGCTAGCCTTAAAATTTTTGGCTGAAAGCTAAACATGATCTGTAAGGTAGACCTTCAGCTGAGTAGACCTTCAGTGTGAAAGTTTTTGTTTTTGTTTTTGTATATGTGCTGACAGTTAGGCTGTGTTTACTGTTTGCAGTAACTGTGGTATCAGAGGCTAGAATTTCCTCTAGTGTTTCTGTGTTTCACCTGTTGTCTTTGGATTTCCCTAGAGACTCTTTCTTAACTATGGTCCGGATTCATTCCCTCCCCCCTCTTCCTTCTTTCTTTCCTTCCTTCCTATAAGATTTATTTATTTATTTGAAAGGGAGAGAGAAAGAGAGAGAGAGGTCTTCCATCTGCTGGTTCACTCCACAAATGGTTGAAACAGTCCAGGCTGTCCAAATCTGGAGCCAGGAGCTTCTTCCAGGTCTCTCATATGGGTGTAGGGGCCCAAGCACTTGGGCCATCTTCTATTGCTTTCCCAGGCCGTAGCAGAGAGCTGGATCGGAGATGGAACAGCTGGGACTCGAACCAGTGCCCATATGGGATGCTGGCATTGCAGGTGGTAGTTTTGCTCACTGTGCCACAGTGCTAGCCCGTATAGTTCTTTCAACTGAAAGCCCTTCTTCCTAGACAGAGGCCTGATCAATACGGTGTTAAGATTTGGAGGATGACGTGTTCTCTAACTCTATGCAGTCCTTCAGTGAGCCTGGGCCCCTGGGCTGTGACGGTCACAAGTGCTGCTCAGTTTCCCATTCCTTCCCTCTAAGTGAGGCGTGAAGAGGGGCTGGAGTTGGGTGCCCCCCTTCTCCCAGGTTGGCTGGGTGCTGATAGACCTGAGTTGTTTCAACTGTGATAAAATCATTTCCTTGGCAGGGTTTTGTTAAGAATAGGATCTGTGGGTTTGCTTCAGAATGGTTCCTTGTCCCCTCCTGTCTGCAGAAGCGTAAGGAGAATTTCTTCTGAGAAACAGATGGGTGCTCTCTGAGACTACCTCCTCCTTCAGGGTTTAACTCAAAGGCTGGTCCACACTGAGCCTCATGCAAGTGTTTCTGCCATGCTGGTGCCAGCCAGGGGCTCCGCCTGTCTGTATTCTAATCATCTCTCCAAGTTCAGAGGGCAGCTGCTTGCCCTATGGCCTCAGTTTTCTTATGGATCTCCAAGGAGGTGTCACTATTCAGTTCCAATTCTAATATTTTTTTAAAAAGATTTATTTATTTATTTAAAGAGTTACACATAGCCTGCACCGCGGCTCACTAGGCTAATCCTCTGCCTGCAGCGCCGGCACACCGGGTTCTAGTCCCGGTCGGGGTGCCGGATTCTGTCCCGGTTGCCCCTCTTCCAGGCCAGCTTTTTGCTGTGGCCAGGGAGTGCAGTGGAAGATGGCCCAAGTGCTTGGGCCCTGCACCCCATGGGAGACCAGGGTAAGTACCTGGCTCCTGCCATCGGATCAGTGCGGTGCACTGGCCACAGCGCGCTGGCTGCGGCGGCCATTGGAGGGTGAACCAGCGACAAAGGAAGACTTGTCTCTCTGTCTCTCTCTCTCACTGTCCACTCTGCCTGTCAAAAAAAAAAAAAAAAAAAAAAAAAAAAAGAGTTACACAGAGAGAGGAAGAGATAGATCGATAGATCGATCGATTGATCGATCAATCTTCCATCTACATGTTCACTCCTCAAATGGTTGTAATGGGGGCTGGCACTGTGGCATAGCAGGTACAGGTAAAGCCACTGCCTGCAGTACTGGCATCCCATATGGGTGCCGGTTAGACACCCAGCTGCTCCACTCCTGGTATAGCTCTCTGCTATGGCTTTCAGTGGAAGATGGCCCAAGTCCTTAGGCCCTACACCCATGTGGGAGACTTGGAAGAACTTCTGGCTCCTGGCTTCAGATCAGCCCAGCTCTGGCTATTGTGGATGGAAGACCTCTTTCTCTCTCTTCCTCTGCCTCTCTCTAACTCTGCCTTTCAAATATAATAAATAAATCTTAAAAAAAAAATGGTTGTAATGGTTGGGGCTGGGCCAGGTCAAAGCTAGGAGTCAGGAGCTTTTTCTGGGCTCCCATATGGGTATAGGGGCCCAAAGACTTAGGCCATCTTCTGCTGCTTTCCCAGGCACATTAGCAAGGAACTAGATTAGAAATGGAGCAGCTGGGTCTTGAGCCAGCACCCATATGGGATGCTGGCATCACAGGTGGTGGCTTTACCCACTATGCCATGATGCTGGCCCCCCAATTTTAAGATTTTTACATATCAGACCAGAAACTGCTTTACTTGTTAGAAAAAAAATTATTCATGGAAAGAATGAAAGTTCTATCACACACATGTAACTGCTGAGTGCTTTTCATGGAAATACATATTGTGAAAAAAATCTATGCATGGGTTTCAACCTTTTGCAGAAAAATAAACTCATTCTAACTTGTTATGCACTTCTAAGTGGGATCTATTTTGAGACATTGATAAGGGTGAGGCACTGGTTTGAAAAGCACCCCTATCAGAGCAACATGTGTTGTACTAAAACAGAAGCAAGAACAGGCATCAAACTTAAGGTGAAATAGTTGATAACAACTTATGGGGACAATGCCCCAAATAAACCATCAGTTTACAAACGGGTAGCTCATTTTCAGAAGGGATGTGATGATATTGAAGATGAAGCCCACAGAGACAGATCATCTAAATCAATTTCCAAGAAAAAAAATTAATCTTGTTCTCACCCTAATTGAAGAGTCCCAATGACTAAGAGCAGAAACAATAGCCAACACCATAGACAACTCAGCTACTTCAGCCCACACAATTCTGACTGAAAAATCAAAGTGCAACAGCATTTCTGTTCAATGGGTGCCAAAACCCTTGTGCCTAGATCAATTGCACACAAGTCCAGAGCTTTTGATGGAAATTTTAAACAAGTGGGATCAAAATCCTAAAACATTTGTTGAAATAAGTGGAACAGGAGATGAAATATGGCTTTAGCAGTACTATCCTGAAGACAAAGCACAATCAAAGCCATGGCTACCAAGAGGTAGAAGTGATCCAATCAAGTCCAAAGCAGACTGGTCAAGAGCAAATGTCATAGATTTTGGGGGGATGCTCAAGGCATTTTTATTTTTTAAACAATTTTTACTTTTTACTAATTTTATTTTTATTTGAAGTAGAAAGAGTAAGAGAGCTGGGCCAGGCTGAAGCAGGAGCCTGGAACTCTATTCAGATCTCCCACATGGGTAGCAGGGACCCAACCACTTGAGCCATCATCTGCTGCCTCCCAGGATGCACATTAGCAGGAAGCTGGATTGGAAGTGGTATAGCTGAGCCCTCAACTGAGTGGTGCCTGCACTCCTCTATGGCATGTGGCTGTTCAAGAGGTGACTAAAATTACAAGGGTAATTTTGTGAGAGTTTTTATGGGAAATCAGTAGGCACCCACCCAGCCCTGATTTTGCTCCTTCAGACTTTTGTTTTTTAATCTTTAAAAATGTTCAAAGGGCACCCACGTCAGTTAATAATGTAAAAACAGGATATAGGATATAGATAAATTCCTAGGATGCTCAGTTCTTTACATATGAACTAAATGGCTGCCATCATCATTTCCAAGTCTGTCTTGAATTTGACAATGCTTATGTTACAAAATCAAGCTTCTATTTTATGTTTTTATCTTTTAGCTCCATTTTCCCATGAACTTTTTGTTTCTTTGGAAACAATGAGGGATAATATCAAAATATAGCTCAATGAAGATGTTTAAATAATGAATGCATGAAGCCTAGTATTTACTCCCTAGGTGTCCACATCTTGATCCAAGAAGTGAATTTATATTTCAGAGGAATAGATGAAAACTTATTTGTTTATTTGCTCTCAGCCTAGCTTTTGCTGGGAACTAGAAAGGATGCAATTTTCTAGTGGGATTCTGAAATGCTAGTGTTTATATTGCCCACTGGACAATTCTAAGTGCTTTGGAATCCACATTATCAGGGTGAGGAATTGATGTACAACTATACAATTACAAAAATAAAGTGAGGGGTGAGTGTTGCAGTGCAGTGGTTAACTTGTCATTTGGGTTGCCTGCATCCCATATTGAAGTGCTGGTTCCAGTCTTGGCTCCTCCACTTCCAATCTAGTCTATCAGGCTAATGCTTTTGGGATGGCAGTGAGTGATGGCCCAAGTACCTGAGTTCCTACCACCCGCATGGGAGACCTGGATGAAGTTCTGGGCTCCTGGCTTTAGTCTGGTCCATCATTGGCTGTTGTGGGCTCTTTGGGAGTGAATCACTGAGCAGAATTCTTTCTGCCTCTATCACTTTGCCTTTCAAATAAATAGACAAATCTTTGAAAAGTTAAGTGGCCTGAACATAAGGACAACTGTGGACAGAGTCAGATTTTTCTTTATTAAGCAATTTTAGATCAGTTTTAGCACAAGGTTGGTGGAATCCTTAAACTTCCAAACTTCAAACATTGTAAGATAATTTTGGCCTGGAAAATTTTAAAGATGTTATCAGGGGCCGGCACTGTGGTGCAGTGGGCTAAGCCTCTGCCTGAGACAATGGCATCCTATATGGGCACTGGTTCAAGTCCCAGCTACTCTGCTTCCAATCCAGCTCTCTGCTACGGCCTGGAAAAGCAGTAGAAGATGGCCCAAGTGCTTGGGCTCCTGCAGCCACATGGGAGACCCAGAAGAAGCTTCTGGCCCCTGGCTTCAAATTGACTCAGTGCTAGCCGTTGCAGCCATTTGGGGAGTGAACCAGCAGATGGAAGACCTCTCTCTCTCTGCCTTTGTCTCTCTGTAACTCTGCCTTTCAAATAAATATTTTTTTAAAAAAAGAGATATTATCAGGTGTCGTGCAGAGGTTATAGAGAAGTAATGGGCCCCTGAATTTGATTTCTCATCTACTGAGTTACTCTGATTATCATGGATTATGCTTGCTTTCCCCAATACTATTCTACAACAGAGCTTGTCAAGGTTGTCGGAGTCATATTGCCAAACTGAACCATCAGTTCTCAGTTTGTATCTTACTTGACCGTGGTAGCCTGCACGCTCACGTTCCCCCAAGACTCATTCCCCTTAGAATCCATACCTGTGTGGTAACCTCCTGCATCAGCTGAGGGCTTTGACCAAGGGGACATTAACAAGTCTGGAGCAAGCAGAGGCTTCATCAGCACTGGTTCATTGACTCTTGCTCTCTTGACCCCTACTTGCTAAGAAGTCTGAGCTCTCCTGCTGGAGAGGCCATGTGGAGAAGAAATACTGCACAGCACCTAGTGCTAGCCTCCTGTGAACAAGGATGCCAGCAACCTTTGGCTCCCAGCCCAGGCTGCATATGTGACTCCAAGCCAAGACCAGCAGAGATACCACCCAGCTGAATTATTCTAATTGTTGACCCACAGAATCATGCACAATGAAATGGATGCTTCAAGTACCTAGGTTTGGGTTGCTGCTCACTACAGTCATAGACCAGTAATATACTGACACAGCAGCAGCATTTCACAAAGTTGGTCATGTCGCATCATGTGTGTGTAATTATGGTGAACTATATGCAACAGAAGAAACACTCAACAAAGTGAAGAGCCAACTGACAGAATGGAGAAATTATTTGCCAACTATGCAACTGATAAAGGATTAATAACCAGAATATATAAAGAGGTCAATAAACTTAACAACAACAGAACAACCCAGTTAAGAAGTGGGCAAAGGACTGAAATAGGCATTTTTCAAAAGAGGAAATCCAAGTGGCCAACAGACACATGAAAAAATGCTCAGGATCACTAGCTGTCAGGGAAATGCTGAATAAACCCCCATTAAAATGGCTTTCACACAGAAATCAACAAGCAACAAATGCTGGTGAGGATGTGAGGAAAAGGGCAGGAGCCCTAATCCACTGTTGGTGGGACTGTAAACTGGTGCAGCCACTGTGGAAGACAGGATGGAGATTCCTCAGAAATCTGAATATAGACCCACCCTGTGACCCAGCCATTCCACTCCTGGGCATTTACTCAAGGGCAATGATTTCCACATATGAAAGAGTTATCTGTATCCTCATGTTTATTGCAGCTCAATTCACAATAGCTAAGATATGGAATCAACCCAAAGGTCCATCAACAGAAGACTGGATAAAGAAATTATGGGATATGTACACCATGGAATACTACAGAGAGGTTAAAAAAATGAAATTCTATCATTCGCAACAAAATGGATAAAACTGGAAAACATCATACTTAGTGAAATAAGGCAGTCCCAAAAAGACAAATACCGTATGTTCTCCCTGATGCATGAGAACTAATCGAGTGCCTAAAAGGTGAAATTGACACTTTGAGATGCAATGACTTGGAACAGCCCTTATCTCTACTGTTGAGGAACTTTTTTTCATATTATTTGCTGAACTATACTTAGTATAGAGTTAAGTGTACATGTATAAGTTTAATTGAAAATAGATCTTAGTAAAAAATAAGAATGGGAATAGGAGAGGGAGGAGGAAGAGGGGTGGGAATGTGGGTGGGAGGGTGGGTATGGTGGGGAGAATCACTATGTTCCTAAAATTGTATTTATGAAATGCATGAATTTTGTATTCCTTAAATAAAAAGCTTCTGGGGAAAAATATGCATCATAAAATTTACCATTTTAACCACCTTAAGTGTAGAATTCAGTGGCATTAACATATTATACAGGCACCACCACTGTTCATTTCTACATTTTTTTTCATTATCTCAAATCTAAACAAACTCTGTTAAACAATAACTCCCATTCCAGCATCAGTCTGCCCACAACCATCATTCAACTCTCTGTCTCTATGAATTTGCCTATTTTAGGTATCTCATGCAAGTGCAGTCCCACAATATTTGTCTGTGTGTTTCTGGCTTATTTCACTGAGCGCAATGACTTTGAGTTTTATCCATGTTGAAGCGTGGGCCAGAACTTGCTTTTCAGGACTGAATACTATTGCGTGCACAACCTGCATTTTGTGTTTCCATCGTCAGTGGGTGGACGTCTGGGTTGTTTCCATCTTTCGGCTATTGTGAGTACCGCTGCTATGAAGATTGGAATACAAGGATCTGTTTGAGTATCTGTCATGGCTCTGTATTTGAAACTTAATTTGATGGGAGGGGGGGGAGCCATTGTAATCCATAAGTTGTACTTTGGAAATTTATATTCATTAAATAAAAGTTAAAAAAAAAAGAAACTTAATTTGGCTTTCAGGATATCATGTTCATTTTTTTTCTTTTATTGCATCTTGTCAGCTTTTTCCCCTCTTCTCCTACACCTCTGAGCATCTGAGTGCCTCTGACTTCCCTTCTGAGAGTTCTCTCTGCACTCATTTCCTTATTTCACCTGTTCCTCTGACGTAACACACCCACATCTGAAATGAGTCCCACTGCTGTGCTCCAGTGTGGGCTGCTCTGAACTTCAGACTCATATGTTCACCTGCTTGCCAGAAATTTCTATGTGGATATCTAAGAGGTATCACAGACTAAATCTGTCCAAACGTGAAATCCTGATACTACTCCCAAATTATCCTCCTATAATCTTCCCATGTCATTAATGGTTCCATCCTTCTAATTGCTCTGACCAAGTTATTCTTGTCTTTCTCTTTTAGTCCATTAAGGAACCCTGCAGCTTTGTCTTCACAATATCGAGGGTGTATTTGGCTTCCCATCACCATCTTGGAGTAAACCACCACTATCTCTGCCCTAGACCCCTGCCCATAACCTCATGGCTGGTCTCCCTCCTATCTTTCTTCCCTACAGCCTGTTCTCAACCCAATGCCAGAGTGTTGTAAAAAGGCAAGACTCCTCCTCTAATGAAAATTCTCCAAGTGGTATAAACTCCACACCTATTACTGTGTCTGTTGTTTTTTTTAAGATTTATTTATTTATTTGAAAGGCAGTGCTACACCCCCCCCCCCCACACACACACAGGGTGGGAGGGAGGGAGGGAGGAAGAGAGAGAGAGAAAAAAAATCTTCCATCCACTGGTTCACTCCTCAGGCTGCAATGGATGAGGCTGGACCAGGCCCAAGCCAGGAGCTTCTTCCAGGTCTGCCAAGTGGGTGCAGAGGTCCAATCACTTGGTCCATTCTCTGCTGCTTTCCCAGGCACATTAGCAGGGAGCTGGATTGGAAGTAGAGCAGCTGGGACACCAACCACACCAGCACACTTATGGAATGGCGCACCCTAGGCAGCAGCTTAACCTGCTACGTCACAATGCTGGCCCCATTACTGTGTGTTTTACGGTGTTAAAGACCCTCTTCCCCCAGGCCATCTACCCTTTTAGAGTCTTGGCACTGACTACTCCTTTACCTTGGAAAATTCT